>NC_086446.1:170551834-170865934 GCF_028390025.1 Pseudophryne corroboree
GGACACTGAGCTCCTGAGGGTGCTGATCGCAAGCCCACGAGGCGACCGCTCACTCCCGCACGACGGCTGCCACCCCCTAACAATGCCAGAAGATAGAAGAGTGATGAGTATGTTGCCGGCTGAAATGGCGGCACAAGGGTGGGAGGGCAGCTCTGACAGGCTGCACTCTGGAGGGCTCAGCGGTACTTGATGTGCGGTGCTGTGAGGGGCGCCCTGGGCCAGCGCAAATACCCTACACTGGTCACATATGCTAACAGGGACTAATTCCACTGTTAGCAGCTAAATCACCTCAGGCCAGTAAAATCTATGAAAGCAGGAAGACGCACCATTACAGGGGGTGGGGCTTCTCCTTAGAGCGGATCCAGCACTCACCAGCGCCATTTTCTCCCTGCAGATCACACTGAACAAACGCTGACAGGGAACACTGCCCTACACATAACTCCAGCATACCTCTGCAGTACCAGGGTGTTATAGACGGGGGGGGGGGAGTGTAATAATCACTGTTTAATCTATTAAGGTTATTCAGTCAGCGCCGGCAGTTTAGTGTATTAACTGCCTACTGGGGCGCTGTGTGGCTGGCCTCATATACTCTGTGTCTCTCTGAAGGTACTCTGGGGGAAACTGTGTCTGCATTTTCGTGTGTGTGTGTGTGTGTGCGTGCGTGCGTGCATGCGTGCGTGTGTGTATGTTTATAGCTCACATAAACATGTCTAGGAACTCTGTATCTTGTGCTGCAGGAGGAGGTGTAGCTTGGTGCCATGGTGCCCGGAGCAAGGGTATCTTTTGGCTCCCACTCCCCTGTACTGAATTGGGTGTATGTTAAATCTGAAAATAAAAATAAAAAAAATTCCTAAATTGGGGACAGGTCTGGTTCTAGATCTTGTGGAGCTCAGTTTCCGTTGGGCGCCCCACATGCATAAAATAGGTACAGTGCAACAAAAAAATATAGTGGTGTGGCTTCATGGGGAAAGGGCATGGCCACAGAATAATACCAATTCAGATTACACTGCACAGTAGTGTCCGTTATTCACATTACACCACGGTAGAACCCACACGTATCACAACACATTAGAACTGATTGTGCACGTTACACAATACAGTAGAGCCGCTTATACACATTACACCACAGTAGAGCCGCTTATACACATTACACCACAGTAGAGCCGCTTATACACATTACACAACAGTAGTGCCACTTATGAAGGTTATGCCACAGTAAAGCCGCTTATACATGTTACTCTGCAGCTTCTTATGCAGTAAGAATTGCTGCAGCAGCAGCTGGGGCAGTGAGGGGTGCTCCAGCATCAATGTAGAGAGAGGTGCTGGAGCAGCCAGGGCAGAGAGAGGTGGTGCAGCAGCTGGGGCAGATAGACGTGCTGCAGCAGAATCAGAATCAGCTTTACTGGCCAGGTATACTTGCGTATACTAGGATTTGTTTTTGGTATATGCAAGTATACCTGGCCAATAAAGCTGAAACAGGTGCTGCAGCAGCTGGAACAAAGAGTGGTGTAGCAGGACAGAAGTAACCCTGCTGCACAGCTACAAGCAGACAGTGAGACATATAAAAGGGCGGCATGTGCCGGCTGTCAGTGTCTCTTACTATCAGCTCTGGCCTGCCCTGTTCCCTACCTAGTCTCTGAGTCCAAGTCAGTGTGCATCCGTCTGCTTCTCCTCCTGCTCTGCAGCTGCCTGTACAGCAGGCTGAAGTATAGCGGGGGGGGGGGGAGGGGGACAGACAGCAGCGCACCCTCTATCTCTTCTGGCGCCCGGAGCTTGAACTCCACCGGAGCCACCCTCGCTACACCCCTGGCTGCAGAGTGCGTATCTTCTCCTGAAGAGTCTATTCCATGTAGTCAGGACTGTAATATACTGTCTCAGCCTTCTGAATCCGAACCCCCATGGGTGGATTCTATTAGGGGAGTGATATCCCAGATTTCATCTCGGATAACTCAAAATGAGACTGAATCATAGGTTTTGAAAAAGTCTGTTGAGGTTTTGTCGTATTCAGCTCCCACTACCTCATCAAAGACCCCAATTGTATACCTTAAAAAGCGTGCTCTTGCCCAGATAATGCAAGCTGGCACGGATACCGACTCTAATACAGGGGACGGTGATGGGGATATGCAGGGGGAGATGCATCCCTTGCTAAGGGGGTGCAACTCATCATTGAGGCTATTAGAGATATTTTACACATTACTGATAAGGTACCTGACCAAGTAGAGGAGGCTTACTTTAATGACAATAAGAAATCCTCCCTTACATTCCCTGCATCTAGGGAATGCATTGTTTAAAAAATCCTGGGAAAACCCAGAGAAAAAATTCCAGATCCCAAAAAGGGTTCTCATTGCTTCTCCTTCCCCTGAGGAGGACAGGAAAAAGTGGGAAACCCCGCCTGTAGTAGTCGCCTCTGTATCTAGGTCGTCAAAGAAGGTGGTTTTACCTGTCCCTGGGTCCACCACTTTAAAAGAGCCGGCGGACCGCAAGATTGAGACTACGCTCACACAGCACTATACACAGCTACTGGCGTAGCTTTAAGACCCACTATTGCCTGTGTATGGATTTCTAAAGCCATAGTAAAGTGGTCAGGCACATTACTAAAGGAATTGGATTCTATGGATAGAAGTGACATTGAAGTTTTTGCATCACACACACAGGACTCTACTGGTTTCATGGTGGAGGCCATGAAGGACCTTGGCCATCTTAATACAAGGGCTTCTTCCATGGCTGTCTCGGCACGCAGGGGACTCTGGCTGCGCCAATGGTCTGCGGATGTGGAATCCAAGAAAAGTGTGGAGAACCTGCCCTTCACAGATCAGGCTCTGCTTGGGGAAGCATTAGATACGTGGATCTCCACGGCAACTGCGGGTAAGTCAACCTTCCTTCCCCCAGCAACACCGCCGACTAGGAAATCTTATCCTATGTGTACTGTGCAGTCTTTTCGGATCGCGAAAGTTAAAAAGTCCAAACCCCCTTCCACTTTCTTTAGAGGAGGTCAGGGGAAATCCAGAAAACCTGCTCCAACAGGTTCCCAGGAACAGAAACTGGTTACGCTTTCTCAAAATCCTCGGCATGACGGTTAACCTCCCAACCTGGAGATCGGGCAGGTGGGAGCAAGACTCAGAAATTTCTGTCATGTCTGGGTGTCTTCGTGCCTAGACCATATCTATTACCCAGGGGTACAGACTGGAGTTTCATGTACTCCCACCTCACAGATTCTTCAAATCAGGCTTACCAGCTTTGCTGACAAAAAGTGCTATACTACAGGAAGCCATTCAAAAATTGCTAAAGTCCAATGTCATTGTTCCATTTCCACCTCACCTAACAAACAAGGGTTATTACTCAAACCTGTTTGTGGTACCGAAACCGGATGGTTCGGTCAGGCCAATATTGAACCTAAAGTCATAGAACCCTTTTTTTGAGGCAATTCAAATTCAAGATGGAGTCCCTGAGAGCGGGGATCTCAGGTCTGGAGGAGGGGGAATTTCTGGTATCCCTAGATATCAAGGATGCGTACCTCCACATTCCGATCTGGCCACCTCACCAGGCTTATCTAAGATTTGCGCTGCTGGACTGTCACTATTAGTTCCAGGCACTGTCTTTTGGCCTCTCCACAGCACCGAGGGTGTTCACCAAGGTCATGACGGAGATGATGCTACTCCTCCGCAAGCAGGGGGTGAACAGAATTCCTTATCTGGACGATCTGCTAAAAGCGTCTTCCAGGGAGAAGCTGTTACAGAGCATTGCTCTCTCAACTCAACTACTCCAGGATCATGAATGGATCCTGAATCTTTCAAAGTTGCATTTGGAGTCGACAAGGAGACTGTCCTTCCTGGGGATGATCCACGACATGGAAGTACAGAGGGTGTTTCTGCCGGCGGAGAAAGCGTTGGTGATGCAAACAATGGTCCGGGATGTCCTGAAGCCAGCCCGGGTATCGGTTCATCAGTGCATTCGCCTTCTGGGGAAAAAGGTTGCCTCCTACAAGGCTCTACAGTACAGAAGATTTCATGCACAGTCTTTGCAACTGGATCTCCAGGACAAATGGTTGAGATCTCACCTTCACATGCACCAGAGGATACGTCTGTCACCGAAAGCCAGAATCTCGCTCCTCTGGTAGCTGAAAACTTCTCACCTACTAGAAGGCAGCAGGTTTGGGATTCAGAATTGGATTCTCCTAACCACGGATGCAAGTCTCAGAGGTTGGGGTGCAGTGACCCAAGGGGAAAACTTCTAAGGAAAGTGGTCAAGTCTGGAATCCATCCTTCCGATAAACATTCTGGAACTAAGGGCCATGTACAATGGTCTTCTACAAGCGGCACATCTTCTGAAACATCAAGCCATTCAGGTTCAGTTGGACAATGTAACGACAGTGGCCTACATAAACCGACAAGGTAGAACGAAGAGCAGAGCTGCAATGTTAGAGGTAACAAGAATCATCCTCTGGGCGGAAAAGCATGCGGTGGTGCTTAGTGGACAACTGGGAAGTGGACTTCCTCAGCAGACATGATCTCCATCCAGGAGAGTGGGACCTCCACCCGGAGGTGTTCGCGGAGGTGACAAGTCTTTGGCGCGTACCTCAAATAGACATGATGGCCTCCCACCTCAACAAGAAACTTCAAAGGTACTGTTCCAGGTCGACAGACCCACAGGCAATGGCGGTGGACGCCCTGGTAACTCCGTGGGTGTTCAGGTCAGTGTATGTGTTCCCTCCACATCCACTCATCCCAAGGATTCTCAAGCTAACAAAAAGAACAAGAGTTCAGGCGATCCTCATTGATCCGGACTGGCCAAGATGGGCTTGGTACGCAGATCTTCTGGAGTTACTGCTGGAAGATCCGAGGCGTCTTCCTTTTCGCGAGGACCTTCTGCAGCAGGGGCTGTTCGCTTATCAAGACTTACCTCGGCTACATATGATGGCATGGAGGTTGAAAACCAGATCTTAGCTTGGAAGGGTATTCTGAACAAGGTTATTCCTACCCTGATACAGGCTAGGAAAGGAGTAAGGTCTAAACATTACCATCGAATTTGGAAAAAGTACGTGTCTTGGGGTGAATCCAAGAAGTTTCCTACGGTGGAGTTTCAACTAGGGCAGTTTCTCTTCTTTCTGTAAGCAGGTGTGGATGTGGGCCTGCGTTTGGGCTCCATAAACGTTCAGATTTCGGCCTTGTCCATTTTCTTCCAGAAACAATTGGCTGTCCTCCCTGAGGTTCAGACTTTCTTGAAAGGGGTTCTGCACATACAACCTTCCTTTGTGCCTACTACAGCACCTCAGGATCTTAATGTGGTGCTGCAGTTCCTGCAGTCGGATTGGTTCGAACATTTACAGGAGATTGATGTCAAATTTCTTACTTGGAAGGCGGTCACACTATTGGCATTGGCATCTGCTAGACGTGTGTCGGAATTGGGGGCATTGTCCTGCAAGAGCCCCTACTTGATTTTCCATGAAGCTAGAGCTGAGCTCAGGACGCTTCAGCAATTTCTTCCAAAGGTTGTGTCAGCTTTTCATATCAACCAACCTATTGTGGTGCCAGTGGCTACTGACTCCTCCATTACTTCAAAATCCTTGGATGTTGTAAGGGCTTTGAAGATTTATGTGAAGAGAACTTCTCGTCACAGAAAGTCGACGCTCTGTTTCTTCTTTATGATCCCAACAAGGTTGAGTGTCCTGCTTCTAAGCATATGATTTCTCACTGGATCAGGTTTACTATCCAGCATGCTTATTCTATGGCAGGCTTGCCGTGTCCAAAATCTGTTAAGGCCCACTCTACTCGTAAAGTGGGTTCTTCCTGGATGGCTGCCCGGGGTGTCTCGGCTTTACAGCTTTGCAGTCAGGATAGAACACGTTTGCTAAGTTCTACAAGTTCGATACTTTGGCCTCTGAGCACCTAAAGTTTAGTCAATCGGTTCTGCAGGAGCCTCCGTGCTCTCCCTCCCGTACTGGGAACTTTGGTACATCCCCATGGTACTAATGTGGACCCCAGCATCCTCTAGGAAGTAAGAGAAAATAGGATTTTAATTACCTACCAGTAAATCCTTTTCTCGTAGTCCGTAGAGGATGCTGAGCGCCCGCCCATCGCTTCGCTTTCCTGCATTTGTTACTTAGTTAAGTACTGCATTGTTACTTGGTTAAGTACTGTTGTTCAGCTGTTGCTGACTTGTTTCAAGCTGGTTAGCTTGGTTTTCTGTTGTTAAGTGTGAGCTGGTATGAATCTCACCACTATCTGTGTCTTTCCTTCTCTCGAAGTATGTCCGTCTCCTCGGGCACAGTTTCTAGACTGAGTCTGGTAGGCGTGGTATAGAGGGAGGTGCCAGCCCATACCATTAAACTCTTAAAGTGCCCATGGCTCCCAAGGGACCCATCTATACCCCATGGCACTAATGTGGACCCCAGCATCCTCTACGGACTACGAGAAAAGGATTTATCGGTAGGCTATTAAAATCCTATTTATACCACACAGTAATGTCCGTTAGTCACATTTCGCTACCCACATTGGCATATATTTCTATAATGGGTTCAGTGTGTGCGGTGCACATATGCTCCTGGGTCCAGAGGGGCCCCAAACCACACACCCTGCACCCATTTCTTCTATACTTACCTCTCCAGAGTCCAGCATCAGCAGCGGCAGAGCTAAACAATCACAACAACTATTGCATTGTGGCCATTTTCTCAGTATTTTGCACATGCGCTGTAGGCATGACTACACAGCAGAATTCATTATTTACATTATACCACACAGTAGTATCCTTTATACATGTTACACCACACAGTAGTACCCTTTATACATGTTACACCACACAGTAGAGCCCCTTACACACTTTACACCACAATATAGCCCCTTAAACACATTACATCATAATAGAGCCAGATATACGTTATGCCACAGCATAGCCCCTTTTACACATTATGCCATCATAGAGCCTCTTATACATGTTTGCCACAATAGAACTGCTTATACACTTTACACCACAGAATAGCCACTAATACATATTATGTCATGGTAGAGCCCCTTATACTGTACAAGTTATGCCACAGCAGAGCTGCTTATTAATCTTTCACCAAGCATACTAATCTGTCACAGCAGTAACAGTGTCTCTGTGCTTTGTTGAAGAAATATTTGTGACTGAGTGCCACCCTACTCTGGTTCTTGTACATGTTTATTGAGGTATGGCACCTGAGCACACCAAGAAATATATATATATATATATATATATATATATACACTATATTGTGATAAAGAACCTGTGTAGTGGAAGCACACACTGACTTTTGACCTTTCCACTATGGCTTTATTTCATCAGGAAGACCACAGACCAGTAAGCAATACACAGTAAATGTTCATGGACCTGTCACTAACACAGATCTACTCCCATGTCACCGGTAAGCTGAGGGACGTCTTTTCGTATGGGAAAAGTGGGAAATTGCCCAAGGGCCACAGAAGTATAAGGGCGATAGGCTGATAGCTGAGGGTCTCCTTTCTCCAGAGGTACCAGATTTTTTAATATCGGCCAGGGGGAAACAGAGATATAAGACTTCAAAGCAGTGGTCACATCAGAGCCTGTTAATTGTTCTTCCCAGGCAGATATTTCTGGTTCTGTCTGACTTAAGAGTTTTTCTGAGGGGTTTCTCCAAAATCTGTGTCTCTCCCCTTTTGGTGGACACTGGCAGCTTGTCTCTACTATGCCCAGAACCAGATATATCAGCCTTCTAGCAGCTGGTCCCTGCTCCAGCTCCACACGCTTGTTATTCAGTTTAATATGTTCGTCGGTGTATTGCTGTGGCTCCTGAACTCTGATTCCAAAGTCCCCAGTAAGGCTTGAAAGGTGGGATGTTCTAGATTTTTTACACATTGAAAGCTAAGAAATCTATTTCCAGGAACTAGAGATATCTGCCAACTGCCCTTCCACTGGAAAATTATAAATATTAAGCCCACTCCAATATCCACCCCACCCCTGAGTATTAAACACACCCTACCACCCTGAAAGTCATGTACCAGGGCCCCTTTATTCAGTCTAATGCCCCCTTCTTCAGTTTTGTGTTCTTCCTCACGCCCCATCTCCCATCATCTTTGCAGTAAAGGAGTAATTAGCAGAAATTACTGCTATAGGCCCTAAATGCTGAGCGGAAGATAGAACACCCCCTACCACCCGTGGGACATCAAAGCTGCCACTAATAACACCCATCACCCTTACCGCTGGAGGATAGGTAGGTGCACCAGCACATTACTTTGCCCATGGGCCTACATTGCTGTTAATGCGGCCCTGGGTCAGCTTTACCGGGATAAGACAGCCTTTTATACCTCAGACCGCTTCCCCTTCCCAGACTGACAGGCAAATGACACTCCCACTCACATGCTTTCAGCTGCCCCAGGCTGAAGAGGAGAACTGCACTAAAATTAATCAAGCCGGTAAGACACACATTCCTATACTCCAAATGCATGGTTTTCCTGAGCATAACAGATAAACACCCCTGGTTCCTTTGTAGTACAATGGCCCTCATTCCGAGTTGTTCGTTCGCTAGCTGCTTTTAGCAGCCGTGCAAACGCTAAGCCGCCGCCCTCTGGGAGTGTATCTTAGCTTAGCAAAAGTGCGAACGTAAGGATCGCATCGCTGCTACAAAAAAAGATTATGCAGTTTCTGAGCAGCTCCAGACCTACTCCTAGCTTGCGATCACTTCAGACTGTTTAGTTCCTGTTTTGACGTCACAAACACGCCTGCGTTTCCCCAGGCACGCCTGCATTTGTATCTGACACGCCTGCTTTTTTCCACACACTCCCCAAAAACAGTCAGTTACCTCCCAGAAACACCCACTTCCTGTCAATCACTCTGCGGAGAGCAGTGCGACTGAAAAGCGTTGCTAGACCTTGTGTGAAACTACTTCGGCTGTTGTGAAAGTACGTCGCGCGTGCGCATTGCGCCGCATACGCATGCTCAGAAATGCAATTTTTTTTGCCTGATCATTGCGCAGCGACCAAAAACAGCTAGCGATCATCTCGGAATGACCCCCCAATGTCCCTACACACACACACACACACACACACACACACACACACACACACACACACACACACACACACACACACACACACACACCACAGGGCTTCCAGAATATAGTGTGACCCCTTGAGTGCCAAACACAGAAAGAACGATGTACGAGTTTGTCATCATTACTTAAACTTTACAGTAACTGTAGCTTATATAGAAACATTTGCAAACATTTCCACACATTTTTTTTTATGCAGTCTGTTGTGGAAACTGTAATTCTAATATTGCACGTGTTGTCAACTTCTCAGGGCTGCACATGCAGATCTCACGGACAGGAGCCACTTGTTTCTCTGATACAGGAGACCTCCCAGAACTTTTCCCTGCATGAAAACCAGTGTTTGTAATTTTTTTGCTCCAGTTGTAGATGGACTGCCTTGTAGGTGGCGGTTTCCCATATTGCCCCTACATACTGTCAAAGTCAGAAAAATGTCTCAATGCACGTTGCCATATTTGCACCGCACACTGGTCCGCGCTGCGCGTGCGTACGCTCTCCCGTGGAGGCGCATACCCGCAATAGCGTGCACTCGCAGGCGCGGTATGCGTATTTACGGTAGAGTTTATATAGTCGTAGCGTGCGACTCATTCGTTACATATTTTCACAATTAATGTAGTTTATAGATCATGGTCCCTTTGATAGATTCTGAAAGTTTGGTTAAAATACAATGTCCCAGAGCTGAGGAATCCCTCTTTATATCGTACGAAGGGTCTAACAGGAATCATACAGCAGTGTTTGGTACCCATCGGAAGAGTATTTAATTAGCAATATTCCGGTGTTGGTTTGGAGCGTATTAATCGCTCGTGCGAATAGTTATGGACATAAGAAGTTTATGTCCATTTCTATTATTTACACATACTCAGGTATGCGGCGGGAAACCTAGTTTCCCACCCACCTGAGCTGTTGGAAATCGTCACAGCCCACCTGTATGAATCACCCTATGACCTTTTGTTATGATGCAGGGCCGAATTCCTTCGGCCAATGGACAATGGGATTGTAGGACCAGGAGATTGCATTGTGTGTGGGGCATAAATAGGCAGGCCGACCACATCCAGCTCTCACTCTCTCATCAACGGTTATCTGCTGATAGCCGGGAGCTGGATATCGAGGCGCAGGCGATCATACCCTTTGTGCGTAAGTTTCTCTCCGTAATCATTGTCTTTCTGTGAGCCAATTTCTCTCTATCTCTCTCTCTCTCTCTCTCTCTCTCTCTCTCTCTCTCTCCTCTTTCCTCTTTCCTCTTATATCTCCCATAGTATTATAGTATTGTATTGTATTGTATTTCATTTAGGTCAGAGTAGTATTGTCTTTTTGTATTTTAGTTCTGTGGTTAGGAAGTCTCTGTTATATTGTAGTGTATCATTTGTACTGTTATCCCCTTTTACAAGTATATTAGATATAATACAGTTAATAGGCTTTGGAACCTAAACCAGTATCTGTGCATTTTCTATAGTGTTAAGTGTTCACTTGAGCGTCGGTGACGCTCAAGCAGCTTTGTAGTTAGTCAGGTTACACAAGGTTGCACTTACACCCTGTACTCACATTAAGGTATTCAGTGTATTTCATTGGTATAAGGTTTTATCATAAAGGTATAGTGTTGTGAGCGTCTGCATCGCTGGTGACCTCCTCGTGGTCTCGAGCGTACGCTAAGCTACAGCGAATCATTCCCCTAGACATAACCAATAACGTGTCCTGTGATCACTGGGCCGCGAGCGAACGTGACGCTTGAGCGTCTCGCCTACGGCTGAGCGATCGTTACGCAGATAGCGTATCATTACGGTACTTCTTAAGTAAACAGCGTACAGTGTTCTTAGCTTCATAAAGGGTTGTTTATACGACAAAGGAATTTAGCATTGTCAATTGGGGACTCGTCCTATCCTTCTCATATCTGCACTAGGTAGATCAGCAGACATTATCCCTCCAGCAAAGGGTGGGAGGTTGTCTCACAGTGCTGACGGGATAAGCGTCTGCTTCGCTTAGATAAAGAGTGCTGAAGGAATCCGGGAACCGGAAGTAAGAACAAAACGCTTGTGTCTTTTAAAAACTGTTTTATTTCTCTTCTGTCTTGCGTATACACGCACGCATACATTTATCTGCATTTCTTTTTCAATTTCGTATATCACTATTCCTGTTTGCCAATTTTTATAGTTGATAGAAAGTGCTAAAAAGAGATTTGCTGTTATTTCATAGTAAAGGTAATAGTTAAAGTATAGAACAACACACGATTTGTCTAGGAGACAAGGCAGTCAGTGTGGATTGCGGTAGATGATCAGGGATCATTTACATTGATAAAAGTATATATTGTGTTACGGTGGATCTTTGCATTGCGTACACGTGTCGCTAACAAAGACTAGCGTACGCAATCCAAAAGGCAGACGCACGCAGCGTACATTACGCAACGTAGCGTCCGGTTACGCCCACGTAGCTCAAGTCACGAAAAAGGTGAATTAGCGCAAAGCGAGAATTAGCGCAAAGGCGATAATTAACGCACAGCGGTAGATAACGCGACGCGGTAAATAACGCAAATCTATTTTTGGAAAAATCTGAAATTTAGTTTAACAGATCCTGCTCCTAATTGGTAACACTTTTGGCCTAATGACAATTTCTGCGCAGAAATAGATATAGAAGCAAAAGTGTACATGTGTTGAGTGAGTGTGTTTTGTATACAAAAGTTTATATAACTTTAAGGTGGAACCAAAAGGAAAGCCGGGTACTCGTCAAGGGACACACGTGTAAGTGACATATACGGTGGCTAGGGAGGCATCCCTGGT
Organism: Pseudophryne corroboree; assembly: GCF_028390025.1. Lineage (NCBI taxonomy): Eukaryota > Metazoa > Chordata > Amphibia > Anura > Myobatrachidae > Pseudophryne > Pseudophryne corroboree. The sequence goes on from NC_086446.1 coordinate 170,563,643, forward strand.
TAAATAATATTTGAGCATTAGAGTATAGCGGACCATAAGGTAACAAGACCAGGAGGTCATAAGGTAACAAGACCAGGAGGTCATAAGGTAACAGACCAGGAGGTCATAAGGTAACAGGTAAAATAGACAAAGAGGTCCGCTATAAAAGTCCAGTGGCACAACGCCTGGGGTGTTGGTGCAGAACCCATATAGGCCATAAGCTCTTGCTGAAGGAATCGCGGCCGGAAACATCGATTCCATTGATCTTTCAGTACATGACAAGTAGTGCTCGTGTACTGAACGATTGGACCGCACGTAATTGTGTGCAGTAGTTAGTAATCTGACCTAATACCATTAGAGTAAAGTGGTCACAAACGCTATTTGTACATTCTGACATGATTTGTGTAATTTTTTATTTTTGGAAGGGAAGTTCGCTGGTCACTCAGGAACTATCCAACAACCGATACTTGCTGGGGAACGCGCCCCAGTAAATAAAGGTTCACAGGGGCCCTAGGTTGGGTACAGCAGCTCTGGTTACAGTGATTGCAGTACTGGCCAACGTGGGCGAGAAGTAAGTGGGGTACTTGATAAACCACCACCGCCGGCCTGCCCAAGGACATCTTGGTTTGTTTGTAAGGGTTCGCTGAAAACCTTGAGATAAAGATCCAAGGAGGAATAAGCAACGCCTGCAGATTATGGGGGCCATTTGTTCAGGTAGGGGGCGATCAACCTCGGTTCGGGTTGATTCAGAGAACCGACCAGTTGGGTCGGCACGATATGTAATGTGTGAAAAATACGGTAGTCACACAGAGGTTTTATGTGATGAATGGGAGAGAATGACTGTACAAGACAGGGACAAATTCCCAAGAATAGGTAGCTTCAGTCCAGAAGTGTTACAAAATTTAAGGAGGAGGATATGTCTCGTAAAATCAGCAAAGAGACGAATTCAGCATCATGATTATTTACAGTTATGGCACCAGGAAGGTGAGATACAGAGAGGTTTGGCTCTGGCGGCAGGATCTGGGGCAGTCAGGAAGCTGATAGCCACAGCTCCTCCTCCACCATACATTGCAGGAGAGAAGTTGATTGCGGAGAGAAACGCACTGGGTTGTAAAACACAAACTCTTAGTAACCTTGTAAATGTTAATGATGTTAACCAAATAACTCATGCAAGTATTAACCCGTGCAAGATGTACCCTGTTTTGAACCTTCCTCAGGAGTGTGATCAAGAAGACGATTCAGCAACAATTTCAGCTCTCTCTCTTGCAGCCACCATAGCAGAGACCACAGTAGGCACAGCGACACCCACGAGATTAGTGAAAGCCCCTAGCGGAGGGATAGGTGAGGTCGTGTCAACGGGTAAGTACGGCACCATGCACTACACTGAAACAATTGTACCACAACAAGCTGTAGAATCTACACAGGAAGAGGCTGTTAGAATTGCTCCTGTAAGGGTAATAGCAGTTCCCAATGGAAAAACAGATGTGTCTGGAGCCACTCCCATAAGGAACATTGCCATGTACACTCCATTTTCCAGAATGGAATTGAGAACAATAGTGTCCGAATTTCCAGACCCCAGAAAGGACTTGGTTGCTAGCCAAAAATACATCAGGGATCTAGGTAACACTGTAGAACCCAACAACAAGGATTGGCAGATACTGCTAAGAGCTTGTTTACCTTCCAATGTTGATGCAACTCAGTTCTTAGCTGACTGTGCATTGGATAAAGATGTACCGCTTACAGACGTGTACAACAAGGATAATGTAAAAAGGATAAATTTACAGCTAAAGGAGTATTTCCCAGCCGTTGTTAAATGGAATAAAATATTTTCCATTAAGCAAAAGGAGTCCGAAACGGCAACAGAATATTTTCACCGGGCACTATTAGAAATGGCAAAGTACACTGGTATAGAAGACATTAAGACCAACCCAAACCATCGAGAAGTAGCAGTATCTGTACTGATGGATGGTTTGAAAGAAACATTAAAAGCTAGGGTACAGACCACACAACCATGTTGGCGAGGTCTGTCAGTGTCCACATTGAGAGAGGCTGCTATTGATCACGACAGAAACATCACTAGGCACAGAGAGTCGCAAAGTGATAAGTTGATGTCCGTAAGTATACAGGCGCTGACCACAAGGCAGCCTGCGTATGTACCACCGAATCCTGTGGGTAAGGCAAGTGTAATAACATGTTTTTCTTGTAACAGACCGGGACACTTTGCACGAGAATGTAGAACAAAGAATGTACAAAGATCTTTTCAACCCCCTAGACAACAACACAACACACGACATTGGGAGCAGGGTCCACAGAGGCGGAGTTTTGAGCCACATACAGGGGAAACAAAAAGATATCCCCCGAACAGAGACTGGCATGCCTCTGGTAGTTCCCAGCTAACTCCCCCACAAGTAGTTGCTGCCAATGGGATTCAGGGAGGTCAGCATACCCAATAGGGGTGTGGCCACACCTGTAATCTGCAGCCAGTTAAGTTGATTGCCAGTCTTGGAAGCGAACCAGAGATTGCAATCAATGTGGCTGGTAAAACTTTAAACTTTCTTGTAGACACAGGGGCGGCCAAGTCAGTGATAAATTCGACAGTGGGCATGAGAACCACTGGTAGGACAATTCCAGCCATGGGAGTAACAGGAGTAGTCCAGCACTACACTGTTAGCAAACCAGCCGAGATTACAATAGGGCCTTTGCATACCAAGCATTCCTTTTTGCTGGCTGCATCGGCACCAACTAATCTCCTGGGAAGAGACTTACTATGTAAAATGGGTTGCGTCATTTATTGTACTCCTGAAGGTGTATTCTTGGACATCCCTGAGAATCACGCTCAGGAAGTACGAGACATGTTAGACTCCCCATCAAAATTAATGTCACATTCCATTATGACAAATAGGAATCCATCCCAAGTAGAAGAGATGACATCTCAGATACCAGAGTCACTTTGGACAAAAGATGGACAGGACACTGGATTAATGGCAAATATAGCTCCAGTAGTTGTGCAAGTAAAAGATGGTAGGATAGCTCCAAAAATCCCACAGTATCCTCTGAAGCCAGAGGTGGAGTTAGGAGTTTTCCCAGTAATAGAGCGCTTGCTACAACAGGGCATTCTAGTAAGAACGTCCAGCACAGCAAATAGTCCCATCTTCCCTGTTAAAAAGAGTGGGGGGAGGGGTTACAGGCTAGTGCAAGATCTAAGGGGGATTAACAAAATAGTTGAGAGTCAGTTCCCTGTAGTGCCAAATCCAGCTGTCATCCTAATGCAAATTCCTCCCACTGCCAAATTTTTCACTGTTATTGACCTCTGCTCCGCTTTCTTTTCGGTACCTCTGCACCCTGACAGCCAATATTTGTTTGCATTCACATACAGAGGAGTCCAATACACGTGGACTCGATTACCCCAAGGTTTCATAGATAGTCCAAGTATATTTTCTCAGGCTTTGCATGATTGTTTACAGTCTTTCCAACCGGAGAGTGGATCAGTGTTGATACAGTACGTGGATGATCTACTACTGTGTTCTGATTCATTGGAAGCATCCCTGAAGGATACGAAACAGCTCCTGTTTCATCTTTCAGACACAGGTCACAAGGTTTCCAAAGACAAGTTGCAATTATGCCAAGCTAAGGTAAAATATTTGGGACACTGTCTAACACAAGGACTGAGACACCTGACCGCTGATAGACTCCAAGCCATTAGAGACATGACACTGCCACAAACCCAGCAACAGATCAGGACGTTTTTAGGAATGTGTGGGTATTGCCGTAATTGGATCCCAGGGTTTTCCATATTGGCGCTACCTTTGCAGGAAATGGTCTCCTCAAACAAACCTGATCGGATTTCGCATACAGACGAATCCGAAACAGCATTTGAGAGACTCAAACAGTGTCTAACGCAGGCACCAGCACTAGGTATGCCAGACTATGGGAAACCCTTTGAACTATACGGAACAGAAAGTGCTGGGTGCGCAGCAGGTGTACTAACACAAAAACACGGTGATGCCAGCAGGCCAATTGCATACTACAGCGCTCAGCTAGACACGGTAGCGCGATCCCTCCCCACATGCTTGCGTAGCGTTGCGGCGATAGCATTGCTAGTGACAAAAAGCGAAGATGTCGTGCTAGGCCACAACCTCACAATCCATACACCGCATGCGGTATCTGCCTTATTGAATTCTGCCCAAACCAGACACGTCTCATCAGCAAGGTTTACGAGATGGGAATTGGCATTAATGGCCCCAGTAAACATCACCATAAGGAGATGCAGCGCATTAAACCCTGCAACATTCCTCCCAGGTGTGCCTGGTCAGGCACAAAGGGTGGGAGGTGAGAGTGATGGGGAAGGAGGATTTAATGCAAAGGAAGATACACATGATTGTATGGAATATTTGACCCAAAATTTTACCGCAAGGCCTGACATCAGTGACAATCCACTGGAAGATGCAGAACTCACGTTCTACACGGACGGTAGTTGTCATAGACAGTCAGACTCGGGAGACTTGTGTACTGGATACGCAGTCGTAGATGACCAAGACACCATAGAAGCGGAACCGCTAGGCCCACCTCACTCAGCCCAGGTTGCTGAACTGGTCGCCCTAACCAGAGCATGTGAATTGGCTAAGGGTAAGTCAGCCAATATCTACACCGATTCTAGATACGCCTTCGGGATAGTCCATGATTTCGGAGCCCTATGGCGGCTCAGAAATTTCATGACGGCGGCTGGTACACCGATAGCGCATGCAGCTCATATAAAAAGGCTTCTAACAGCGATACAGGAACCCGACAGAGTGGCTGTTATCAAATGTAAAGCACATACATATAGCCAAGACCCAGTATCCCTTGGTAACAGCCGAGCAGACGAAACCGCAAAGCTTGCAGCTGCTACCCCCATACAGACAGACACCACACAGTTGATGGTATTTAATACCATCAACACACAGAAGTTGTGTGAGATGCAGAATTTGTGTTCCACACAGGAAAGAGCAGTCTGGAAGGCAAAGGGATATGGCCAGGAGTCCTCAGGGCTCTGGACGGATGGACATGGTAAACCAGTGGCCCCCAGGGCATACCTTCCATGTCTGGCTGAAGCAGCTCACGGGCTGACTCATCTAGGCAGGGAGGGGATGTGCAAATTGGTAAGAGCATACTGGTGCGCCCCAGGATTCTCCTCTCATGCGGGTAAAAGAGCAATGTCATGCCTTACCTGTCTGAGAAAGAATATTGGAAAAGCAATACCTACAGAACCATCCCATATCCCACCTGCCGGCGGCCCTTTTCAGGTAATACAAATTGACTTCATTCAATTGCCCCCATGTCGAAATTTGAAATATGTACTTGTCTGTATAGATGTTTTCTCGAATTGGGTCGAAGCATTTCCAGCAGCTACAAATACTGCCATGTTTACAGCTAAGAAAATTGTGCAGGAATTTGTATGTAGATATGGTATCCCTAGAATCATTGAAAGTGATAGGGGTACCCATTTTACAGGTGATGTCTTTCAAGGAATGTGTAAGTTGATGGGAATTGATAGCAAGCTGCACACTCCGTACCGTCCACAGGCGAGTGCGAAGGTCGAAAGAGTGAACAGCACTATTAAAAATAAATTGAGTAAAGTAATGGCAGAGACAGGATTGACGTGGCCAGAAGCTTTACCCATTGTTTTGTATAGCATCAGAACCACTCCCAGGTCCCCTCTTAATCTGTCTCCTTTTGAAATTCTGTTTGGTCGACAACCGCACGTCATGATTAACCCTCAGGATGATTTGAAATGTAACAATGAAGTAACTGTAAAGTACTTGATTAACATGAGTAAGCAGTTGAGGAATCAAAATGATAATCTGAAGTTGGTGATTCCTGATTTACCAGATAGTAATTGTCATGACATTGAACCTGGGGATTATGTAATGATACGAAATTTTCTACGCTCAGGTTGTCTTATTGATAGATGGGAAGGACCATACCAGGTCTTATTGACTAGCACCACAGCATTGAAGGTTGCTGAGAGAGAGACTTGGGTCCATTCATCCCACTGCAAAAAGGTTGCCGATCCAGAGAAGTCCCGTGATAAGGAACAGACGGTAGAGGTTGTATCACTGGAGTGTCTGTTCCAGGAGGACTGAGGCGGCACCTGAGCCTTGAAGACCGAAAGCAGTTGTCGACTCCCTTCTCCCTTTTATTGTTTTTCTCCACTTCCCAGCCCCTCTCCCTTAAAATTTCTTTTTCCCCCTTCTCATTCTTCTCTATTTCCTCCTCAAAGATGGACTTGCCCCAAGAGACTGTGATCCGGATTTTGATGTTAACCATGATGTTGACCAGAGCAGTCTGTTCCGGCGAGAGTACCATAGAGGTCGAGAGAGGTTCTGGAATGGGTTCCGATTATGATGATGGAGGCGTAGTTTTCCAAGATCAACCAAACCAACAAGCAAAGGCGAGTATCAGAAAACGATCCGATAGAAGAAATTGTGATGGATTGTTAGCTGAAGAAAATTGTATCTGTAGGCTCTGTGATAATCTGGTTGAAGATGGATGCATAAAGAAATGCCAATCTAGTTTTAATATCCATATGGACCGGCATCCATTGAGTGACTATCACTCTCTAGTGGGTAATGTGTTAAACCAAACAGATTGTTGGGTATGCTCTCAAGTACCTCAGGGTCACAGCAAATCAGGGCTAGTACCATTTCCTTTAACGTTAGGGGAGGTACTTGAGCTAAGTGGTGGGAGACCGGTGGACCGGAGGTTTAACATCTCCAGCCCTCCTAGTTTGAAGCTCCACCAATACCATGTGGATAGGTCCCTCTTATGTTTTAACGTCTCCAATCCTAGAAAACCGGGAAATTGGGAAGTGTCATGGAGTAACCACACCATGACCTTTTCACACAGAGCAGATAGAATGCCTACAGATACAGAGCTCGTACGCCACATAGCCAGTAGAGGAAAATCTTTCCGGTATCGATATACCTTAGGAAATAGGATTACTAGAGTTGGAGAGGTATCACCAGGATACTGTGCACATATCGTACAAACCGATACGTGCATTAGGCAGATGGAAGAATTAGGGTCAGGAGATTTCACCTGGAAGGTTTGTAACATGGTCATGTCCTTCTCCGTCCCATATGTTCTCCCCGATGATGCATATTTCATATGCGGGAGAAAGGCGTACAAGTGGCTTGCCCCAAACTCTGAAGGATTGTGTTATATTGGAAAAGTATTGCCTGAAGTGATGACTGTTACACATGACAAAATGAAGGACATACACCGTGGTGCCCAAGCTCCTTATACTCACACTCATTACGAGCACCGAGTTAAAAGACAACTGTCAGAAAGGTTAGAGCATCCGGCCTCTGATCTTATCCATGAATCCACCGGGATTCAGGTTCTGGTAGCGTTAGATTTCACTCGTACCGCTCGGGGAGTGATGAATTATAAATACATTTCCGCACTCGCCAATTTGTTAGATAATATCACTGAAATGTATGATGACACGTTTAGATACACTGGAAGAGAACTTCAAGCTTACAAAACAGAACTAGTTCAGCATAGGATGGTTCTTAATTATCTTACAGCAGTAACAGGCGGATATTGTGTTACATTGGCAACACAGTACGGCATAAAATGTTGCACGTACATCACAAATAGCACCGAGGATCCGGTAGAGGTCATAGACCAAAAGATGGACGATATTCTCCAACTAAAGTGGGAATTTCGTCGAAAACACAATCTCACCCTTGCTGCTGTAGGTAATGAGCTGACTGGTTGGGTGTCATGGTTGAACCCGCGAAATTGGTTCTCCGGTTTAGGAGACTGGGCTCAAGGAGTCATAATGGATGTTGGAAAGTTTCTACTATGTATCTTGGGTGTCGTTATATTTATTGGATTGATATTTAGATGCGGGCAGGCTTTAATGAGGTGCAAACAAAGTACAAAAGTGATGAGCTTGAGGAGTGAGGAAACTGTAATTAACCTGGATTTGATTTATGACCCAATGATAGAAACCAGAATGTGATGAAAATGCGATTATACGGTCCGTTTCTTTCACCTGTTTTTCTGCTTTTCTCCCAGATACAAAGACCCCCTTGGACGAGGAAGCTGACGAGACGAGATGTATACAGACAACGGATTGACCAAAGAAGAAGATTTGACAACTTTAAATATGGACACTTGATGAACTTTGCCATGGATCCCCAGTTTCCCTAGTATTTTTAAACTCACGCTAGCCCAACATTTTTGTAAATCTGATGGCACTGACAAAGCTTGTTGCTCATGCCTAAGGAGCAAAACAGCGCAAAGAAGACGACTCTCAACAGATACCGAACACAACTTCAACAACAGATGTACATTTCCCTGACATAGAATATCATTGCATTTTTCGTAAGTGTTCTTTATCTTCATCTCTACAACCCTCAGGTAACGACACACATAGACGATAGGGAATACAGGCACAGATATCAGCAACCACATACCTCCCCCATTCATGTATCATCAACTAAAATGTGCATCCCCATTTTGTTACAACCACAGCCGAAATGAGCTCGGTAGAGTTTGACAGCCCATCCACAGACCTGTACCACAGGATAAGAAGGAATTCAAATGTATACTTCGCAATACCTCGAAGCTTGACTTACCACACGTACGGCACGATGATACATGACCCTCCAAACATGGACTCATACACACATGCTTCTACTTTCTCACTAGGTCATACCCTTTTCACACCTACTCCTCTCTTCTTCCTTACCCCACCATGGAAATCAATTAACCCCTGACTTACATTTTTCTCCTTAAATGTTTTGTGGCAGTTATTATTGACTGCCAAAGGGTGGACTGTCAAAGTCAGAAAAATGTCTCAATGCACGTTGCCATATTTGCACCGCACACTGGTCCGCGCTGCGCGTGCGTACGCTCTCCCGTGGAGGCGCATACCCGCAATAGCGTGCACTCGCAGGCGCGGTATGCGTATTTACGGTAGAGTTTATATAGTCGTAGCGTGCGACTCATTCGTTACATATTTTCACAATTAATGTAGTTTATAGATCATGGTCCCTTTGATAGATTCTGAAAGTTTGGTTAAAATACAATGTCCCAGAGCTGAGGAATCCCTCTTTATATCGTACGAAGGGTCTAACAGGAATCATACAGCAGTGTTTGGTACCCATCGGAAGAGTATTTAATTAGCAATATTCCGGTGTTGGTTTGGAGCGTATTAATCGCTCGTGCGAATAGTTATGGACATAAGAAGTTTATGTCCATTTCTATTATTTACACATACTCAGGTATGCGGCGGGAAACCTAGTTTCCCACCCACCTGAGCTGTTGGAAATCGTCACAGCCCACCTGTATGAATCACCCTATGACCTTTTGTTATGATGCAGGGCCGAATTCCTTCGGCCAATGGACAATGGGATTGTAGGACCAGGAGATTGCATTGTGTGTGGGGCATAAATAGGCAGGCCGACCACATCCAGCTCTCACTCTCTCATCAACGGTTATCTGCTGATAGCCGGGAGCTGGATATCGAGGCGCAGGCGATCATACCCTTTGTGCGTAAGTTTCTCTCCGTAATCATTGTCTTTCTGTGAGCCAATATCTCTCTATCTCTCTCTCTCTCTCTCTCTCTCTCTCTCTCCTCTTTCCTCTTTCCTCTTATATCTCCCATAGTATTATAGTATTGTATTGTATTTCATTTAGGTCAGAGTAGTATTGTCTTTTTGTATTTTAGTTCTGTGGTTAGGAAGTCTCTGTTATATTGTAGTGTATCATTTGTACTGTTATCCCCTTTTACAAGTATATTAGATATAATACAGTTAATAGGCTTTGGAACCTAAACCAGTATCTGTGCATTTTCTATAGTGTTAAGTGTTCACTTGAGCGTCGGTGACGCTCAAGCAGCTTTGTAGTTAGTCAGGTTACACAAGGTTGCACTTACACCCTGTACTCACATTAAGGTATTCAGTGTATTTCATTGGTATAAGGTTTTATCATAAAGGTATAGTGTTGTGAGCGTCTGCATCGCTGGTGACCTCCTCGTGGTCTCGAGCGTACGCTAAGCTACAGCGAATCATTCCCCTAGACATAACCAATAACGTGTCCTGTGATCACTGGGCCGCGAGCGAACGTGACGCTTGAGCGTCTCGCCTACGGCTGAGCGATCGTTACGCAGATAGCGTATCATTACGGTACTTCTCAAGTAAACAGCGTACAGTGTTCTTAGCTTCATAAAGGGTTGTTTATACGACAAAGGAATTTAGCATTGTCAATACCCTCCAACTGTACCTTTTTGGCAAGTACAGTACCTTTTTTTTATGGTCTGTACCGATTTTTGGCTCTCCGAACTTCCATTGAAAGTATAGGAAAAGGATGTGACCACGCCCCCTTTACATGTTGCCACGCCCCCTTTTCGCATTTGTACCGATTTTTATGTGTAAAATGTTGGAGCGTATGCCGCTATACAACAGTAACAGTTTGTTTTCACTAATTCTAGCACACATAAAGCCTTCTTTACTGGTGTAGCAGCCATTTTGCTTACATGATGCAATGGCCACTCATGCAAAGCTGAAATCACGAACAGCTGCAGTCATAAAAAAATATTATATATTATACTACTCTGTACCTAACCCTCTTTCTAGAAGCTCTTGGTGTCTGAAGAAGATAAACACAATACTAAAAAGTCCTCCACAGCTGTGGCTATCATATGAGCAAAATATTTAGATTAGGCCTATATGACAGAATGAGCCCTGCATGCAGTATGGAACTTTGTATTGCATGACATCCACTGAAGTGAACCTATGATTTTACATCAACTGTGAAAAAAATAAATTAAATGTTTGATCAAAACATCTACCATTTTATGACCTAAATGTTACGTTCATTCATTTTTTTAACTTGCTCTGTTATCTTTGAGTAAAAATGTTTTACAGAAAATCCTGAAGTGTTCGCAGCTAGATATTTAATTGTTGTGCTTGTAAGTCTGATTTGTACATAACTGTGTTTGAGGGAAGAATCCTTGCCTCTCTGCTGGGACTAGGTTTAGGCTGGAAGTTGCCACCAAACAAAGAAGCCAGAAGGTTGATCTATCAGAGAGGTAAATTCAACTTGCACCCTTTTCACAACATCTGTACAGTCACCTTAAGCAGGATATCCTACTTGGCTGCAGTGTCGGACTGGGGCATAAAGGGCCCACCGGGGGAATGCAGATATAGAGGCCCATACTTACATACCCTCCAACTGTACCTTTTTAATAGGTACAGTACCTTTTTTTATGGTCTGTACCGATTTTTGGCTGTCCAAACTACCATTGAAAGTATAGGAAAAGGGGCGTGACCACACCCCCTTTTCCTCATTTGTACCGATTTTTATGTGTAAAATGTTGGAGGGTATGTACTTAGGGGTGTGGCCAGCCTACACAGAGGCTTGAAATACACAATAGTTTAGTGCAGTGTAATGCAACATATCTACCATGTATAAAACAAGTGCACAGTCTGGAACCTGATCCCTAGAGGAAGGCATTGGGGCCTACCGGTGGTTTCCCTGGTACCCCTGTGGGCCAGTCCGACCCAGCTTGGCTGCCGTGAATGCTGCAGTAATTTTCTGTAGGCAAGCTGATACCAGTGTCTTGTCTGCCAGTTTTATTTGCTGCGTTTCTCCACTCTGGCAGCCAAGTTACAGAGAGACTTATTTGTTGCTCGCTATTATCTTCCATCTTATCTACAATATGAACTTCCATCTTATCTACAAACGCCATTCTGTTATATAGATAATTAAACAATGCAGCAGGGATAAACATCCGGATTGGCGGCCATATATACAAATGCTAAAATTCTATAAAACGTTATAAAAATATAAAAAAACAGTAAATAAATATATAATTTTTGTTTGTTTTCGGTATATATTTATACAATGTTACCAATTATGCTTATGCAAGCACTTGTGAAAGCATTTATTTTCTTTTATGCTATCTATAATTGGTTGCCTTGCAGTCTGTCGGGGTAGCAGCTACCTGTTCTGTAATCAGGGGGATGTTTGAGCACCCAGTTCTTCTGTGCACAAAAAAGGTGGACGTTTTCCATCAGAATTATTGTACACTGTTGTTGTTGTTTTTTATTTGTTTTCTTTTTATGTCATCGGTGGATATATATTAAAGATCATTTCATTGGAATCAAGTACAGTACCCTGAATTTTTTTTTAAGATTTTGAGACATTTAACTTTTTAGCGGCTTTTCAATCATTTATTTTTTACGTTGCCTTCTGTGTACTTGTAACTTACTGTGCCATGTAAACAGTCTTCAGAGGAGATGTATGAAACATTCAAAAGAGATAAATTGCTCATTGCAACTAATCAGCTTCTAGCTATTATTTATCTAGCACTATCTATAAAATGACAGAAACTGGTTGGTTGCTATGGGCAACTTCTCCACTTTATGTATCTCAAAGGCTTCATACATCCCCCCTGTTTCTGCTACCTCACTATTATAAATGTAATACCCCCATATGTTGTTGTTTTTTTTAAAGAGATAGGGGACCCCCTTTTTGTTTTTTCCCCACTTATCATTGGTATTCCCCACATGAGCAGTGCTGCCCCAACACAGCCCTATAGCAGTGTATAACTGAACATTTAGTGACCCTGTCAGCCCTAAATAGCGAGTTTGGCGCCACTGAGTAATTAGTGTCTCTCCCCTGGCCAGCAAAAGCAGAGCCCAAGAAATTCATCCCTCAGCTGATTGGGCCCCTTGTCTAGCAGGGCAGAGTGGCCTGGGGGAGGGCTGTTGCTGTGGCCCGAAGAGTCAGTAACCGCCGAGGATAGGGGTGGTCCAGGAGAGCTGTGACCTACAAAAGAAACACTGCAGTGAGGGAGAAGTGATCAGGGGAGGAATCAGACTGCTCACCTGTAAGGATAGGAGCGCTGGCAGGAAAGTACAGTGGACATTGCCTGCTCACCCTGGTTCGTACTGCCCCGACAGAAGAACCAGTGATCAAAGGACTGCTGAACCAACACAGCAGTGGTGCCAGGTGACGGGACCTGGAGAAGCTAGAGAAAGAATGAACGTGAGGACCCCATCGGGTTGCCTGTCCTGCCAGAGGATGTCGAGAAGAGAGGAAGGCCACACCTGGGGACAAGCAGCATGGAGGACGACATGGAAGTGAGCAGACTGAGGAGTCCATCGAGAGATCCCCTCTTCTTCCCTCCTAAGCAAGACGGACCCGGGCAGAGGAGATCGAATGCGCACCTCCTCTACTCTGGAAGGATCCTACCTGACTGGAGTCCGGAGCGGGTTGGACAGCGATGGCTGGAACCCAGAGATGACTGTACAGCGGAATCCTGGACAAAAGGCTGCAGCCCGATGCAGTGAACAGCATCCTGGGCGGCGCTTGAGATGCGGAGCCAGTCAGAGGTGGCAGAAGCGCCGCAGCTAGGGGTTAGATATGCTGCAACCTTTCTGTTACAGTACTCTGGCTCTGCTAAACCTTCCACTGCAAAAACTCTGCTTAAGGGGAGCAATGTTAAAAAGGGAGTAGACTCCCCTCATCCCTGGTGCCCCATATTAAAGTAAAAGGGGCTAGGCTCCCCTACTGGTATCCTGCCCCGGTAAAGTAAAAATAGGGGGTAGGCTTCCCACCTTTGTGTTCCCTGGTGCAAAGTAAAGGGTATAGGCTCCCCACATGGTATTGTGCCCATACATAACAGCTATATATATATAGGTGTAGACTCCCCTTCTGTTTTTGGCTTCCGTGGTAACAAAGGTCATTCTAGGGGTAGGCACCCTGCTTCCAGTGCAACCAAGACATGTTAAGTAACAGGGATAGGTTCCCTTGTGTCACCTCTCATCCTCTTAAGGTAGCCTTGCATTTTACAGTGGTGTTGTGTATTATCCAACGCTGATGAGTTTATGTCAAAGTGAATGTGTAAAAGCTGACAGGTCATTGCAGAAATCTTTCCTGAACCAAGCTACATTTGACCCTGACTCCAGATCAATAACCAGGAAATGTCCTCCATCCTTAGTGCCAGAGGTGTAGAGTCACCAGCACATTTTGATGTCTTCATTTTATAATTACATTCAAGTTCTATCAAGAGTTATTTAAGTTTCAAGTTTCAACATTTTGCACAAGGTAAGGTGAAAATTAGTTTTATTGATTCTAGCTAGCAATGCATACTTAAATAGTTTTAAAATTCAGAACTAAAAATTGTGTTCAACTTCATCTCCAACCACCCTTTTGCAGATTCACTTTTCCTTTCTTGTAGACCCTGTATACAGTATACTGTAACGTAGAAACATAGAATTTAACGGCAGATGAGAACCACTTGGCCCATCTAGTCTGCCCCTTCTGTATTAGGGTTAGTGGTTCTTTAACTGCAGTAATATTTGTTGTGATGTTGCGCTAGGAACTTACGAAAGGTCAAACTTATTTACAGATTCTAGCATTGATTGTAATCTTTTCATTGCAAGTACCTTCTTCCTGTTGTGAAATAAATATTTGTTTTTTAATTACCTCAGCCCAATAATTATGTGTAGTACTTATATTGGGATCACTGTAAACATATATTTTTCAATCACATTATTATTACAATAAAATGCCAATTAAAATAAGAAAATCACATTCGATAAAATATTCCATTGAACAAATTATTATTGTATTATTATTAACCCAAAAGGGAACGCCTTTTAATAGAGATGTTCTCTAGAGATCTGAGCGCACCCGAATTTTGTGGATCCGCGGTTCGGAAATCAGATTGTATATCTGAGTTTTTGGGTTCTGGATTTCAAAAATTGATTTTAGCTGTTTTTTTTTATCCATTTTCAAGAAATCCAAAACCCAAGGCCTGGATTTTAAATCCGAATTTTGAACCAAAACACTTGAGGGTGGTTTTGCAAAAACAAAACACAATGATGAAATGAGAACCAAAACCAAAACACGAGGCTCCACACACATCTCAATTTTTTGGGTGGTATTCAAATTATATATCCCACCTAATCTCCGTTCTAAAGTGATCCCCTTTATGCAGCTAAATCTGATTACTTTGGGCGCGATAAAGAGATGGATGCCTCGCTACCCCATGGGTAGTGAGCTGAAATGGTGATACCACGCCTGTCAGCAGAAACAGGGGGTGAAAAGAATTGAATACCGCCCTTTGAGTGATTTAGCTGAGGTAAAAATATAGGTTATCCACATACCAAGCAATGAGTGACAGTTAATGTTAAAATGTACTTAACAATAACCACATTCAAACCATCTCTAAAGCATAGGGCATAATCATCATGAAAAAATTGTGCAATGAGAATTTTTAGTTTTCAATTCTCATTGTATTCTCAATTTTTTCAGTATTTCAGTATTCAATATTTCCCCATGAGAAAGTTATCACTTCGAATAACTGGGCTTTTTGAGAAGTCAGTTTTTCGGAAAGTGATAACTTTCCCCCTCTGAAGCTGCAGCACCTCACCACCCCCTCAGTCGCCGGCACCTTACTTACGGCCGCTCCTCTCACCACCAGCAACTTCATGCTGTGTCCTGGCCGCTTCCCCCCACTGTCGGAAACTTCAAGCTGTGTCCCGGCCGGAGGAGAGCAAAGATGAGCTAAGTGAGCACGCAGAGGAACAGGTAGGTGGCACGGAAGAACAGGCTGGCTTTTTCGGAATTTGATGCATGTCTCAATTTCCGACACTGTGACATTGTGACATTGAAAGGGTGATGAATATGCCCCCAAAAACCTCTGGTTGTGTCCATTAAAACTTAACAAAAAAAATAAAATAAAAATGAAACTGTAAGTATACAAAACAAACCCTAATATACAAACCAGGTGCTATGACTCACAAAGAAAATTTAAGGGCATAACATACAGACTGATGGTATGGCTTGTAAACAATACAATATAAAACAATATATGGGAGAAAATATGCTATCATTATATGATACTAAGGTGAAACTAAGGGGGGAAATTTACTAAGAATCATTTTTCTTAATCGCCCCTAATCGATGGAAAAAAGCGCATATTTACTAACAAGCATTTTTTGCGTCTTTGTCTTCCGATGGTGTATTTAGTCGCATTGTGGTGTGCGTGCTTTGTGTCGATGTTGGTGCTTTTGTATGGGAAGTCACATTTGAATATGCTGAAATTTGCAGTAGAATGCCTCAGAAGACGCAAGCCAACACATAGCTAATCACGCTTCAATTTGCACCACAAGTCGCAGTAAAGCGACATAACCCCCAAATACATTCCAACCTGCTGGTTCCTCTGTTCTGTTTCTTGCTCCTGGGGTCTTTTAGTCAGGCCACATAGTTAAGCTATGGGGAGGGGATTAGGGTTAGGCACCCCCCCGGGGAGGGGTTAGGGTTAGGCTGCGGGGAAGGGACAGTTAGATTTAGGCTGCGGGGAGGGGGGGTTAGGTTTAGGCACCACTGGGAACAGTGGCAAACGCAGGATTTTGAAAGGGGGGTTTCCAAATAATTGCTTACAGACCAATGAAAAAAAGCCAGGGCCACCCCCCCCCCCCACCAAGATAGACAACACAGGCACTACAACCATCCCCTCCCTCTCCCACATAGGGGGTCATTCCGACCCGTTCGCACACTGCTGTTTAGTGCAGCCGTGCGGATGGGTTGCAAATGCGCCGCAGTGGTGATCGCAAGAAGATTGACAGCAGGAAGGCGTTCCGGGGCGGATACTCACAGTTTTCTGGGAGTGATGAGTCCAACGCAGGCGTGTCCAGGCGTTTGCAGGGCGGGTGTCTGATGTCAATTCCAGGACCAGTCACGTTGAAGACATCACAGCCAGTGAGCATGTCAGGACAGGTGGTCTTCAGTATGCCGGCTGTCGGGATCCCGACGCATAGTATACCGACGCCGGAATCCCGACAGCCAGCATACCGACACTTATTCTCCCTCGTGGGGGTCCACGACCCCCCTGGAGGGAGAATAAAATAGCGTGGCGCGCGTAGCGCGCCACCGTGCCCGCAGCGTGGCGCGCCACCGTGCCCGCAGCGTGGAGCGCCACCACGCCCGCAGCGTGGAGCGCCACCGCGCCCACAGCGAGCCCGCAAGGGGCTCATTTGCGCTCGCCACACTGTCGGTAAGCCGGTGGTCGGGCTCCCGACGCCGGTATGCTGGACGCCGGGAGCCTGACCGCCGGCCTACCATACTACACCCTGTCAGGACCTACTTAGAAATTGCACAAAATCTTTTTGCATAGGGGGTAATTCCAAGTTGATCGCAGCAGGATTTTTGATAGCAATTGGGCAAAACCATGCGCACTGTAGGTGGGGCATATATAACATGTGCAGAGAGAGTTAGATTTGGGTGGGTTATTTTGTTTCTGTGCAGGGTAAATACTGGCTGCTTTATTTTTACACGGCAAATTAGATTGCAGATTGAACACACCCCACCCAAATCTGACTCTCTCTGCACATGTTATATCTGCCTCCCCTGCAGTGCACATGGTTTTTCCCAATTGCTAACAAAAATCCTGCTGCAATCAACTTGGAATTACCCCCATAGCACGGCTGCACAAGCGTTCGCATCCTTGCTATGCAAAAAAACCCTCCCCCATAGGCGGCGACTAGTTGATCGCACGAGCTGCAAAAAGCAACTTTGTGCGATCAACTCGGAATGACCCCCATAGACTGATGCACCACGACCACCTCCCCTCCCCCACATAGACTGATGCACCACAAACACCCCTCTCCCCCACACAGCACCACAACCATCCCCCCATATATAGACAGCACACAGGCACCATGATCATTCCCCCCTTCCCCCACACTTCCTCCATAAGCTGGCAACTTAAGGCCCATACACACTTGACGATAAAATGAACAACGTCGTTCATTTCAGCCCTCATCAACGACGTCGCTCATTATATCGTCAAGTGTGTATGCATCCGACGACCACCGATGCGCGGCCCCGCGGGACGTTAACGACCCTCGCTTATCTGTGGAGCATGTATGCTCAATTTCCACTATGGTCGTTACCGACCAGAGACGTCGTTGAATGTGTATGGTGTGAAAGACCAACGACCAACGACCAAGCCACTGTTCACCAGCCCTGTTCCCAGCTCATTATTTTAATAAACTGTTCAGCTTGGATGCTTCAACGATGAATGGTCTATGGTCTTTGGTCTTTCGTCTTTGGTCTTTCGTCTTTGGTCGTTGGTAGTGTGTATGCTCATGTCGTTTGCTCAGCTGTTCAAGGGAAGTTCAAGGGAAGTCGTTAACAACGGTCGTTAACGATGTGTGCATCGTCAAGTGTGTATGGGCCTTTAGACACCACGACCATCCCTCCCCCCCACACACACACACATAGACAGACAGGCAGCACACAGGCACCATGCTCATTCCCCCCACCCAAAGACAGCATAAACAGATAGCAACCATCCTACACTTATGTTGGCACATCAAAACATAGTTTATTAAATACCGGCGCCCGACCCTCCACCCCCACTCATGCTGGCTCCTATGACTGCTGCTGCCGCATCATTTAATATGACGTACTGGCCAGGGGCGTTTCTACAGAGGAGGGGGCCCGTGTGCCCCCTCCTCTGAACGGCGCTGTAGACGGCGTAGTAGACTCCGGCACTGTGCCGGAGTCTACTGTGCATGCACAGATCTCCGAAAACATGGCACCCGCCATGATCCGGAGACCAATTTGGCTACCGCGCATGCGCGGCGGCAATTTTGGTGGCGATTTTCACCGCGATTGCAGCTCCCGCTGCTGGACTCCGGAAAGGTAAGTATTAAAATGGGTGCAATGGGAGCGGTGTGGGCCCCCTTGAACCCAGGGGCCCGTGTGCACCGCACCCATTGCACCCATTATAGAAACGCCAGTGGCACTGGCGCCTGTTCCCACTGGTCTCCGCACTCATACTGGTCCCGATGATCTATTATTACAGTAAATACTGGCGCCCGCCCCCGGCATATTCACACACAAATTACCTGGTCCGCGGCTGCTCTGGAGTCCACTGTCTGAGTCAGTGCCGTGAGCTGGCCGCTGGCGCCGGGAGTGAAGACACGCTATGCGCCTCTCACCTCTCAGCCTAAGAGGAGCTGCTGCTCCCCCTGCATGCAGCAGCCAGCCTCTCAGTGCGTATGTGAGGCAGCTGCTACAGCCGCGAAGGGAGACTGTTCACAGCATCAAGCAACAGTCAGTATTAAAAAATACTGTTAAAAAAAAAAATCTGTAAACTGCTGTGCGATAGATTGGCGGCTTGGGGGGGTTTCTAGGCACTCAGAACCCCCCCCCCCCCCTGCGTGCGCAAGTGACTGGGAAGGCTGTTGGAGGGGCAGGGCCGGTTCGAGCCCTCTCCTCGCCCCCGGGCAGGAAATGGGGGCGTGGCTTAATACAGGAGGCGTGGTCAGTTACGCCCCCTGTACAGTAGTAGCGCCGCTGAAATGCTGAGTGGTGCGCGATGACGTCATCGCGCACTGCACAGCAAAAGGTCCTCTCCACGAAGGGAAACTAGACGCGTAGCATCTAGTTCCCTTCGTGGAGAGTACCTTTGCTGTGCGGTGCGCGATGACGTCATCGCGCACCGCACAGCAAAGGTCCTCTCCACGAAGGGAAACTAGACGCGTAGCGTCTAGTTCCCTTCACAGGGGGACACAGCCGGGGGACACAGCGGGCAGCGGAGGGCACAGCAGTAGCGGATCTTGCCATGGTGCGGCGCCCTCCGGAAGGCGGCGCCCCGGGCAAAAGTCCTGCTTGCCCGTGGCAAGATCCACTACTGGGGAGGGGGATGGGGGGGTTAGGGTTAGGTTGCAGGAAGGGAGGTTTAGGGTTTGGGGATAAGGGGGAGGGTTAACATACCCGACCGCCGTCGAGCTTCTGTACATAAGAGATACTGATGTCGGTCAGATAATCGCCAGCATCCTACCACCAGAATTTCATATGAAATCAACGTCTGCATCCAGGCCACTCCATTATCTGCCTGTGCCATGGTTGAGAGCAGAAAGTGAGTGCTGTAGATGAGCTGGTGGGCTTTTATTAGCATTCTTTTATGTTAATTACAATGGATTTCACATGTTGCTTTTTTGAAAGTGGTGCATTGACATACAATTTTTGTGTAATTTTGGGTTTGCTTTTAATGGGTCTAATTCAGACCTGATTGCACCAGCAAATGTGTTCTCTAATGGGGAAAATAATTTGCACTGCAGGGGGGCAGATATAACATGTGCGGAGAGAGTTAAGGGGGGTACACACGGAGAGATCCGTGCTTAAAATCTAAGCAATCTTGCTAGATTGCTTAGATTTTAAGCACGGATCTGCCGTGTGTATGCCCCCCAGCGATAGCGATGCGCGGCCCCGCGCATCGCTATCGTCGGTGCTAGATTGAGCCTGCATGCAGGCTCAATCTAGCGGGTCGCTCACTTCACCGTTGTGTGAAGTGAGCGGCCCCCTTCGGCTTTCCCCCTCGCTCAGCACATCGCGCTGTGCTGAGCGGGGAGAGAGATGTGTGCTGAGCGGTCTGTGTTAAGATCGCTCAGCACACATCTCTCCCGTGAGTACCCCCCTTTAGATTTAGGTGGGTTATATAGTTTCTGTGCAAGGTAAATACTGGCTGCTTTATTTTTACACTGCAATTTAGAGTTCAGTTTGAACACACCCCACCCAAATCTAACTCTCTCTGCACATGTTATATCTGCTCCACATGCTGTGCACATAGGGGTTCATCAGACTTGCCTACTCTCCCGGAATGGCCGGGAGGCTCCCGAAAATCGGGTGACCCTCCCGGCCCCCCGGAAGAGCTGGCAAGTCTCCCGATTTCAGGGGTCCCCCCCCCTGCCCGGCTGCCCACTTAGCGAGTAAAGTGGGCGTTGCGGGCAGGCGATGATGCGATTCTTGTTGAATCGCGTCATCATAGCCACGCCCCCTGCTGTATAATGCCGGTAATAGCGGCATTACACAGCGGGGGGCGGGGCTTACACGGCACGATCCCGTGGTCACGCCCCCGGCCCACCTCCGCCACACCCCTGGCCCGCCTCCGGCCCAGCCCCCCTCTGCACGCACATCGCAACCGCCCCCCTGCCGAGCCGACCTGGCTGCTCTCTCCCGGAGAGAGCAGCCAAAAAGTCGGTAAGTATGGGGTTCATTCTGAGTTGATCGCTCGCTAGCTAGTTTTAGCAGCCGTGCAAACGCTATGCCGCTGCCCACTGGGAGTGTGTTTTAGCTTAGCAGAAGTGTGAACGGTTTTATCGCAGAGCGGCTACAAACATTTTTTGTGTAGTTTCAGAGTAGCTCAAAACCTACTCAGCGCTTGCGATCACTTCAGACTATTCAGTTCCGGATCTGACTTCACAAACCCGCCCAGCGTTCGCCCAGCCACGCCTGCGTTTTTCCTGGCACGCCTGCGTTTTTCCGCACACTCCCTGAACACGGTCAGTTGCCAACCAAAAACGCCCACTTCATGTCAATCACTCTGCGGCAAGCAGTGCATCTGAAATACATCGCTAGACCCTGTGTAAAACTACATCGTTCGTTGTGCCCGTACATCGCGCGTGCGCATTGCGCTGCATATGCATGCGCAGAACTGCCGATTTTTAGCCTGATCGCTGCGCTGCGAACAAATTCTGCTAGCGATCAACTCGGAATGACCCCCCCCAGTGCCTAATTCAGACTTGATCGCAGCAGCAAATTTGTTAGCAGTTGGGCAAAACCATGTGCACTGCAGGGGGGGAGGGGAGGCAGATATAATATGTGCAGAGAGCGCAGTAGCGGATCTTGCCACGGGCAAGCAGGACTTTTGCCCGGGGCGCCGCCTTCCGGAGGGCGCTGGCGCCATCCGGAGGGCGCCGCACCGTGGCAAGATCCGCCACTGCTGCCCGCTGTGTCCCCTGTCCGCCTCCGCTGCCCGCTGCCCGCTGCCGTCCCCGTCCGCCTCCTGTGAAGGGAACTAGACGCTATGCGTCTAGTTTCCCTTCGTGGAGAGTAACTTTGCTGAGCGGTGCGCGATGACGTCATCGCGCACCGCACAGCAAAGGTCCTCTCCACGAAGGGAACTAGACGCATAGCGTCTAGTTTCCCTTCGTGGAGAGAACCTTTTGCTGTGCGGTGCGCGATGACGTCATCGCGCACCGCTCAGCATTCAAGCGGCGCTAGCAATGTACAGGGGGCGTAACTGACCATGCCCCCTGTATTAGGCCACGCCCCTTTTCCTGCCCGGGGCGCAGAGTGCCATTGAACCGGCCCTGAGAGAGCGTTAGATTTGGGTGGGGTGTGATCAAAAAGAAATCTAAATTGCAGTGTAAAAGTAAGGCAGCCAGTATTTACCCTGCACAGAAACAAAATAACCCACCCAAATCTAACTCTCTCTGTAAATGTTATATCTGCCCCCCTGCAGTGCACATGGTTTTGCCCAATTGCTAAAAAATTTCCTGCTGCGATCAACTTGGAATTACCCCTATGGTTTTGCCCAATTGCTATCAAAAATCCTGCTGCGATTAACTTGGAATTACCCCCATGGTTTTTCCCAACTGCTAACAAATTTGCTGCTGCGATCAACTCTGAATTACCCCCCATGGTTTTGCCCATTAGAGAACAAATTTGCTGCTGTGATCAGGTCTGAATTAGGGCCCTCATTCCGAGTTGTTCGCTCGCAAGCTGCTTTTAGCAGCATTGCACACGCTAAGCCGCCGCCTACTGGGAGTGAATCTTAGCTTAGCAAAATTGCGAACGAAAGATTCTCTAAATTGCGAATAGAAATTTCTTTGCAGTTTCTGAGTAGCTCGAGACTTACTCTGCCACTGCGATCAGTTCAGTCAGTTTCGTTCCTGGTTTGACGTCACAAACACACCCAGCGTTCGCCCAGACAGACACTCCCCCGTTTCTCCAGCCACTCCCGCGTTTTTCCCAGAAACTGCAGCGTTTTTTCACACACACACATAAAACGTCCAGTTTCCGCCCAGAAACACCCACTTCCTGTCAATCACACTCCGATCACCAGAACGAAGAAAAAACCTTGTAATGCCGTGAGTAAAAATACCAAACTCCTTAGCAAATTTACTTGGCGCAGTCACAGTGCGAACATTGCGCATGCGCAATTAGCGGAAAATCGCTGCGATGCGAAGAAAATTACAGAGCGAACAACTCGGAATGAGGGCCTAGGCCCTCAGTGCTTTGATTTAGTACATTGATGTGCAACTTTGTCGTGATTTTGGTGTGAAGTGGAGCGATTTGACTAAAACGATTCTTAGTAAATTTGTGATTTTCAATGATACCGATATTGGGGGTAATTCCAAGTTGATCGCAGCAGGAAACTTTTTAGCAGTTGGGCAAAACCATGTGCACTGCAGGGTAGGCAGATATAACATGTGCAGAGAGAGTTAGATTTGGGTGGGTTATATTGTTTCTGTGCAGGGTAATTACTGGCTGCTTTATTTTTACACTGCAATTTAGATTGCAGATTGAACACACCCCACCCAAATCTAACTCTCTCTGCACATGTTACATCTGCCCTTCCTGCAGTGCACATGGTTTTGCCCAACTGCTAACAAAATTCCTGCTGCGATCAACTCAGAATTACCCCCATTATTTGGACAATGTTTGCACCAATATTGAATTGCCGTGAATTGGAGTGCAAAGTCGCATTTGACATGTGACTTCCATGCAAATTAATCCTTACTAAATTAGCTATTTGCAAAATTGCATCTTTTTCGGGGGGAAAATGCAAATCGACTTTAGTAAATTACCTCCTAGTTGTATTCTGTTTGACACCTTTAGAAATGATCTACACTCCAATCAATTTTTAGAGAGTATTGTGAAATATTATCAGAACATATGATGTTACTAGCTGTCAGTGTGCGATGGCTGTCAGTCCACATGGTGGATAACTCAACCGGGTTAGGTGGTTTATTTACTAGCAGAAAAATATGATACAGGTAACACATAGCAATTGCTATGCATAATACAGGCATGCAACACAACAGGCATACAACAGGTACAACAGCAAGTATGCAGTATGTTCAGCAGATAGAGCCAAGAGCATATGGGGTTAATGCAGGTGGTGTGCTTGTAGAGTAGCAAACACCTGAATATACAGCCAGTGGTGGCAGTGACTTATAGATTATACCCAGCAGGGGTTGCACAGTGGCAAAACCAGGGTCTATATATCAAGCTCACAGTAAGAGACGCTCAGGGGCATGTCCTCTGGTATGGAAGACGGAGGAGAGAAGACTTGCAGAGTAGCCACGCATGTGCAGTAGCACATTTCCGTCAGGATTGGAAGTCCCATCTGTGATGCACTTCTATCTCCAGAGTACAGAGTAGCAGAGGATCCTGCGCACAGAGGAAGAGGCAGCACAGTGCACACTCCCTTATCATTAGCAATATCCCAAGCTCACAGAAATCCAGACTTCATGTTAAATAGAAATTCTACCGATGGAAAAATAAATTAGCAAGCTGATGTCTTTTCTACCACATCTTCGAAGAAGGAGAGTGAGACTGCGGTGGAGGAGACGCTAAGTAGAGCTGGGCAGAGCAAAAGAGTCAAGCTGTACAGCTGCATCAAGCAGGTCTGTCAGACATCTTGGCAACAGCCAAGATTTAGGGGGACATTTACTAAGCAGTGATAAGAGCGGAGAAGTGAGCCAGTGCAACCAATCAGCACTGAAGTAACATCTATAATTTGCATACTATATAATGATACAGAGCAGCTGATTGGTTGATGGGGCAATTTCTCCACTGGCTCACTTCTCCACTCTTATCACTGCTTAATAAAATGTCCCCTTAGAGTATTACAGTATTACAGTAATTGTGGCCTTACTGTTTTTCGCTATTGAAAAGATTGTTTATTACTATGCTTATTGTTGATTCCATTACACTTGAACCGTTTACAGTGATGAGGTGTTGCTGTTTAGAAAATTCAAATGTCACTTTACTTCCTGGTGTCCACCTTGTTTTGGGGATTTGGGGGTCATCTGTTCCTTTGCCATGGTTGACAGGAAGAAGATGAAGAGAAGCCTTCTGGGACCAGGTATGATCCACACTATACATAACACCCCCACTAGGGGTGTCACACAAGTACTATCCTCAGCTCAACAACCAAAGTCACAAAACATAATGTTACGTTTAGATACACATAAAAGGCCTGATTCTGAGTCACATGCATTGTTGGGGCTGCATGTTTTAGGTCAGTACATGCTTCTAACTCACACTGCACATGCGTCTCAACTGCTAGCGCTCAAACCTGATCGCAGGGATGCGAAAAAGGACCCCAGCGTAATTCAAACCTGATCGCTAGGGTGCAATTTTTGCATCCCTGCGATCAGGTAGTCACCACCTACAGGGGGAGGGGGAATTCGCTGTGCAGTTATGCGATTGCATGTGCAGGAGAGCTGCACAAACAGGAGCTTGTGCAGTCTCTGCACAGCCCAGGACTTACTCTTCCAGTGCGATGATCTGGGCCGGACCTGACATCAGAAACCCTCCCTCCAAACGCCTGGTCCCTCCTGCGTTTTTCCAGACACTCCTCAAAAACGGTCAGTTGCCACAAATGCCCTCTTCCTGTCAATCTCCTTGCGATCGCCGGTGTGATGGGATTTTTCGCCACGTCCCTGCCCGGCACTCCCTGGCGCTGCGTCCCGTCACGCCTGCGCATTGTGGGGCATATGCATGCGCAGTTCAGACCTGATCGCCCGCTGTGCAAAAACGCACAGCGGCAATCAGGTCTGAATCGGCCCCAAAGACTCAGAACAGAATCAGACATGGATACAAAGAGACTTAGCAGTGGGTGGTCCAGTATTGCTTCTTCAGCATTATGCAGATGCCTAAAAGTGGGAAGAACTGCAAGAAGACTGTTGAGCAAAAGTAAAAAAAAATTAAAGGCAGAACACTGTTCATGGGGGGTCATTCCGACCCGATCACTCGCTGCAGTTTGTCGCAGCGCAGCGTTCGGGTTGGAACTGCGCATGCGCCGGCGCCACAGTCAAAGTGATTGACAGGCAGAGGCGGTCACTGGGCGGGAGGGGGCGGCACGGTGGCGTGTGGCCGCCGTTATGGGGGCGCGGTCTGGCCAACAGAGGCATGGCCGGACCATGCGGGTGGCGGGCCGCAGCGGCTGCGTGACATCACACGCAGCCGCTGTGACCAGGGGCAGCGACGATCAACTCCCAGCCAGCCGCAGGAGCTGCGCTTGCCGGGAGTTACTCCACAACTACAAAAGCATCGCCGCTATGCAATGCTTTTGTACTTGTGCGGGGGGTGCCGGACTGACATGCGGGGCGGACTAGCCCTATGCTGGGCATCCCCCCGCATGTCAGGGAAGATGATCGTAGCTGTGCTAAATTTAGCACAGCTACGATCAACTCGGAATGACCCCCATGGGCCGAATACAAGAACTGAACAAGTGATGCATGGAATAAAATACTGGAAACCCATTCTTTTCTCCTGAAATAAGAAAACACTTGAACTTAGGGGTACTGAGTTGAATAAAGTCCCAGTTCAGAGTCATTTTGGGGTTCCGAGTGGAACCGAGTCCTGGCTCAGGTCTGTTGTCAGTTCGGAACTCGGATTTAAAAACCGAACTTGGGTTTTTTAATGGAAACAATTCCAAATGACTTGATTTTAACAGTATTTATCGATTTTTATTTTTTATCAATATCTAATGATTTTTATTGCTTTTAAAGGAATCCAAAAAAGAACCAAAAACCAAATCAAAACCAAAACACTTGAGGGTGGTTTTGCCAAAACAAAAACATAATTATGAATTTTAGAACCAAAACATGCGGGTCCGCACACATCCCTAATCTTCAATGAAGCAATGTTAGGCTGGGAGAGAGAGTAGAGATGAGCGGGTTCGGTTTCTCTGAATCCGAACCCGCCAGAACTTCATGGTTTTTTTCATGGGTCCGAGCGACTCGGATCTTCCCGCCTTGCTCGGTTAACCCGAGCGCGCCCGAACGTCATCATGACGCTGTCGGATTCTCGCGAGGCTCGGATTCTATCACGAGACTCGGATTCTATATAAGGAGCCGCGCGTCGCCGCCATTTTCACACGTGCATTGAGATTGATAGGGAGAGGACGTGGCTGGCGTCCTCTCCATTTAGATTATAAGAGACTGAGAGAGATTTACTGGAGCTGACTAGGAGGAGTACTGTTACTGTAGAAGTGTAGAGACTGAGTGGAGAGAGTTTACTAGTGAGGACAGTGCAGTTTACTTTATAATCCGTTCTCTGCCTGAAAAAAGCGATACACAGCACACAGTGACTCAGTCACATACCATATCTGTGTGCACTGCTCAGGCTCAGGCCAGTGTGCTGCATCATCTATTATCTATATATAATATTATATATATCTGTCTGACTGCTCAGCTCACACAGCTTATAATTGTGGGGGAGACTGGGGAGCACTACTGCAGTGCCAGTTATAGGTTATAGCAGGAGCCAGGAGTACATAATATATTATATAGTGAGTGACCACCAGACACACAGTGCAGTTTATTTAATATATCCGTTCTCTGCCTGAAAAAAGCGATACACACAGTGACTCAGTCAGTCACATACCATATCTGTGTGCACTGCTCAGGCTCAGGCCAGTGTGCTGCATCATCTATATATATTATATATCTGTCTGACTGCTCAGCTCACACAGCTTATAATTGTGGGGGAGACTGGGGAGCACTACTGCAGTGCCAGTTATAGGTTATAGCAGGAGCCAGGAGTACATAATATTATATTAAAATTAAACAGTGCACACTTTTGCTGCAGGAGTGCCACTGCCAGTGTGACTAGTGACCAGTGACCTGACCACCAGTATATATAATATTAGTAGTATACTATCTCTTTATCAACCAGTCTATATGAGCAGCAGACACAGTACAGTGCGGTAGTTCACGGCTGTGGCTACCTCTGTGTCGGCACTCGGCAGCCCGTCCATAATTGTATATACCACCTAACCGTGGTTTTTTTTTCTTTCTTTATACATACATACTAGTTACGAGTATACTATCTCTTTATCAACCAGTCTATATTAGCAGCAGACACAGTACAGTGCGGTAGTTCACGGCTGTGGCTACCTCTGTGTCGGCACTCGGCAGCCCGTCCATAATTGTATATACCACCTAACCGTGGTTTTTTTTTCTTTCTTTATACATACATACTAGTTACGAGTATACTATCTCTTTATCAACCAGTCTATATATTAGCAGCAGACACAGTACAGTGCGGTAGTTCACGGCTGTGGCTACCTCTGTGTCGGCACTCGGCAGCCCGTCCATAATTGTATATACCACCTAACCGTGGTTTTTTTTTTCTTTCTTTATACATACATACTAGTTACGAGTATACTATCTCTTTATCAACCAGTCTATATTAGCAGCAGACACAGTACAGTGCGGTAGTTCACGGCTGTGGCTACCTCTGTGTCGGCACTCGGCAGCCCGTCCATAATTGTATATACCACCTAACCGTGGTTTTTTTTTCTTTCTTTATACATACATACTAGTTACGAGTATACTATCTCTTTATCAACCAGTCTATATATTAGCAGCAGACACAGTACAGTGCGGTAGTTCACGGCTGTGGCTACCTCTGTGTCGGCACTCGGCAGCCCGTCCATAATTGTATATACCACCTAACCGTGGTTTTTTTTTCTTTCTTTATACATACATACTAGTTACGAGTATACTATCTCTTTATCAACCAGTCTATATATTAGCAGCAGACACAGTACAGTGCGGTAGTTCACGGCTGTGGCTACCTCTGTGTCGGCACTCGGCAGCCCGTCCATAATTGTATACTAGTATCCAATCCATCCATCTCCATTGTTTACCTGAGGTGCCTTTTAGTTGTGCCTATTAAAATATGGAGAACAAAAATGTTGAGGTTCCAAAATTAGGGAAAGATCAAGATCCACTTCCACCTCGTGCTGAAGCTGCTGCCACTAGTCATGGCCGAGACGATGAAATGCCAGCAACGTCGTCTGCCAAGGCCGATGCCCAATGTCATAGTACAGAGCATGTCAAATCCAAAACACCAAATATCAGTAAAAAAAGGACTCCAAAACCTAAAATAAAATTGTCGGAGGAGAAGCGTAAACTTGCCAATATGCCATTTACCACACGGAGTGGCAAGGAACGGCTGAGGCCCTGGCCTATGTTCATGGCTAGTGGTTCAGCTTCACATGAGGATGGAAGCACTCAGCCTCTCACTAGAAAAATGAAAAGACTCAAGCTGGCAAAAGCAGCACAGCAAAGAACTGTGCATTCTTCGAAATCCCAAATCCACAAGGAGAGTCCAATTGTGTCGGTTGCGATGCCTGACCTTCCCAACACTGGACGTGAAGAGCATGCGCCTTCCACCATTTGCACTCCCCCTGCAAGTGCTGGAAGGAGCACCCGCAGTCCAGTTCCTGATAGTCAGATTGAAGATGTCAGTGTTGAAGTACACCAGGATGAGGAGGATATGGGTGTTGCTGGCGCTGGGGAGGAAATTGACCAGGAGGATTCTGATGGTGAGGTGGTTTGTTTAAGTCAGGCACCCGGGGAGACACCTGTTGTCCGTGGGAGGAATATGGCCGTTGACATGCCAGGTGAAAATACCAAAAAAATCAGCTCTTCGGTGTGGAGGTATTTCACCAGAAATGCGGACAACAGGTGTCAAGCCGTGTGTTCCCTTTGTCAAGCTGTAATAAGTAGGGGTAAGGACGTTAACCACCTCGGAACATCCTCCCTTATACGTCACCTGCAGCGCATTCATAATAAGTCAGTGACAAGTTCAAAAACTTTGGGTGACAGCGGAAGCAGTCCACTGACCAGTAAATCCCTTCCTCTTGTAACCAAGCTCACGCAAACCACCCCACCAACTCCCTCAGTGTCAATTTCCTCCTTCCCCAGGAATGCCAATAGTCCTGCAGGCCATGTCACTGGCAATTCTGACGAGTCCTCTCCTGCCTGGGATTCCTCCGATGCATCCTTGCGTGTAACGCCTACTGCTGCTGGCGCTGCTGTTGTTGCCGCTGGGAGTCGATGGTCATCCCAGAGGGGAAGTCGTAAGCCCACTTGTACTACTTCCAGTAAGCAATTGACTGTTCAACAGTCCTTTGCGAGGAAGATGAAATATCACAGCAGTCATCCTACTGCAAAGCGGATAACTGAGTCCTTGACAACTATGTTGGTGTTAGACGTGCGTCCGGTATCCGCCGTTAGTTCACAGGGAACTAGACAATTTATTGAGGCAGTGTGCCCCCGTTACCAAATACCATCTAGGTTCCACTTCTCTAGGCAGGCGATACCGAGAATGTACACGGACGTCAGAAAAAGACTCACCAGTGTCCTAAAAAATGCAGTTGTACCCAATGTCCACTTAACCACGGACATGTGGACAAGTGGAGCAGGGCAGGGTCAGGACTATATGACTGTGACAGCCCACTGGGTAGATGTATGGACTCCCGCCGCAAGAACAGCAGCGGCGGCACCAGTAGCAGCATCTCGCAAACGCCAACTCTTTCCTAGGCAGGCTACGCTTTGTATCACCGCTTTCCAGAATACGCACACAGCTGAAAACCTCTTACGGCAACTGAGGAAGATCATCGCGGAATGGCTTACCCCAATTGGACTCTCCTGTGGATTTGTGGCATCGGACAACGCCAGCAATATTGTGTGTGCATTAAATATGGGCAAATTCCAGCACGTCCCATGTTTTGCACATACCTTGAATTTGGTGGTGCAGAATTTTTTTAAAAACGACAGGGGCGTGCAAGAGATGCTGTCGGTGGCCAGAAGAATTGCGGGACACTTTCGGCGTACAGGCACCACGTACAGAAGACTGGAGCACCACCAAAAACTACTGAACCTGCCCTGCCATCATCTGAAGCAAGAAGTGGTAACGAGGTGGAATTCAACCCTCTATATGCTTCAGAGGTTGGAGGAGCAGCAAAAGGCCATTCAAGCCTATACAATTGAGCACGATATAGGAGGTGGAATGCACCTGTCTCAAGTGCAGTGGAGAATGATTTCAACGTTGTGCAAGGTTCTGATGCCCTTTGAACTTGCCACACGTGAAGTCAGTTCAGACACTGCCAGCCTGAGTCAGGTCATTCCCCTCATCAGGCTTTTGCAGAAGAAGCTGGAGGCATTGAAGAAGGAGCTAAAAGGGAGCGATTCCGCTAGGCATGTGGGACTTGTGGATGCAGCCCTTAATTCGCTTAACAAGGATTCACGGGTGGTCAATCTGTTGAAATCAGAGCACTACATTTTGGCCACCGTGCTCGATCCTAGATTTAAAGCCTACCTTGGATCTCTCTTTCCGGCAGACACAGGTCTGCTGGGGTTGAAAGACCTGCTGGTGACAAAATTGTCAAGTCAAGCGGAACGCGACCTGTCAACATCTCCTCCTTCACATTCTCCCGCAACTGGGGGTGCGAGGAAAAGGCTCAGAATTCCGAGCCCACCCGCTGGCGGTGATGCAGGGCAGTCTGGAGCGACTGCTGATGCTGACATCTGGTCCGGACTGAAGGACCTGACAACGATTACGGACATGTCGTCTACTGTCACTGCATATGATTCTCTCAACATTGATAGAATGGTGGAGGATTATATGAGTGACCGCATCCAAGTAGGCACGTCACACAGTCCGTACTTATACTGGCAGGAAAAAGAGGCAATTTGGAGGCCCTTGCACAAACTGGCTTTATTCTACCTAAGTTGCCCTCCCACAAGTGTGTACTCCGAAAGAGTGTTTAGTGCCGCCGCTCACCTTGTCAGCAATCGGCGTACGAGGTTACATCCAGAAAATGTGGAGAAGATGATGTTCATTAAAATGAATTATAATCAATTCCTCCGCGGAGACATTGACCAGCAGCAATTGCCTCCACAAAGTACACAGGGAGCTGAGATGGTGGATTCCAGTGGGGACGAATTGATAATCTGTGAGATGGGGGATGTACACGGTGATATATCGGAGGGTGAAGATGAGGTGGACATCTTGCCTCTGTAGAGCCAGTTTGTGCAAGGAGAGATTAATTGCTTCTTTTTTGGGGGGGGGTCCAAACCAACCCGTCATATCAGTCACAGTCGTGTGGCAGACCCTGTCACTGAAATGATGGGTTGGTTAAAGTGTGCATGTCCTGTTTTGTTTATACAACATAAGGGTGGGTGGGAGGGCCCAAGGACAATTCCATCTTGCACCTCTTTTTTCTTTTCTTTTTCTTTGCATCATGTGCTGATTGGGGAGGGTTTTTTGGAAGGGACATCCTGCGTGACACTGCAGTGCCACTCCTAGATGGGCCCGGTGTTTGTGTCGGCCACTAGGGTCGCTAATCTTACTCACACAGCTACCTCATTGCGCCTCTTTTTTTCTTTGCGTCATGTGCTGTTTGGGGAGGGTTTTTTGGAAGGGACATCCTGCGTGACACTGCAGTGACACTCCTAGATGGGCCCGGTGTTTGTGTCGGCCACTAGGGTCGCTAATCTTACTCACACAGCTACCTCATTGCGCCTCTTTTTTTCTTTGCGTCATGTGCTGTTTGGGGAGGGTTTTTTGGAAGGGCCATCCTGCGTGACACTGCAGTGCCACTCCTAGATGGGCCCGGTGTTTGTGTCGGCCACTAGGGTCGCTAATCTTACTCACACAGCTACCTCATTGCGCCTCTTTTTTTCTTTGCGTCATGTGCTGTTTGGGGAGGGTTTTTTGGAAGGGACTAGAGATGAGCGGGTTCGGTTTCTTTGAATCCGAACCCGCACGAACTTCACTTTTTTTTCCACGGGTCCGAGCGACTCGGATCTTCCCGCCTTGCTCGGTTAACCCGAGCGCGCCCGAACGTCATCATGACGCTGTCGGATTCTCGCGAGGCTCGGATTCTATCGCGAGACTCGGATTCTATATAAGGAGCCGCGCGTCGCCGCCATTTTCACTCGTGCATTGAGATTGATAGGGAGAGGACGTGTCTGGCGTCCTCTCCATTAGAATAGAGATAGATAGATTAGATAGAGAGAGATTGTGCAGAGTCGCAGACAGAGTTAGTTTACCACAGTCAGTGACCAGTGCAGTTGCTAGTTAACTTTTATTTAATATAATATATCCGTTCACTTCTCTCTGCTATATCCGTTCTCTGCCTGAAAAAAAAAACGATACACAGCACAGTCAGTCACACAGTGTGACTCAGTCTGTGTGCACTCAGCTCAGCCCAGTGTGCTGCACAGTCATCAATGTATAAATTAAAAGCTTATAATTAATTGTGGGGGAGACTGGGGAGCACTGCAGGTTGTTAGCAGGAGCCAGGAGTACAATTATATTAATTAACAGTGCACACTTTTGCTGCAGGAGTGGTGACCAGTGCCTGACCACCAGTATAGTATTGTTGTATACTACTAATATCTCTTTAAATATCAACCAGTCTATATTAGCAGCAGACACAGTACAGTGCGGTAGTTCACGGCTGTGGCTACCTCTGTGTCGGCACACGGCAGGCAGTCCGTCCGACCAGAATTGTATTATTTATTATTATATACCTACCACCTAACCGTGGTTTTTTTTTCATTCTTTATACCGTCATAGTGTCATCCTAATTGTTACGAGTATACTACTATCTCTTTATCAACCAGTGTACAGTGCGGTAGTTCACGGCTGTGGCTACCTCTGTGTCGGCACACGGCAGGCAGTCCGTCCGACCAGAATTGTATTATTTATTATTATATACCTACCACCTAACCGTGGTTTTTTTTTCATTCTTTATACCGTCATAGTGTCATCCTAATTGTTACGAGTATACTACTATCTCTTTATCAACCAGTGTACAGTGCGGTAGTTCACGGCTGTGGCTACCTCTGTGTCGGCACACGGCAGGCAGTCCGTCCGACCAGAATTGTATTATTTATTATTATATACCTACCACCTAACCGTGGTTTTTTTTTCATTCTTTATACCGTCATAGTGTCATCCTAATTGTTACGAGTATACTACTATCTCTTTATCAACCAGTGTACAGTGCGGTAGTTCACGGCTGTGGCTACCTCTGTGTCGGCACACGGCAGGCAGTCCGTCCGACCAGAATTGTATTATTTATTATTATATACCTACCACCTAACCGTGGTTTTTTTTTCATTCTTTATACCGTCATAGTGTCATCCTAATTGTTACGAGTATACTACTATCTCTTTATCAACCAGTGTACAGTGCGGTAGTTCACGGCTGTGGCTACCTCTGTGTCGGCACACGGCAGGCAGTCCGTCCGACCAGAATTGTATTATTTATTATTATATACCTACCACCTAACCGTGGTTTTTTTTTCATTCTTTATACCGTCATAGTGTCATCCTAATTGTTACGAGTATACTACTATCTCTTTATCAACCAGTGTACAGTGCGGTAGTTCACGGCTGTGGCTACCTCTGTGTCGGCACACGGCAGGCAGTCCGTCCGACCAGAATTGTATTATTTATTATTATATACCTACCACCTAACCGTGGTTTTTTTTTCATTCTTTATACCGTCATAGTGTCATCCTAATTGTTACGAGTATACTACTATCTCTTTATCAACCAGTGTACAGTGCGGTAGTTCACGGCTGTGGCTACCTCTGTGTCGGCACACGGCAGGCAGTCCGTCCGACCAGAATTGTATTATTTATTATTATATACCTACCACCTAACCGTGGTTTTTTTTTTCATTCTTTATACCGTCATAGTGTCATCCTAATTGTTACGAGTATACTACTATCTCTTTATCAACCAGTGTACAGTGCGGTAGTTCACGGCTGTGGCTACCTCTGTGTCGGCACACGGCAGGCAGTCCGTCCGACCAGAATTGTATTATTTATTATTATATACCTACCACCTAACCGTGGTTTTTTTTTCATTCTTTATACCGTCATAGTGTCATCCTAATTGTTACGAGTATACTACTATCTCTTTATCAACCAGTGTACAGTGCGGTAGTTCACGGCTGTGGCTACCTCTGTGTCGGCACACGGCAGGCAGTCCGTCCGACCAGAATTGTATTATTTATTATTATATACCTACCACCTAACCGTGGTTTTTTTTTCATTCTTTATACCGTCATAGTGTCATCCTAATTGTTACGAGTATACTACTATCTCTTTATCAACCAGTGTACAGTGCGGTAGTTCACGGCTGTGGCTACCTCTGTGTCGGCACACGGCAGGCAGTCCGTCCGACCAGAATTGTATTATTTATTATTATATACCTACCACCTAACCGTGGTTTTTTTTTCATTCTTTATACCGTCATAGTGTCATCCTAATTGTTACGAGTATACTACTATCTCTTTATCAACCAGTGTACAGTGCGGTAGTTCACGGCTGTGGCTACCTCTGTGTCGGCAGTCGGCAGGCAGTCCGTCCATCCATAATTGTATTATTATTATAATATATACCACCTAACCGTGGTTTTTTTTTCATTCTTTATACCGTCATAGTGTCATACTAGTTGTTACGAGTATACTACTATCTCTTTATCAACCAGTGTACAGTGCGGTAGTTCACGGCTGTGGCTACCTCTGTGTCGGCAGTCGGCAGGCAGTCCGTCCATCCATAATTGTATTATTATTATAATATATACCACCTAACCGTGGTTTTTTTTTCATTCTTTATACCGTCGTCATAGTGTCATACTAGTTGTTACGAGTATACTACTATCTCTTTATCAACCAGTGTACAGTGCGGTAGTTCACGGCTGTGGCTACCTCTGTGTCGGCAGTCGGCAGGCAGTCCGTCCATCCATAATTGTATTATTATTATAATATATACCACCTAACCGTGGTTTTTTTTTCATTCTTTATACCGTCGTCATAGTGTCATACTAGTTGTTACGAGTATACTACTATCTCTTTATCAACCAGTGTACAGTGCGGTAGTTCACGGCTGTGGCTACCTCTGTGTCGGCAGTCGGCAGGCAGTCCGTCCATCCATAATTGTATTATTATTATAATATATACCACCTAACCGTGGTTTTTTTTTCATTCTTTATACCGTCGTCATAGTGTCATACTAGTTGTTACGAGTATACTACTATCTCTTTATCAACCAGTGTACAGTGCGGTAGTTCACGGCTGTGGCTACCTCTGTGTCGGCAGTCGGCAGGCAGTCCGTCCATCCATAATTGTATTATTATTATAATATATACCACCTAACCGTGGTTTTTTTATACCACCTAACCGTGGCAGTCCGTCCATAATTGTATACTAGTATCCAATCCATCCATCTCCATTGTTTACCTGAGGTGCCTTTTAGTTCTGCCTATAAAATATGGAGAACAAAAAAGTTGAGGTTCCAAAATTAGGGAAAGATCAAGATCCACTTCCACCTCGTGCTGAAGCTGCTGCCACTAGTCATGGCCGAGACGATGAAATGCCAGCAACGTCGTCTGCCAAGGCCGATGCCCAATGTCATAGTACAGAGCATGTCAAATCCAAAACACCAAATATCAGAAAAAAAAGGACTCCAAAACCTAAAATAAAATTGTCGGAGGAGAAGCGTAAACTTGCCAATATGCCATTTACCACACGGAGTGGCAAGGAACGGCTGAGGCCCTGGCCTATGTTCATGGCTAG
Source organism: Pseudophryne corroboree (assembly GCF_028390025.1). Classification (NCBI taxonomy): domain Eukaryota; kingdom Metazoa; phylum Chordata; class Amphibia; order Anura; family Myobatrachidae; genus Pseudophryne; species Pseudophryne corroboree. The sequence goes on from NC_086446.1 coordinate 170,600,105, forward strand.
TGGTTCAGCTTCACATGAGGATGGAAGCACTCAGCCTCTCGCTAGAAAACTGAAAAGACTCAAGCTGGCAAAAGCACCGCAAAGAACTGTGCGTTCTTTGAAATCCCAAATCCACAAGGAGAGTCCAATTGTGTCGTTTGCGATGCCTGACCTTCCCAACACTGGACGTGAAGAGCATGCGCCTTCCACTATTTGCATGCCCCCTGCAAGTGCTGGAAGGAGCACCCGCAGTCCAGTTCCTGATAGTCAGATTGAAGATGTCAGTGTTGAAGTACACCAGGATGAGGAGGATATGGGTGTTGCTGGCGCTGGGGAGGAAATTGACCAGGAGTATTCTGATGGTGAGGTGGTTTGTTTAAGTCAGGCACCCGGGGAGACACCTGTTGTCCGTGGGAGGAATATGGCCGTTGACATGCCAGGTGAAAATACCAAAAAAATCAGCTCTTCGGTGTGGAGGTATTTCACCAGAAATGCGGACAACAGGTGTCAAGCCGTGTGTTCCCTTTGTCAAGCTGTAATAAGTAGGGGTAAGGACGTTAACCACCTCGGAACATCCTCCCTTATACGTCACCTGCAGCGCATTCATAATAAGTCAGTGACAAGTTCAAAAACTTTGGGTGACAGCGGAAGCAGTCCACTGACCAGTAAATCCCTTCCTCTTGTAACCAAGCTCACGCAAACCACCCCACCAACTCCCTCAGTGTCAATTTCCTCCTTCCCCAGGAATGCCAATAGTCCTGCAGGCCATGTCACTGGCAAGTCTGACGAGTCCTCTCCTGCCTGGGATTCCTCCGATGCATCCTTGCGTGTAACGCCTACTGCTGCTGGCGCTGCTGTTGTTGCCGCTGGGAGTCGATGGTCATCCCAGAGGGGAAGTCGTAAGCCCACTTGTACTACTTCCAGTAAGCAATTGACTGTTCAACAGTCCTTTGCGAGGAAGATGAAATATCACAGCAGTCATCCTACTGCAAAGCGGATAACTGAGGCCTTGGCATCCTGGGTGGTGAGAAACGTGGTTCCGGTATCCATCATTACTGCAGAGCCAACTAGAGACTTGTTGGAGGTACTGTGTCCCCGGTACCAAATACCATCTAGGTTCCATTTCTCTAGGCAGGCGATACCGAAAATGTACACAGACCTCAGAAAAAGAGTCACCAGTGTCCTAAAAAATGCAGCTGTACCCAATGTCCACTTAACCACGGACATGTGGACAAGTGGAGCAGGGCAGGGTCAGGACTATATGACTGTGACAGCCCACTGGGTAGATGTATGGACTCCCGCCGCAAGAACAGCAGCGGCGGCACCAGTAGCAGCATCTCGCAAACGCCAACTCTTTCCTAGGCAGGCTACGCTTTGTATCACCGCTTTCCAGAATACGCACACAGCTGAAAACCTCTTACGGCAACTGAGGAAGATCATCGCGGAATGGCTTACCCCAATTGGACTCTCCTGTGGATTTGTGGCATCGGACAACGCCAGCAATATTGTGTGTGCATTAAATCTGGGCCAATTCCAGCACGTCCCATGTTTTGCACATACCTTGAATTTGGTGGTGCAGAATTTTTTAAAAAACGACAGGGGCGTGCAAGAGATGCTGTCGGTGGCCAGAAGAATTGCGGGACACTTTCGGCGTACAGGCACCACGTACAGAAAACTGGAGCACCACCAAAAACTACTGAACCTGCCCTGCCATCATCTGAAGCAAGAAGTGGTAACGAGGTGGAATTCAACCCTCTATATGCTTCAGAGGTTGGAGGAGCAGCAAAAGGCCATTCAAGCCTATACAATTGAGCACGATATAGTAGGTGGAATGCACCTGTCTCAAGTGCAGTGGAGAATGATTTCAACGTTGTGCAAGGTTCTGATGCCCTTTGAACTTGCCACACGTGAAGTCAGTTCAGACACTGCCAGCCTGAGTCAGGTCATTCCCCTCATCAGGCTTTTGCAGAAGAAGCTGGAGGCATTGAAGGAGGAGCTAACACGGAGCGATTCCGCTAGGCATGTGGGACTTGTGGATGCAGCCCTTAATTCGCTTAACAAGGATTCACGGGTGGTCAATCTGTTGAAATCAGAGCACTACATTTTGGCCACCGTGCTCGATCCTAGATTTAAAGCCTACCTTGGATCTCTCTTTCCGGCAGACACAGGTCTGCTGGGGTTGAAAGACCTGCTGGTGACAAAATTGTCAAGTCAAGCGGAACGCGACCTGTCAACATCTCCTCCTTCACATTCTCCCGCAACTGGGGGTGCGAGGAAAAGGCTCAGAATTCCGAGCCCACCCGCTGGCGGTGATGCAGGGCAGTCTGGAGCGACTGCTGATGCTGACATCTGGTCCGGACTGAAGGACCTGACAACGATTACGGACATGTCGTCTACTGTCACTGCATATGATTCTCTCAACATTGATAGAATGGTGGAGGATTATATGAGTGACCGCATCCAAGTAGGCACGTCACACAGTCCGTACTTATACTGGCAGGAAAAAGAGGCAATTTGGAGGCCCTTGCACAAACTGGCTTTATTCTACCTAAGTTGCCCTCCCACAAGTGTGTACTCCGAAAGAGTGTTTAGTGCCGCCGCTCACCTTGTCAGCAATCGGCGTACGAGGTTACATCCAGAAAATGTGGAGAAGATGATGCTCATTAAAATGAATTATAATCAATTCCTCCGCGGAGACATTGACCAGCAGCAATTGCCTCCACAAAGTACACAGGGAGCTGAGATGGTGGATTCCAGTGGGGACGAATTGATAATCTGTGAGGAGGGGGATGTACACGGTGATATATCGGAGGGTGAAGATGAGGTGGACATCTTGCCTCTGTAGAGCCAGTTTGTGCAAGGAGAGATTAATTGCTTCTTTTTTGGGGGGGGTCCAAACCAACCCGTCATATCAGTCACAGTCGTGTGGCAGACCCTGTCACTGAAATGATGGGTTGGTTAAAGTGTGCATGTCCTGTTTTGTTTATACAACATAAGGGTGGGTGGGAGGGCCCAAGGATAATTCCATCTTGCACCTCTTTTTTCTTTTCTTTTTCTTTGCATCATGTGCTGATTGGGGAGGGTTTTTTGGAAGGGACATCCTGCGTGACACTGCAGTGCCACTCCTAGATGGGCCCGGTGTTTGTGTCGGCCACTAGGGTCGCTAATCTTACTCACACAGCTACCTCATTGCGCCTCTTTTTTTCTTTGCGTCATGTGCTGTTTGGGGAGGGTTTTTTGGAAGGGACATCCTGCGTGACACTGCAGTGCCACTCCTAGATGTGCCCGGTGTTTGTGTCGGCCACTAGGGTCGCTAATCTTACTCACACAGTCAGCTACCTCATTGCGCCTCTTTTTTTCTTTGCGTCATGTGCTGTTTGGGGAGGGTTTTTTGGAAGGGCCATCCTGCGTGACACTGCAGTGCCACTCCTAGATGGGCCCGGTGTTTGTGTCGGCCACTAGGGTCGCTTATCTTACTCACACAGCGATCTCGGTGCAAATTTTAGGACTAAAAATAATATTGTGAGGTGTGATGTGTTCAGAATAGGCTGAAAATGAGTGTAAATTATGTTTTTTGAGGTTAATAATACTTTGGGATCAAAATTACCCCCAAATTCTATGATTTAAGCTGTTTTTTAGGGTTTTTTTAAAAAAACACCCGAATCCAAAACACACCCGAATCCGACAAAAAAAATTCGGTGAGGTTTTGCCAAAACGCGGTCGAACCCAAAACACGGCCGCGGAACCGAACCCAAAACCAAAACACAAAACCCGAAAAATTTCCGGCGCTCATCTCTAGAAGGGACATCCTGCGTGACACTGCAGTGCCACTCCTAGATGGGCCCGGTGTTTGTGTCGGCCACTAGGGTCGCTTATCTTACTCACACAGCGACCTCGGTGCAAATTTTAGGACTAAAAATAATATTGTGAGGTGTGAGGTATTCAGAATAGACTGAAAATGAGTGTAAATTATGGTTTTTGAGGTTAATAATACTTTGGGATCAAAATGACCCCCAAATTCTATGATTTAAGCTGTTTTTTAGTGTTTTTTGAAAAAAACACCCGAATCCAAAACACACCCGAATCCGACAAAAAAAATTCGGTGAGGTTTTGCCAAAACGCGTTCGAACCCAAAACACGGCCGCGGAACCGAACCCAAAACCAAAACACAAAACCCGAGAAATTTCAGGCGCTCATCTCTAAGAGAGAGAGAGCACAGAGTGAAACCAGCAAAACAAAAAGGGGTTTGAATGAATAGACTGTAGTAATTAATGTTATGGAGCTGACACGGGGGTAAGAGATTTAAAATCTGAGAAGTTCACATCTGTAGACTATTTGAATGAAAAAGAACAACACAAAAGTATGTAGTAGGTAAGCTGCTATATGTGGAAAATGTCAGCCCTGTGGTGGCCATTCCGAGTTGATCGCAGCCAGCAACTTTTTGCTGCTGCTGCGATCAACTAGTCCACACCTATGGGGGAGTGTATTTTAGCTTAGCAGGGCTGTGATCGCTTGTGCAGTCCTGCTAAGCTAAAAAAATTTCAGCAAAACATGACTAGCCCTGGACATACTTACCCTGTGCGACGATCTCTGCGATGCTGGAGTCGGCTTTGACGCCAGACATCCGCCCTACGTTCTCCTGGACACGCCTGCATTTTCCTTACCACTCCCAGAAAACGGCAGTCAACGGTCCGGATCCGCCCAGGAACGCTTTCTTTCTGTCAATCTTCTTGCGGTCGGCTCTGCGACCGCTTTCTTCGTAGAACGCGACGTAACCCAGCAACCCCTGTCACCAGGCAAAGTCACGTACGCGCAGTGCATCCACCGCACATGCGCATTCCGGACCCGTTCGCACCGCTGCGACAAACCGCTGCCTGCGAACGGGTCGGAATGACCCCAAATGTTCCTTTTGCTGCAATATGTGACTAAGGAAGAGGTGACAAAAGACATTAACCACTTGCTTGGTGTGGTTGCATTGTTTGTGAACACCCCAGGCTGTGCGTTATCTGACCTGGTTGCAAACAATGCAACCAGTCTGAAATGTAGAGTGGCCGGTCGCTGGAAGATATTGGGGGTCATTCCGAGTTCATCGCTCGCTGCCAATTTTCGCAGCGCAGCGATCAGGTGAAAAAACAGCATTTATGCGCATGTATATGCCCCGCATATCGCACACGCGATGTACGGGTACAAAGCTCTTTGTGGTTGTGCTCAGGTTCTAGCAAAGTTTTCCTTCGCACTGGCGGCCACAAGTAGATTGACAGGAAGGGGGCGTTACTGGGTGTCAACTGACCGTTTTCAGGGAGTGTTTGCAAAAACGCAGGCGTGTCTGCAAAAATGCAGGCGTGGCTGGGCGTTTGCTGTGCGGGTGTATGACGTCAAATCTGGACACAAATAGGCTGAAGTGATCGCAAGCGCTGAGTAGGATCAGAGCTGCACAAACTGTTTTTGTAAAGCTCGGCTCCACATGCGTTCGCACTTCTGCTAAGCTAAAATACACTCCCCAGTGGGTAGCGGCATAGCGTTTACACGGCTGCTAAAAGTAGCTAGCGAGCGATCAACTCGGAATGACTCCCATTCTTCCAGCAGCCAACAATCACAGAAGGACCTAAAGTAACATAGTAGACATGGGGAAGAGGTTGAGTAAAAGGGCAGATATCCTTTTATAATTTTTTAATTTTTTTTTACATACCATATAAGGGTTTATGTTTATAAGTGTTTTTTAAAGCTGCTGATTTTCAGTGTTTTTTTTTATTGCTGTGGATTTAAACTGGTAATATTATTAACTATAAATCCAAGCATGTTTTGCATATAATAATACAGTATTACCATTATAAATCTGCTGGAAAAAAATACAGAAAGTCAGTGATTTTGAAAAATGCATAAAAAATATATTTAACTCTATTCAAATTCCTAAAGCATTTGGGGTCTAGCCTACTGTAAATTCTATTAGTACATTTTTATAGAAAACTTGAATATTAGTGTTCGTGAACCTACTGCAATAAAGTTTACTGTGACGTTTCTTTGGGAACAATTTGGCATGTAATCCCTGCATTGAAAGTATCTTCTTCCGCTTGTGAGACAAATATTTGTATTACTATTTTAATTACTCAAGCTAAATAAACATTTGCATCTTATTTCAGGGATATTCTATATGTAAAAGGAATGTTGGTTTAGAGTAGAGATGTGCAGCGGGCATTTTTCGGGTTTTGTGTTTTGGTTTTGGATTCGGTTCCGCGGTCGTGTTTTGGATTCGGACGCGTTTTGCCAAAACCTCCCTTAAGAATTTTTGTCGGATTCGGGTGTGTTTTGGATTCGGGGTTTTTTTTTTTCAAAAACCCTCAAAAACAGCTTAAATCATAGAATTTGGGGGTTATTTAGATCCTATAGTATTATTAACCTCAATAACCATAATTTCCACTCATTTCCACTTTCCAGTCTATTCTGAACACCTCACAATATTGTTTTTAGGCCAAAAGGTTGCACCAAGGTCACTTGATGACTAAGCTAAGCGACCCAAGTGGTCAGCACAAACACCTGGCCCATCTAGGAGTGGCACTGCAGTGTCAGACAGGGGGGCAGATATTAAAAAAAGCACATGATGCAAAGACGAAAAAAAGGTGCACCGAGGTTGCTGTAGGCCTAAGCTAAGCGACACAGCCACCTGGCCCATCTAGTAGTCTCACGCAGTGGCTGAATGTCAAGAGTGGGCCGCAATTGTTCGGTCCACTGACAGAATCTCCAGCATGCTCCAGTCACTTTCAAAAAAATCTGCAATTGGTGGACTTGTACGCCAGTACCCCAGGACTAATATAGCAGTACCCCTGGACTCATACGGCAGTGTCACACAGGATGGCACTTTTCAAAAACTAGGCCCCAAACAGCACCTCATGCAAAGATGTCGAAGAGGTGCAATGAGGTAGCTGTATGACTAAGCCAGGGGTGGGGAACCTGCGGTCCTCCAGCGGTTGTAAAACTACACATCCCAGCATGCTCTGCAACAGTTTTAGCATGGCCAAATAGCAAAACTGTAGCAGGGCATGCTGGTATGTGTAGTTCAACAACATCTGGAGGGCCAAAGGTTCCCCACCCTTGGACTAAGCCAAGCGACACAAACAATTCCAACTGGAATTATATGTCCAAATCACTGTAATTATTTGGCAAGATCACTGTAATTAATAATTATAAATCACTGATATTAACTGGTAAAATCACTGTAATGCTACGTCCAAATCACTGGAATTATTTGGCAAGATCACTGTAATTAATAATTATAAATCACTGATATTAATTGGCAAAATCCCTGTAATGCTACGTCCAAATCACTGGAATTAATTGGCAAAATCTCGCTATCGCCTGCCTAGTGAAGTGGAATCTAGATGGGATTTGGTACCGGGGACACAATAACTTCATCAATTGTCTAAATCCCAGTGCACTAATGGCGGATAACGGGCGCACGTCTAACAGCGCACTGATTATACTGATCATTGATTATACTTAGCACTGATTATACTGATCACTGATTATACTGATCACTGATTTTACTGAGCACTGATTATACTGAGCACTGATTATACTGATCACTGATTATACTGAGCACTGATTATACTGAGCACTGATTATACTGAGCACTGATTATACTGAGCACTGATGATACTACGGAGAACTGACACTGAGCAGCATGATGCAGCACAAGACACTGTACTAGTATTAGTGAGCAGCACAAAAGAACTCTGGAATTGTCACCCCCCAGATACCACTGTGACCGGAATGATGATGACCTATGCACAGTGACAGGACACTACCACAGCACACTACAGCAGCAAGATGCAGCACAAGGCACAGGACTATTAGTAATGTACTGTAGTATACTAAGCACCACACAATGCAGCACAAGACAATGAGCAGTGATACTGAGCACTGATGAGGATACTAGAACTGGCACTGAGCAGCAAGATACAGCACTGGACTATTGTACTGTAGTATACTGGTCACCACAATGCAGCACAAGACAATGAGCAGTGATACTGAGCACTGATGAGGATACTAGAACTGACACTGGGCAGCAAGATGCAGCACAAGACACTGGACTTTTAGTCACCACAATGCAGCACAAGACAATGAGTAGTGATACTGAGCACTGATGAGGATACTAGAACTGACACTGGGCAGCGAGAACAGCACTGGACTACTGTATTGTACTACTATATACTGGTCACCACAAAACAGCACTGATACTGATCACAGATATTGAGCACTGTTCAGGATACTAGAACTGACACGGAGCAGCAAGATACAGCAATGGACTACTGTACTGTACTACTATATACTGGTCACCACAATGCAGCACTGATACTGAGCACAGATATTGAGCACTGTTCAGGATACTAGAACTGACACGGAGCAGCAAGATACAGCAATGGACTACTGTACTATACTACTATATACTGGTCAGCACAATGCAGCACTGATACTGAGCACAGATATTGAGCGCTGTTCAGGATACTAGAACTGACACGGAGCAGCAAGATACAGCAATGGACTACTGTACTATACTACTATATACTGGTCAGCACAATGCAGCACTGATACTGAGCACAGATATTGAGCGCTGTTCAGGATACTAGAACTGACACGGCGCAGCAAGATACAGCAATGGACTACTGTACTGTACTACTATATACTGGTCACCACAATGCAGCACTGATACTGAGCACAGATATTGAGCACTGTTCAGGATACTAGAACTGACACGGAGCAGCAAGATACAGCAATGGACTACTGTACTGTACTACTATATACTGGTCACCACAATGCAGTACTGATACTGAGCACAGATATCGAGCACTGTTCAGGATACTAGAACTGACACGGAGCAGCAAGATACAGCAATGGACTACTGTACTGTACTACTATATACTGGTCACCACAATGCAGCACTGATACTGAGCATAGATATTGAGCACTGTTCAGGATACTAAAACTGACACGGAGCAGCAAGATACAGCAATGGACTACTGTACTGTACTACTATATACTGGTCACCACAATGCAGTACTGATACTGAGCACAGATATCGAGCACTGTTCAGGATACTAGAACTGACACGAAGCAGCAAGATACAGTAATGGACTACTGTACTGTACTACTATATACTGGTCACCACAATGCAGCACTGATACTGAGCACAGATATTGAGCACTGTTCACGATACTAGAACTGACACGGAGCAGCAAGATACAGCAATGGACTATTGTACTGTAGTATACTGGTCACCACAATGCAGCACTGATACTGAGCACAGATATTGAGCTGATATTTAGCTTATATTGTGTTATTCATGCAGAGAACGTAGCCATGTCCTCTCCGCTCAATCTACAATGCAAGAGTGAAAATGGCGGTGACGCGCGGCTCTTTATATGGAATCCGAATCTCGCGAGAATCCGACAGCGGGATGATGATGTTTTCCCGTGTTCGGGTTTTGCAAGTAAGGTGGGAAGAACCGAGGCTGCCACGGACCCGTTTAAACCACCTGAAGTTCGGGGTGGTTCGGAAGTCGACGATCTCTAGTTTAGAGGAACATATATCATACCTCCCAACTGTCTTGATTTTCGTGGGACAGTCTCTTTTTTTGGGACTGTTCCACCTACGGGCCCCAGTGTCCTGCGGTGGGAGGGAGGAGTTGGGAGGCTGCTGTCATTTGCTGCTCTGCTGAGCAGCGATGAATAGACGCTGTGCGCATGCGCACGGTGTCTCTTCGCAGAAACCAGAGGGAGAGGGGGCATGCCAGCAGCTCACAGAGGTGCTGGGCATGCCCCCTCAGTGATGAAAATGGGGCGTGGCTTGCGCAATCGCGGACACTCTCATGAAGCCACGAACCCCTATCCCATGGGTCACGCCCCTTTTTTAGTTCAGGCGCAAAAGTCCCTCTTCACATATCTTCAATGTTGGGAGGTATGATATATGATATGGTGATAAACATTTTTGCTACCTAAACGGTTGTTCCCTTTGGCCTCCCCTGTCACTGGACCTGTATATAGGGCCAGCTTTTTCTATCACACTTCATTCTGAATGCAAACAGTTACAATGACAATGTGTCTTAGGCTGAATATACCATTGACATAAAATCCTTACCTGCTCTTGAGATTAAAAGACTCTGATTCTGGGAATTAAACAAATAAAATATTCTAGTTACAGGCAAATGTATGTCTACTGATCGATATGATGACAATGTAAATTTTCAGCGGAGGTTTAGCCATACCTCCCAACTGTTGAGTGTGTGCGGTTGGGACAAGCCAATCCTGCGGTTCGGGCACTGCCAGAAAGGGAATGGGGCCTTGGGTGGAGGGGGGTTGGAGACAGCACATCATCCCCCCATTTTTGTCATTTTGGGGGCGTGCCCAGCACTCTCTGAGTGACTGGGCAGCCCCCGGCCACTTCCTGCACTGATAGATGCCATGCAGGGGCGTAGCCAGAACTTTGTGGGCCCCATAGCAACATTTTGAAGGGGCCCCATCCCAATGCTTCTAGAGAGACACCTCTCTGCAGCAGTTGTTAATTTTATGCCCTATTATATTGCCCTAGTTCATTTTCTGAACCATAGTAGAGCCTTATTTAATGTTATGCCCTAGTAGTGCCCTAGTTTGTTTTATGAATCGCAGTAGTGCTTACTGTAAGTTCACCCTATGTCACATATCAGGGCTGCCAGTACACATTATGCCGCACAGTACCCCCAATTCACATTATGGTATATAGTGCTCCCCGTTCTTATTGTGCCTCATTACAGTGCCCCAGTTCATATTATATAACAATAAAATGCCCTTCAGATCATTTTATACCACACTACAATGTGCAGCTCTAGGGGCATACTTAGATATATTGCATGCCCCAAGGAAAAAGTTTGAAAGGACCCCTACGTACCACCCAATGGCAAAAAATTTATATAACACATGTAACTTTGATGGGGAAGGTGGGCCCCTTCCAGCTCTGGGCCCCATAGCAGCTGCACTGCCTGCACCTGTGGAAGCTACGCCCTTGATGCACGGCATATATTCAGTGCTCACCGGCTGCTGTGCAGAGCAGCAGTGATCAGTGGCTCTCCCAGTCCGCCCCCCCAACCCCGTGGGACACTGTGGCCCACGGGTGGGACAGCCGGACAGTGCCCTCTCTACTGGGCTCTCTACTGCCCTGTGTACAGTGTATTAGCAATAAAGCTCACCTGAAAAATTGTTATCCAACATGTGTTTCTTTATCATGTAAAGTTTTATAACGATAAAAGCAACAGCAAAAACTGTGCCCAAACAGGCTCCAATGACAGCGTACCGTATATCTAAGGGAAAAAAAAAGGAAAACTTTACCAATCATGTCAATAGCTATTAATATGAAATACTGGAGGTAGCAAAACATATTTGTTTGCACATGTATATTCTTATATTATACAGGTTTAATACAGTACTGTAGGTCATTAAGTGCTATAAGAGTTCTTTATTCTGATTTCAAACACACAGTGTGTGTGTGTGTGTGTGTGTGTGTGTGTGTGTGTGTGTGTGTATATATCTATATATCTATATATATATATATATATATATAAAGTACCCATGGCTCCCCTATCTCAAGGGCCCCCTGGGGGGAGCTGTTGTACAGGGACTATTCTTCTCTCCAGGCTTCACCATCAGCAGCAGACTCCAGGGCTGGTTCAAGGTTTCCCGGCACCCTAGGCAAAGTTTCTTCCTACTCCCTCCCATTACCTTCACCAAAACCTCCCCCTCGCCCTTCATGTTAAAGTGGCATTTTAGAAGTTCCACAGCTGCCGCTGTCGTATAGAGTATGCACCCTACAAAAATTAAAAAATAAAACACTAAGCATGACTTTTTTAGGGAAAGGGTGGAACTGGAGACACAGGCAGGAGATATATATAGATATATATGGAGTGTATAATAGTTGTGTGTGAGGGAGGGTTCTTGCTCATTACAATGAGCAGATAAGAGTATAACACACATTACAGTGGCCTCCAGTTCAATTTATGCCACATTATAATACAGGTTGAGTATCCCTTATCCAAAATGCTTGGGACCAGAGGTATTTTGGATATGGGATTTTTCCGTATTTTGGAATAATTGCATACCATAATGAGATATCATGGTGATGGGACCCAAGTCTAAGCACAGAATGCATTTATGTTTCATATACACCTTATACACACAGCCTGAAGGTCATTTTAGCCAATACTTTTTATAACTTTGTTCATTAAACAAAGTGTGTGTACATTCACACAATTCATTTATGTTTCTTATACACCTTATACACACAGCCTGAAGGTCATTTAATACAATATTTTTAATAACTTTGTGTATTAATAAACAAGGTTTGTGTACATTGAGCCATCAAAAAACAAAAGTTTCACTATCTCACTCTCACTCAAAAAAGTCCGTATTTCGGAATATTCCGTATTTTGGATATTTGGATATGGAATACTCAACCTGTACCCCATTACCATTATAACATCCATTATAACATCTACTAGACACTCCTCTCACTGAAAATGTAACACCACACAATATAGGCTGTGCAAATCTGGGAAATTGGTATGCAACTGTATATCCTGGGTCCAGCCCATCCTAAGCCTCTTGCCCCCATAGTATTGGCACCCCTTGCATAGAGTCGTCTTTCACATTGGACGTAATGGGCAGTTGCCCATGGGCCCCAGGATCACAAGGGCCCTGCACCCCCATGGACATCTCAGCCACCACGAATAATAGTACCACCCCCCCCCACCACCACCACCACCACCACACCACCACCACCAAAAACAACGATCTGGGGACATCAAAGCTGCCACCAGAGACGCCAACAGAAAATCGTGGGTCCCGCCACACTGATATTGCTCCTCAACATACACACACAGAATATATATATAAAATAAATATACATACATACATACATGCATACACATATGTAAATACATACATGTATGTTTAAAATCCCGACAGGGATGAGGTAAGTATGCTATCCCCTTTCCCCTAACCTCCCCCCTTAGTGCCTAAACCTACCCCCCCGCCCCGCACTTCCTGCAGCCTAACCCCAACATCCCTTGCTGCAGATAGCAACTTGTAGTTCAAGATTAATGTAATTATTCAGCATGAATCATAATTTACAACACAGTTTTATAGATCAATATCTCTCAGCAAAATGCTAGGACTAGGAGCCTAATTTAGACCTGACCTCTGCACATTTGCAGAGGTCTGCGATCAGATAGTCGCCGCACAGACAGAGTGAAGCCTGCAAACACCGTTCAGCTGCAAATTCGTTCGCAACCCACTCACCATCGAATGAGTTTTCCACTCTGTACGCAACCCAGGACCAACTCCTACAGTGTGATAGAAACAGGCTGATCGGGGTCGGAGCTGACGTCACACACACTCCCTGAAAACGCTTGAGGAGACTCCCAGAATACAGTAATTTACCACCCCCAAACGCCAGCTTCCAGGTCAATCAGCATGCGTTCGCCTAGCGATCAAATAAAATGCTGATTTCTTTTGCAGTTTGGCATCAATTGATAATTGGCCGCCTTGCGAATTCGCACAACAGGGATCAGGTCTGAATTAGGCCCTATATATCACACATATGCAGAGCTATTTAAATCAAAGATGTGCGGCTGCCGCTTTTCATGTTTTGTGTTTTGGTTTTGGTTCTAATTCCACTTTCGTGTTTTGGTTTTGGCTTAGTTTTGCCAAAACCACCCTTTCGTGTTTTGGTTTTCAATCTGGATGATTTAAAAAAACAAAACAAAAACAGCTAAAATCACAGAATTTGGGGGCCATTTTTCTCCTACGGTATTATTAATCTCAATAACATTAATTTCCACTCATTTCCAGTCTATTCTGAACACTTCACACCTCACAATATTGTTTTTAGGCCTAAAAGTTGCACCGAAGTGGCTGTATGACTAAGCTAAGCGATACAAGTGTGTGGCACAAACACCTGGTCCATCTAAGAGTGGCACTGCAGTTGCAGACAAGATGGCACTATTCAAAAACTAGTCCTCAAACAGCACATGATGTAAAGAAGAATAAGAGGTGCAATTAGGTAGCTGGATGGCCAAGCTAAGCGACACAAGTGTGCTGCACAAACACCTGGCCCATCTAGGAGTGGCACTGCAGTTACAGACAGGATGGCACTTAAAAAAACTAGTCCCCAAACAGCACATGATGCAAAGAAGAAAAAGAGGTGCAATGAGGTAGCTGTATGACTAAGCTAAGCGACACAAGTGTGCGGCACAAACACCTGGCCCATCTAGGAGTGGCACTGCAGTGGCAGACAGGATGGCAGATTTAAAAAATAGGCCACAAACAGCACATGATGCAAAGAAGAAAAAGAGGTGCAATGAGGTAGCTGGATGGCCAAGCTAAGCGACACAAGTGTGCGGCATAAACACCTGGCCCATCTAGGAGTGGTACTGCAGTTATAGACAGGATGGCACTTAAATAAACTAGCCCCCAAACAGCACATGATGCAAAGAAGAAAAAGAGGTGCAAGATGGAATTGTCCTTGGGCCCTCCCACCCTTATGTTGTATAAACAGGACATACACACTTTAACAAACCAATCATTTTAGTGACAGGGTCTGCCACACGACTGTGGCTGAAATGACTGGTTTGTTTGGGCCCCCACCAAAAAAGAAGCAATCAATCTCTCCTTGAACAAACTGGCTCTACAGAGGCAAGATGTCGACCTCATCCTCATCCTCCGATTCCTCACCCCTTTCACTGTGTACATCCTCCTCCTCACAGAGTATTAATTTGTCTCCACTGGAATCCACCATCACAGGTTCCTGTGTACTTTCTGGAGGCAATTGCTGGTAAAGGTCTTCCCGGAGGAATTTATAATTCATTTTGATGAACATCATCTTCTCAACATTTTGTGGAAGTAACCTCCTACGCCGATCGCTGATAAGCTTACCGGCTGCACTAAACACTCTTTCGGAGTGCACACTGGAGGGGGGGCAACTTAGGTAAAATAAAGCCAGTTTGTGCAAGGGCATCCAAATTGCCTCTTTTTCCTGCCAGTATACATACGGACTGTCTGACATGCCTACTTGGATGCTGTCACTCATATAATCCTCCACCAATCTTTCAATGGTGACAGAATCATATGCAGTGACAGTAGACATGTCAGTAATCATTGGCAGGTCCTTCAGTCCAGACCAGATATCAGTTTTCGCTCATGACTGCCATGCATCACCGCCAGCAGGTGGGCTAGGAAATCTTATCCTTTTCCTTGCAGCCCCAGTGGCGGGAGAAATTGAAGGACTAGCTGTTGACAGGTCACGTTCCGCTTGAGTTGACAATTTTCTCACCAGCAGGTCTTTGCACCTCTGCACACTTGTGTCTGCTGAAAAGAGAGATACAACGTAGGCTTTAAACCAAGGATCGAGCACAGTGGCCGAAATGTAGTGCTCTGATTTCAACAGATTGACCACCCTTGAATCCTGGCAAAGCGAATGAAGGGCTCCATCCACAAGTCCCACATACTTTGCGGAATCGCTCCGTTTTAGCTCCTCCTTCAATTTCTCCAGCTGCTTCTGCAAAAGCCTGATGAGGGGAATGACCTGACTCAAGCTGGGAGTGTCTGAACTGACTTCACGTGTGGCAAGTTCCGAAGGGTTGGAGAACCTTGCACAAGATGGAAATCATTCTCCACTGCGCCTGAGTCAGGTGCATTCCCCCTCCTTTACCTATATCATAGGTGGATGTATAGGCTTTAATGGCCTTTTGCTGCTCCTCCATCCACTGAAGCATATAGAGTGCTGAATTCCACCTCATTACCACCTCTTGCTTCAGTTGATGGCGGGGCAGGTTCAGGAGTGGTTGCTGGCGCTCCAGTCTTCGGCACGCAGTGGCAGAATGCCGAAAGTGGCCCGCAATTTTTCGGGCCACCAACAGCATCTCCTGCACACCCCTGTCATTTTTCAAAAAATTCTGCACCACCAAATTAATTGTATGTGCAAAACATGGGACATGCTGGAATTTGCCCAGATGTAATGCACGCACAATATTGGTGGCGTTGTCCGATATCACAAATCCCCAGGAGAGTCCAATTGAGGCAAGACATTCTGCAATGATGTTCCTCAGTTTCCGTAAGAGGTTGTCAGCGGTGTGCTTCTTAAGGAAAGCGGTGATACATAGCGTAGCCTGCCTAGGAACGAGTTGGCGTTTGCGAGATGCTGCTACTGGTGCCACTGCTGTTGTTGCTGCAGGAGGCCATACATCTACCCAGTGGGCTGTTACAGTCGTATAGTCCTTCGTCTGCCCTGTTCCACTTGTCCACATGTCCGTGGTTAAGTGGACACTGGATACAACTGCATTTTATAGGACACTGGTGACTCTTTCTCTGACGTCTGTATACATTCTTGGTATCGCCTGCCTAGAGAAATTAAACCTAGATGGGATTTGATACCGGGGACACAATACCTCCATCAGCAGGCGTACCACTCAAGGATCCAACGGAGGAATCCCGGTTAGGAGAGGACTCCTCAGTCTTGACAGTGACATGGCCTGCAGGACTATTGACGTTCCTGACTGAGGAAGTTGACGATGAGGGTGTGGCTTGCAGGAGCTTGGGTACAGGAGGAAGAAGGGATTTAGGTGTCAGTGGACTGCTTATGCTCTTACCCAAAGTTTCACAACTTGATACTGACTTCTGATGAATGCGCAGCAGGTGACGTATAAGGGAGGTTGTTCCAAGGTGGTTAACATCCTTACCCCTACTTATTACAGATTGACAGAAGCAACAGATGGCTTGACACCTGTTGTCCGTATTTGTGTTGAAATAATTCCACACCGAAGAGGTGGCTTTTTTAGTAGTTTGCCCAGGCATCACAATGGGCTTCTTCATCCCACGGACAACAGGTATCTCCCCCGGTGCCTGACTTAAACAAACCACATCACCATCAGAATCCTCATCGTCAACTTCCTCCTCAGCGCCAGCAACACCCATATCCTCATCCTGGTGTACTTCAACAGTGTCATCTTCAATTTGAATATCAGGAACTGGACTGTGGGTGCTCCTTCCAGCACATGCAGGGGGCGTGTAAATGGTGGAAGGAGCCACCTCTTCCTGTCCAGTGTTGGGAAGGTCAGGCATCGCAACCGCCGACACACTTGGACTTTCCTTGGGGATTTGTGATACCATCTCAGAACGCACAGTTATTTTCTGTGCTATTTCCAGCTTAACTCTTTCAATTTTTCTAGTGGGAGGATGAGGGCTTCCATCATCATGTGAAGCTGAACCACTAGCCATGAACATAGGCCAGGGCGTCAGCCGTTCCTTGCCACTCCGTGTCGTAAATGTCATACTGGCAAGTTTACGTTTCTCCTCAGATGATTTAATTTTCTTTATTGGTTCTTTTTACTGAACTTTGGCTTTTTGGATTTTACATGCCCTATACTATCACAATGGGCATCGGCCCTGGCAGACGACGTTGATGGCATTTCATCGTCTATGTCATGGCTAGTGGCTGCAGCTTCAGCACTAGGAGGAAGTGGTTCTTCTTGATCTTTCCCTATTTTATCCTCAACATTTTTGTTCTCAATTCTTTTTTGGGAGTTATATAAGACAATATGCGGCACAGGAATGACTGGAATGACTGATGGATAGGACACTACCACTGGTCTGATGCAGCACAACACAACAACACTGTAAGGGACTTGTGGTTGTTGTTATTATTATTATTATACGTCAGCAGTGGACATATAGCAGCAGTGTATATTGTCACTTGAAACTGATGGACAGGACACTACCACTGCTCTGATGCAGCACAACACAACAACATTGTAAGGGACTTGTGGTTGTTGTTATAATTATTATACGGCAGCAGTGGACATATAGCAGCAGCGTATATCGTCACTTGAATGACTGATGGACAGGACACTACCACTGGTCTGATGCAGCACAACACAACAACACTGTAAGGGACTTGTGGTTGTTGTTATAATTATTATAAGGCAGCAGTGGACATATAGCAGCAGCTTATATCATCACTTGAATGACTGATGGACAGGACACTACCACTGGTCTGATGCAGCACAACACAACAACATTGTATGGGACTTGTGGTTGTTATTATTATTATACGGCAGCAGTGGACATATAGCAGCAGCGTATATATTGTCAGTTGAATGACTGATGGACAGGACACTACCACTGGTCTGATGCAGCACAACACAACAACACTGTAAGGGACTTGTGGTTGTTATTATTATTATATGGCAGCAGTGGACATATAGCAGCAGCATATACCACTGTGACTGCCTCGTCACTGGAATGACTGATGGACTGGACACTATCACTGGTCTAATGCAGCACAACACAGCAACACTGTAAGGGACTTGTGCTTGTTGTTATAATTATTATACGGCAGCAGTGGACATATAGCAGCAGCGCATATCGTCACTTGAATGACTGATGGACAGGACACTATCACTGGTCTGATGCAGCACAACACAACAACACTGTAAGGGACTTGTGCTTGTTGTTATAATTATTATACGGCAGCAGTGGACATATAGCAGCAGCGCATATCGTCACTTGAATGACTGATGGACAGGACACTACCACTGGTCTGATGCAGCACAACACAACAACACTGTAAGGGCCTTGTGGTTGTTGTTATAATTATTATACGACAGCAGTGGACATATAGCAGCAGCATATATCGTCACTTGAATGACTGATGGCCAGGACACTACCACTGGTCTGATGCAGCACAACACAACAACATTGTATGGGACTTGTGGTTGTTGTTATTATTATTATACGGCAGCAGTGGACATATAGCAGCAGTGTATATCGTCACTTGAATGACTGATGTACAGGACACTACCACTGGCCTGATGCAGCACAACACAACACCACTTTATACAGGAACACTGGATATATGGCAGAAGAGGACACCAACACTGTGACTGTCTGGACTGATGCAGCACAATACACTGACTACACTTGACTGGACAGCACAACACAGCACCACTTTATACAGCTACACTGGATATATGGCAGCAGAGGACACCAACACTGTGACAGGCTGGACTGATGCAGCACGATACACTGACTACACTGGACAGCACAACACAGCACAAGACTCGCCACCCCACTTTCCCGCCCCCACACAGACACTGAACACTGAGGACACGTCCTCTCAATACACTCTCCGAGACTGGAGTGAAAATGGCCGCAACGCGCGGCTCCTTATATGGAATCCAAATCCCGCGAGAATCCGACAGCGGGATGATGACGTTTTGCCGCGTTCGGGTTTCCGAGTCAGGCGGGAAAACCCGATCCTGGATCAGAACCGAACTCGGAAGGCAAAGTCTGGTAGGGTTCGGTTCTCTGAGAACCGAACCCGCTCATCTCTAATTTAAATATATGCAGAGTCACATATAAATTCAGATACAGTGTTATTGAGCTCTTATATTTGTATGGGTTGCAAGAATATTTGTGAAGTATGAGAGAGAAAGTAAAAGGTAAAAAGTAGAGCTTGTAGGCACCCTCCACTTCTACTGTCATCCGTTCTTCATTGTGCAGCAAGCAGGTGATGAGAGAGTGGTGGGACTCATAAAATTAGTAGTAGTATTGGGCTGCCATTTAAACCTATAGAGGTGATCCCTCTTACCTGTTAACAGCACGGGGATCAGATGCACCCGGGGTAAACATACTCTTCCATAAATCAGCGTGGGGCCAGGAACTAGCTTGTGGTCAGCTGACTGTGCCTCGGCGGTGGCAGGACTGGAGACAGTGAAGGGCCAGTGCAAAGGTAGCGTCTTGACCTGGCGACGCTGGCATCAATGAGACCATACCAAGTGACGGGGGGTATAATCCTGGTGTGGTCGGCTTGTTATTTATAATTTTTTTGCCAATCAGTTCGCAAACAGTTTAGAAAGTATTCACATGTGCTGCAATCCATTTTTAGTGTCCCCGATTCTCAGGGGCAACTCTGACCCGTGTCCCCTCCTTCCACCCCTGTCACCGGGCCTGGCCGCCACAGAGCAGGTGCCGCACTGCCTGGTGACATCACAGCACACGGCAGTCAAATGCTGGAGTTGTGCAGGGTAGGGGGGGAGTCACACTCAAAATGAAAGTGGAAAACACACACTACAGGCTGATCCAACTTTGATGTAATGTCCTTAAAACAAGTCAAAATGAGGCTTAGTAGTGTGTGTGGCCTCCACGTGCCTGTATGACCTCCCTACAACGCCTGGGCATGCTCCTGATGAGGTGGCGGATGGTCTCCTGAGGGATCTCCTCCCAGACCTGGACTAAAGCATCCGCCAACTCCTGGACAGTCTGTGGTGCAACGTGGCGTTGGTGGATGGAGTGAGACATGATGTCCCAGATGTGCTCAATTGGATTCAGGTCTGGGGAACGGGCGGGCCAGTCCATAGCATCAATGCCTTCGTCTTGCAGGAACTGCTGACACACTCCAGCCACATGAGGTCTAGCATTGTCTTGCATTAGGAGGAACCCAGGGCCAACCGCACCAGCATATGGTCTCACAAGGGGTCTGAGGATCTCATCTCGGTACCTAATGGCAGTGAGGCTACCTCTGGCGAGCACATGGAGCGCTGTGCGGTCCCCCAAAGAAATGCCACCCCACACCATTACTGACCCACTGCCAAACCGGTCATGCTGGAGGATGTTGCAGGCAGCAGAACATTCTCCTTGGCATCTCCAGACTCTGTCACGTCTGTCACATGTGCTCAGTGAGAACCTGCTTTCATCTGTGAAGAGCACAGGGCGCCAGTGGCGAATTTGCCTATCTTGGTGATCTCTGGCAAAGGACAAACGTCCTGCACGGTGTTGGGCTGTAAGTACAACCCCCACCTGTGGACGTCGGGCCCTCATACCACCCTCATGGAGTCTGTTTCTGATCGTTTGAGTAGACACATTCACATTTGTGGCTTGCTGGAGGTCATTTTGCAGGGCTCTGGCAGTGCTCCTCCTTGCACAAAGGCGGAGGTAGCGGTCCTGCTGCTGGGTTGTTGCCCTCCTATGGCCTCCTCCACGTCTCCTGATGTACTGGCCTATCTCCTGGTAGCGCCTCCATGCTCTGGACACTACGCTGACAGACACAGCAAACCTTCTTGCCACAACTCGCATTGATGTGCCATCCTGGATGAGCTGCACTACCTGAGCCACTTGTGTGGATTGTAGACTCCGTCTCATGCTACCACTAGAGTGAAAGCACCGCCAGCTTTCAAAAGTGACCAAAACATCAGCCAGAAAGCACAGGAGCTGAGAAGTGGTCTGTGGTCACCACCTGCAGAACAACTCCTTTATTGGCGGTGTCTTGTTAATTGCCTATAATTTCCACCTGTTGTCTATTCCATTTGCACAACAGCATGTGAAATTAATTGTCAATCAGTGTTGCTGCCTAAGTGGACAGTTTGATTTCACAGAAGTGTGATTGACTTGGAGTTACATTGTGTTGTTTAAGTGTTCCCTTTATTTTTTTGAGCAGTGTATATATATATATATATATATATGAATCTGCACTCACCCTAAATAATGTAGCATGCTCCGCTGCCCTCCGGATATATATACATCAGATATAAAAGGCGACACTCAGAGACTTGACTTGTGCAAAACAAACTTTTAGTGCAAAAACTGCAGGTTACATCAGGATGAAGGGGCTATGCGCCCTGATACGTTGATGCTGTAACCTGCAGTTTTTGCACTAAAAGTTTGATTTGCACAAGTCAAGTCTCTGAGTGCCGCCTTTTATATCTGCTATATACATGGAGGTGCAAACTTCATTGGAGGGCACCAGAGCCAGTTAACCCTTGGAGGTTTTTTTCGAGTACCAGCCACAAAAGGGTATTTTTACGACGGCGGTAGCCGAAGCGGCTGTTGGGAGATTCGGCTGGGTAGGATGTATATCCCCAGTATACACAGGACGTGTGAGATACCTGATACTAAAAATGTCATGTTTACAAATTGCTGAATTTGCACAGAAAACCCTTTGTGATGTGTTATAAAATGGCATAAAAACGATTGATTATACTTGGAGTGCTGGTCTCATCTACAACATAGCCCCAGCTGGAGCCTCATGGTGTGGTTGTATCCATATTGAAAAGTTTTTGACCTGGCACCCTTTGGTGGACTTCTATAGTGTTGTGCGGCTCATGTTTTCTATTATATATATATATATATATATATATTAGTGATGAGCGGGTTCGGTTCCTCGGAATCCGAACCCACCCGAACTTCACCCTTTTTTGCACGGGTCCGAGCAGACTCGGATCCTCTCGCCTTGCTCGGTTAACCCGAGCGCGCCCGAACGTCATCATCCCGCTGTCGGATTCTCGCGAGACTCGGATTCTATATAAGGAGCCGCGCGTCGCCGCCATTTTCACACGTGCATTGAGATTGATAGGGAGAGGACGTGGCTGGCGTCCTCTCCGTTATAGTAAAACTTAGTTAGTTATAAATTGTGGGGAGGATTGGGGACGGGGAGCAGCTGTTAGGGAGTACAGTGCAGGGTTTTGAGTTTAATCCGTTGTTTCTCTGCCTGAAAAAAAACGCTCCACCAATCCATATCTGTGCTCACTCAGTGTGCTGCACTGCTGCATGATATATCTGTGCTGAGTGCACTGCTCACACTGCCTAATTGTGGGGACTGGGGAGCACTTATAGCAGGAGTACAGTCAGTGCACACTGCACAGTTTTGCTGACAGTGACCACCAGTCCAGTATACGTTTGTCTGCCTGAAAAACACTGTGGTGTTTTTTTTTCCTTTCTTCATACTAGTTTACCAGTCTGCTGACACTGTCCACCAGGTCCGTTATACAGTATATTATATTTATATATAAGCACTAAGCAGCAGTACGGTAGGCCACGGCTGTACCTACCTCTGTGTCGACTCGTCACTCGTCGTCCATAAGTATAAGTAAAGTAATACTATCCATCCATCTACATTGTATACCTGTGGTGGGTTTTTTTTCTTTCTTCATACTAGTTTAGCAGTCTGCTGCTGACACTGTCCATCAGGTCCATTATACAGTATATTATATTTATATATAAGCACTTAAGCAGCAGTACGGTAGGCCACGGCTGTACCTACCTCTGTGTCGACTCGTCACTCGTCGTCCATAAGTATAAGTAATACTATCCATCCACCTACATTGTATACCTGTGGTGTTTTTTCTTTTTCTTTCTTCATACTAGTTTAGCAGTCTGCTGCTGACACTGTCCACCAGGTCCGTTATACAGTATATTATATTTATATATAAGCACTTAAGCAGCAGTACGGTAGGCCACGGCTGTACCTACCTCTCTGTCGACTCGTCACTCGTCGTCCATAAGTATAAGTAATACTATCCATCCATCTACATTGTATACCTGTGGTGTTTTTTTTTTCTTTCTTCATACTAGTTTAGCAGTCTGCTGCTGACACTGTCCACCAGGTCCGTTATACAGTATATTATATTTATATATAAGCACTTAAGCAGCAGTACGGTAGGCCACGGCTGTACCTACCTCTGTGTCGACTCGTCACTCGTCGTCCATAAGTATAAGTAATACTATCCATCCATCTACATTGTATACCTGTGGTGTTTTTTTTTTATTTCTTCATACTAGTTTAGCAGTCTGCTGCTGACACTGTCCACCAGGTCCGTTATACAGTATATTATATTTATATATAAGCACTTAAGCAGCAGTACGGTAGGCCACGGCTGTACCTACCTCTGTGTCGACTCGTCACTCGTCGTCCATAAGTATAAGTAATACTATCCATCCATCTACGTTGTATACCTGTGGTGTTTTTTTTTTTCTTTCTTCATACTAGTTTAGCAGTCTGCTGCTGACACTGTCCACCAGGTCCGTTATACAGTATATTATATTTATATATAAGCACTTAAGCAGCAGTACGGTAGGCCACGGCTGTACCTACCTCTGTGTCGACTCGTCACTCGTCGTCCATAAGTATAAGTAATACTATCCATCCATCTACATTGTATACCTGTGGTGTTTTTTATTTATTTCTTCAAACTAGTTTAGCAGTCTGCTGCTGACACTGTCCACCAGGTCCGTTATACAGTATATTATATTTATATATAAGCACTTAAGCAGCAGTACGGTAGGCCACGGCTGTACCTACCTATGTGTCGTCACTCGTCGTCCATAAGTATAAGTAATACTATACTATCCATCCATCTACATTGTATACCTGTGGTGGCTTTTAGTTGTGCGCAAAATATGGAGAACAAAAATGTGGAGGTTAAAAAAATAGGGAAAGATCAAGATCCACTTCCACCTCGTGCTGAAGCTGCTGCCACTAGTCATGGCCGAGACGATGAAATGCCATCAACGTCGTCTGCCAAGGCCGATGCCCAATGTCATAGAACAGAGCATGTAAAATCCAAAACACAAAAGATCAGTAAAAAAATGACCCAAAAATCAAAATTAAAAGCGTCTGAGGAGAAGCGTAAACTTGCCAATATGCCATTTACGACACGGAGTGGCAAGGAACGGCTGAGGCCCTGGCCTATGTTCATGGCTAGTGGTTCAGCTTCACATGAGGATGGAAGCACTCATCCTCTCGCTAGAAAAAAGAAAATACTTGCGGCAAAAGCACAGCAAAGAACTGTGCATTCTTCGAAATCACAAATCCCAAAGGAGAGTCCAATTGTGTCGGTTGCGATGCCTGACCTTCCCAACACTGGACGGGAAGAGCTTGCGCCTTCCATCATTTGCACGCCCCCTGCAAGTGTTGAAAGGAGCACCCGCAGTCCAGTTCCTGATAGTGAAATTGAAGATGTCAGTGTTGAAGTACACCAGGATGAGGATATGGGTGTTGCTTGGGCTGGGGAGGAAATTGACAAGGAGGATTCTGATGGTGAGGTGGTTTGTTTAAGTCAGGCACCCGGGGAGACACCTGTTGTCCGTGGGAGGAATATGGCCATTGACATGCCTGGTGAAAATACCAAAAAAATCAGCTCTTCAGTGTGGAAGTATTTCAACAGAAATGCGGACAACAGGTGTCAAGCCGTGTGTTGCCTTTGTCAAGCTGTAATAAGTAGGGGTAAGGACGTTAACCACCTCGGAACATCCTCCCTTATACGTCACCTGCAGCGCATTCATAATAAGTCAGTGACAAGTTCAAAAACTTTGGCCGACAGCGGAAGCAGTCCACTGACCAGTAAATCCCTTCCTCTTGTAACCAAGCTCGCGCAAACCACACCACCAACTCCCTCAGTGTCAATTTCCTCCTTACCCAGGAAAGCCAATAGTCCTGCAGGCCATGTCACTGGCAAGTCTGACGAGTCCTCTCCTGCCTGGGATTCCTTCGATGCATCCTTGAGTGTAACGCCTACTGCTGCTGGCGCTGCTGTTGTTGCTGCTGGGAGTCGATCGTCATCCCAGAGGGGAAGTCGGAAGACCACTTGTACTACTTCCAGTAAGCAATTGACTGTCCAACAGTCCTTTGCGAGGAAGATGAAATATCACAGCAGTCATCCTGCTGCAAAGCGGATAACTGAGGCCTTGACAACTATGTTGGTGTTAGACGTGCGTCCGGTATCCGCCGTTAGTTCACAGGGAACTAGACAATTTATTGAGGCAGTGTGCCCCCGTTACCAAATACCATCTAGGTTCCACTTCTCTAGGCAGGCGATACCGAGAATGTACACGGACGTCAGAAAAAGACTCACCAGTGTCCTAAAAAATGTAGTTGTACCCAATGTCCACTTAACCACGGACATGTGGACAAGTGGAGCAGGGCAGACTCAGGACTACATGACTGTGACAGCCCACTGGGTAGATGTATTGCCTCCCGCTGCAAGAACAGCAGCGGCGGCACCAGTAGCAGGATCTCGCAAACGCCAACTCGTTCCTAGGCAGGCTATGCTTTGTATCACCGCTTTCCAGAATACGCAAAACAGCTGAAAACCTCTTACGGCAACTGAGGAAGATCATCGCAGAATGGCTTACCCCAATTGGACTCTCCTGGGGATTTGTGGCATCGGACAACGCCAGCAATATTGTGCGCACATTAAATCTGGCAAATTCCAGCACGTCCCATGTTTTGCACATACCTTGAATTTGGTGGTGCAGAATTATTTAAAAAACGAAAGGGGCGTGCGAAAGATGCTGTCGGTGGCCAGAAGAATTGCGGGCCACTTTCGGCGTGCAGGCACCGCGTACAGAAGTCTGGAGCACCACCAAAAAAACCTGAACCTGCCCTGCCATCATCTGAAGCAAGAGGTGGTAACGAGGTGGAATTCAACCCTCTATATGCTTCAGAGGATGGAGGAGCAGCAAAAGGCCATTCAAGCCTATACATCTGCCCACGATATAGGCAAAGGAGGGGGAATGCACCTGACTCAAGCGCAGTGGAGAATGATTTCAACGTTGTGCAAGGTTCTGCTGCCCTTTGAACTTGCCACACGTGAAGTCAGTTCAGACACTGCCAGCCTGAGTCAGGTCATTCCCCTCATCAGGCTTTTGCAGAAGAAGCTGGAGGCATTGAAGGAGGAGCTAAAACAGAGCGATTCCGCTAGGCATGTGGGACTTGTGGATGGAGCCCTTCATTCGCTTAACCAGGATTCACGTGTGGTCAATCTGTTGAAATCAGAGCACTACATTTTGGCAACCGTGCTCGATCCTAGATTTAAAACCTACGTTGGATCTCTCTTTCCGGCAGACACAAGTCTGCAGGGGTTCAAAGAACTGCTGGTGAGAAAATTGTCAAGTCAAGCGGAACGCGACCTGTCAACATCTCCTCCTTCACATTCTCCCGCAACTGGGGGTGCGAGGAAAAGGCTACGAATTCCGAGCCCACCCGCTGGCGGTGATGCAGGGCAGTCTGGAGCAACTGCTGATGCTGACATCTGGTCCGGACTGAAGGACCTGCCAACGATTACTGACATGTCGTCTACTGTCACTGCATATGATTCTCTCACCATTGAAAGAATGGTGGAGGATTATATGAGTGACCGCATCCAAGTAGGCACGTCAGACAGTCCGTACGTATACTGGCAGGGAAAAGAGGCAATTTGGAGGCCCTTGCACAAACTGGCTTTATTCTACCTAAGTTGCCCTCCCTCCAGTGTGTACTCCGAAAGAGTGTTTAGTGCCGCCGCTCACCTTGTCAGCAATCGGCGTACGAGGTTACTTCCAGAAAATGTGGAGAAGATGATGTTCATTAAAATGAATTATAATCAATTACTCCATGGAGACATTCACCAGCAGCAATTGCCTCCAGAAAGTACACGGGGATCTGAGATGGTGGATTCCAGTGGGGACGAATTAATAATCTGTGAGGAGGGGGATGTACACAGTGAAAGGGGTGATGAATCGGACGATGATGATGAGGTGGACATCTTGCCTCTGTAGAGCCAGTTTGTGCAAGGAGAGATTGCTTCTTTTTTGGTGGGGGCCCAAACCAACCAGTCATTTCAGTCACAGTCATGTGGCAGACCCTGTCGCTGAAATGATGGGTTGGTTAAAGTGTGCATGTCCTGTTTATACAACATAAGCGTGGGTGGGAGGGCCCAAGGACAATTCCATCTTGCACCTCTTTTTTCTTTTTTTCTTCTTTGCGTCATGTGCTGTTTGGGGAGTATTTTTTGGAAGGGCCATCCTGCCTGACACTGCAGTGCCACTCCTAGATGGGCCAGGTGTTTGTGTCGGCCACTAGGGTCGCTTAGCTTACTCACACAGCTACCTCATTGCGCCTCTTTTTTTCTTTGCGTCATGTGCTGTTTGGGGAGTATTTTTTGGAAGGGCCATCCTGCCTGACACTGCAGTGCCACTCCTAGATGGGCCAGGTGTTTGTGTCGGCCACTAGGGTCGTTTAGCTTACTCACACAGCTACCTCATTGCGCCTCTTTTTTTCTTTGCGTCATGTGCTGTTTGGGGAGTATTTTTTGGAAGGGCCATCCTGCCTGACACTGCAGTGCCACTCCTAGATGGGCCAGGTGTTTGTGTCGGCCACTAGGGTCGCTTAGCTTACTCACACAGCTACCTCATTGCGCCTCTTTTTTTCTTTGCGTCATGTGCTGTTTGGGGAGTATTTTTTGGAAGGGCCATCCTGCCTGACACTGCAGTGCCACTCCTAGATGGGCCAGGTGTTTGTGTCGGCCACTAGGGTCGCTTAGCTTACTCACACAGCTACCTCATTGCGCCTCTTTTTTTCTCTGCGTCATGTGCTGTTTGGGGAGTATTTTTTGGAAGGGCCATCCTGCCTGACACTGCAGTGCCACTCCTAGATGGGCCAGGTGTTTGTGTCGGCCACTTGGGTCGCTTAGCTTAGCCATACAGCGACCTCGGTGCAAATTTTAGGACTAAAAATAATATTGTGAGGTGTGAGGTGTTCAGAATAGACTGAAAATGAGTGGAAATTATGGTTATTGAGGTTAATAATACTATGGGATCAAAATGACCCCCAAATTCTATGATTTAAGCTGTTTTTTAGGGTTTTTTGAAAAAAACACCCGAATCCAAAACACACCCGAATCCGACAAAAAAAATTCGGTGAGGTTTTGCCAAAACGCGTTCGAACCCAAAACACGGCCACGGAACCGAACCCAAAACCAAAACACAAAACCCGAAAAATTTCAAGTGCACATCCCTAATATATATATATATATATATATATATATATACACTAGGGCCGAAAGTGGGATTTTTGTAACCAGGAGCAAGGCAGTAATTTGCCCCCCCCCCCCCCTCCCCTTCCCCCATAGTTGCGGCCCTGCTATCACAATCACTATTTAACACTTTTATATGTCATGATCCCACCAATAACTAGGGCAGTGGTTTCCAAACTTTTTTGAATCACGGCGCCCTAGAATATCAGAATTTTTTTCACAGCACCCCTAGGCCAAAGATTTCTTATTGAGAAATTTAGAAAGAGATATTACATTAAGTCGATTGCGTTTATATGTCATCCTTAGGGTCAGTTGTGTGGTGAGGGACAATATTTGCTTCTGTTTGGCCACATATTTTATGACTGGCAGCCACCAGCACTGGTTTTGCCTATTATATTGACCATGAATAATTTGAATTGGTCCTGGACCACCAACCCAGGGCACCCCTGCAAGTGTCCCGAGGCACCCCAGGGAGCCACAGCCCACAGTTTGGGAACATCTGAACTAGGGAATGGAATAAGCAAGCGATAATTGAATTGTATCACCTTCCTATGTGAGGGGCACAGCCGGCAGAATAACAAAGTGAAAAGCTCCTGTGCTGCCCCAGCCTACCTTACATACATATGATATTGAGAATGAGTATAAAATGAAGGTGTAATAATAAACTGACAATGCAGTGGTTAAAAATATAAAATAAACATATAAATAAAAACGAGAACACTGTTATTTTTATATATTATTAGCTAAAGTAGTAGGTGTGGCATAGAAAACTATCTTGTCCAAATGGATCCAACCTGACATTGGGGGTCATTATGAGTTGATTGCTTGCTAGCAGTTTTTAGCAGCCGTGCAAACGCATAGTCGCCGCCCACTGGGGAGTGTATTTTCGCTTTGCAGGAGTAGGAACGCCTGTGCAACAGAGCGCCTGCAAACACATTTTGTGCAAAACAATACCAGTGCGATGATTGCTGTGACAAGTGACACGGTAATGACATCAGATACCCGCCCAACAAACGCCCGGCCACACCTGCGTTTTTCAAAACACTCCCAGAAAACGGTCAGTTGCCACCCATAAAAGCCCTCTTCCTGTCAATCTCCTTGCGATCGGCTGTGCATTTGGAATCGTCGCTAGAACCAGTGCAAAACCACAAAGGACTTTGTGCTAGAGATGTGCACTTGAAATTTTTCGGGTTTTGTGTTTTGGTTTTGGGTTCGGTTCCGCGGCCGTATTTTGGGTTCGACCGCGTTTTGGCAAAACCTCACCGAATTTTTTTTGTCGGATTCGGGTGTGTTTTGGATTCGGGTGTTTTTTTCAAAAAACACTAAAAAACAGCTTAAATCATAGAATTTGGGGGTCATTTTGATCCCAAAGTATTATTAACCTCAAAAACCATAATTTCCACTAATTTTCAGTCTATTCTGAACACCTCACACCTCACAATATTATTTTTAGTCCTAAAATTTGCACCGAGGTCGCTGCATGACTAAGCTAAGCGACCCTAGTGGCCGACACAAACACCTGGCCCATCTAGGAGTGGCACTGCAGTGTCACGCAGGATGGCCCTTCCAAAAAACACTCCCCAAACAGCACATGACGCAAAGAAAAAAAGAGGCGCAATGAGGTAGCTGTGTGAGTAAGATAAGCGACCCTAGTGGCCGACACAAACACCTGGCCCATCTAGGAGTGGCACTGCAGTGTCACGCAGGATGGCCCTTCAAAAAAATACTCCCCAAACAGCACATGACGCAAAGAAAAATGAAAGAAAAAAGAGGTGCAAGATGGAATTGTCCTTGGGCCCTCCCACCCACCCTTATGTTGTATAAACAGGACATGCACACTTTAACCAACCCATCATTTCAGTGACAGGGTCTGCCACACGACTGTGACTGAAATGACGGGTTGGTTTGGACCCCCACCAAAAAAGAAGCAATCAATCTCTCCTTGCACAAACTGGCTCTACAGAGGCAAGATGTCCACCTCATCATCATCCTCCGATATATCACCGTGTACATCCCCCTCCTCACAGATTATCAATTCGTCCCCACTGGAATCCACCATCTCAGCTCCCTGTGTACTTTGTGGAGGCAATTGCTGCTGGTCAATGTCTCCACGGAGGAATTGATTAAAATTCATTTTAATGAACATCATCTTCTCCACATTTTCTGGATGTAACCTCGTACGCCGATTGCTGACAAGGTGAGCGGCGGCACTAAACACTCTTTCGGAGTACACACTTGTGGGAGGGCAACTTAGGTAGAATAAAGCCAGTTTGTGCAAGGGCCTCCAAATTGCCTCTTTTTCCTGCCAGTATAAGTACGAACTGTCTGACGTGCCTACTTGGATGCGGTCACTCATATAATCCTCCACCATTCTTTCAATGGTGAGAGAATCATGGGGGTAATTCCAAGTTGATCGCAGCAGGATTTTTTTTAGCAATTGGGCAAAACCATGTGCACTGCAGGGGAGGAAGATATAACATGTGCAGAAAGAGTTAGATTTGGGTGGGTCATTTTGTTTCTGTGCTTGGTAAATACTGGCTGCTTTATTTTTACACTGCAAATTAGATTGCAGACTGAAAGCACCCCACCCAAATCTAACTCTCTCTGCACATGTTATATCTGCCTCCCCTGCAGTGCTCATGGTTTTGCCCAATTGCTATCAAAAATCCTGCTGCGATCAACTTGGAATTACCCCCCATATGCAGTGACAGTAAACGACATGTCCGTAATCGTTGTCAGGTCCTTCAGTCCGGACCAGATGTCAGCATCAGCAGTCGCTCCAGACTGCCCTGCATCACCGCCAGCAGGTGGGCTCGGAATTCTGAGCCTTTTCCTCGCACCCCCAGTTGCGGGAGAATGTGAAGGAGGAGATGTTGACAGGTCGCGTTCCGCTTGACTTGACAATTTTGTCACCAGCAGTTCTTTGAACCCCAGCAGACTTGTGTCTGCCGGAAAGAGAGATCCAAGGTAGGTTTTAAATCTAGGATCGAGCACGGTGGCCAAAATGTAGTGCTCTGATTTCAACAGATTGACCACCCGTGAATCCTTGTTAAGCGAATTAAGGGCTCCATCCACAAGTCCCACATGCCTAGCGGAATTGCTCAGTGTTAGCTCCTCCTTCAATGTCTCCAGCTTCTTCTGCAAAAGCCTGATGAGGGGAATGACCTGACTCAGGCTGGCAGTGTCTGAACTGACTTCACGTGTGGCAAGTTCAAAAGGTTGCAGAACCTTGCACAACGTTGAAATCATTCTCCACTGCGCTTGAGACAGGTGCATTCCACCTCCTATATCGTGCTCAGTTGTATAGGCTTGAATGGCCTTTTGCTGCTCCTCCAACCTCTGAAGCCAGTGGCGTAACTAGAAATTTTTCTCCCCCAAGCCAAAAAATTCTTTGGCGCCCCCCCCCCCCCCCCCGCGCTGCAAAAAAAAGGGGCGTGGTTTTGTTGGAATGGGCGTGGTTTCTCATAAAGGGGCGTGGTATTGCAGGAAAAGACTACCTTATACCCCAGTTTTGCAACCTGCACGCCCAGACGTTAGCCACCACAGGAGAGAAAAATAATCCTGATTCATGCCCCTTACATTATTTGTCATTTTTCCTCCTTATAGTAATGCCCAGTATACATTATGCCACATACTGCAATGGCCCTTAGACATTATTCCACACACAATAATGCACATGACACATTATGCCACACACCATAATGCCCCCGACACATTATGCCACACACCGTAATGCCTGTGACACATTATGCCACACACCGTAATGCCTGTGACACATTATGCCACACACCGTAATGCCCCCGACACATTATGACAGGAATCGCAATGCCCGTTATACATTATGCTATACACTGCAATGCCCCTGATACATTATAGCACATACAATGCCTGTGACACATTATGACACACACCGCAATGACCTTGAGACATTATACCACAATGCCCGTGATATAGTATACCATACACCGTAATGCCTGTGACACATACCGCAATGCCCTGCCCGTTATACCCTATGCCACACACCGCAATGCCCGTTATGTATTATGCCACACTGCAATGACCCTGAGACATTATACCACATACCACAATGCCCGTGATATAGTATACCACACACCGTAATGCCTGACACATTATGACACACACCGCAATGTCCGTGATACATTATGCCACACACTGCAATGACCCTGAGACATTATACCACATATCACAATGCCCGCGATATAGTATACCATACACCGTAATGCCTGTGACACATTATGACACACACCGCAATGTCCGTGATACATTATGCCACACACCGTAATACCCATTACACATTAAGTCCTACAGTAAGGCTTCTAATTACTTTTCAATTACCTTCTCGTTGTCAGGGGTTTCATGCACTGGGTGTCATGCTCGTTGCCAGGTGTTTCATGCACTGGGTGTCATGCTCGTTGTCAGGTGTTTCATGCACTGGGTGTCATGCTCGTTGCTAGGAGGTAGTCCTTGTTGCTAGGGCTGTGCTCCCAGTGCCACATATGACCCCAGTGCCAGATATTCCCCCACGGTGCCAGGTACTCACATGCCCCCGGTGCCAAATATAGCCCCCCCCATGTGCCAGGTACACATATACCCCCCCCCCAGTGCCACATATGCCCCCAGTGCCAGATATTCCCCCCCAGTGCCACATATGCCCCCAGTGCCAGATATTCCCCCCGTGCCAGATATGCCGCCAGTGCCATATATTCCCCCCCAGTGCCACATATGCCCCCAGTGCCAGATATTCCCCCAGTGCCAGATATCCCCCCTAGTGCCAGACATCCCCCCCAGTGCCAGACATCCCCCCCCAGTGCCATATATGCCCCAGTGCCAGACATCCCCCCCCAGTGCCAGATATCCCCCCCAGTGCCAGAAATCCCCCCCCAGTGCCATATATGCCCCAGTGCCAGACATCCCCCCCCAGTGCCATATATGCCCCAGTGCCAGACACCCCCCCCCCCCAGTGCCAGACATCCCCTCCCCCCCGGTGCCAGATATCCCCCCCCCCAGTGCCATATATGCCCCAGTGCCAGATATCCCCCCTAGTGCCAGACATCTCCCCCCCAGTGCCATATATGCCCCAGTGCCAGACATCCCCCCCCCTGTGCCAGATATCCCCCCCAGTGCCAGACATCCCCCCCCAGTGCCATATATGCCCCAGTGCCAGACATCCCCCCCCAGTGCCAGATATCCCCCCCAGTGCCAGACATCCCCCCCCCCAGTGCCATATATGCCCCAGTGCCAGATATCCCCCCTAGTGCCAGACATCTCCCCCCCAGTGCCATATATGCCCCAGTGCCAGACATCCCCCCCCCCCAGTGCCAGATATTCCTCCCAGTGCCGCCGTCGCCGCCGCCGCTTATTGGAGGGACACGGAGGGCACAGATCGCCTCTCCTGTGTCCCTCCTGCTGCATCATCTCCGGCGGCCGCGGGTCTAATAGGGGGAAGTGCCGTCCGTGAGCCAATTAGAGCTCACGGACGGCACTTCCCCCTATTAGACCCGCGGCCGCCGGAGATGATGCAGGAGGGACACAGGAGAGGCACACGCTGTGCCGTCCGTGTCCCTCCAACAAGCGGCGGCGGGAAGGAGAAAGCAGTCTGACATGCGGGCGCTCGTCTGCATGTCAGTCTGCTGTAATCAGTGGCGCCCCCGCAGCCCCTCGCCCCCAAGCCACCGCGAGGACTGCGGGGGCAGTAGTTACGCCACTGTCTGAAGCATATAAAGGGTTGAATTCCACCTCGTTACCACTTCTTGCTTCAGATGATGGCAGGGCAGGTTCAGGCGTTTTTGGTGGTGCTCCAGTCTTCTGTACGTGGTGCCTGTACGCCGAAAGTGTCCCGCAATTCTTCTGGCCACCGACAGCATCTCTTGCACGCCCATCTCGTTTTTTAAATAATTCTGCACCACCAAATTCAAGGTATGTGCAAAACATGGGACGTGCTGGAATTTGCCCATATTTAATGCACACACAATATTGCTGGCGTTGTCCGATGCCACAAATCCACAGGAGAGTCCAATTGGGGTAAGCCATTCTGCGATGATCTTCCTCAGTTGCCGTAAGAGGTTTTTAGCTGTGTGCGTATTCTGGAAACCGGTGATACAAAGCGTAGCCTGCCTAGGAAAGAGTTGGCGTTTGCGAGATGCTGCTACTGGTGCCGCCGCTGCTGTTCTTGCGGCGGGAGTCCATACATCTACCCAGTGGGCTGTCACAGTCATATAGTCCTGACCCTACCCTGCTCCACTTGTCCACATGTCCGTGGTTAAGTGGACATTGGGTACAACTGCATTTTTTAGGACACTGGTGAGTCTTTTTCTGACGTCCGTGTACATTCTCGGTATCGCCTGCCTAGAGAAGTGGAACCTAGATGGTATTTGGTAACAGGGGCACACTACCTCAAGAAATTGTCTAGTTCCCTGTGAACTAACGGCGGATACCGGACGCACGTCTAACACCAACATAGTTGTCAAGGCCTCAGTTATCCGCTTTGCAACAGGATGACTGCTGTGATATTTTATCTTCCTCGCAAAGGACTGTTGGACAGTCAATTGCTTGGTGGAAGTAGTAAAAGTGGGCTTACGACTTCCCCTCTGGGATGACCATCGACTCCCAGCAGCAACAACAGCAGCGCCAGCAGCAGTAGGCGTTACACGCAAGGATGCATTGGAGGAATCCCAGGCAGGAGAGGACTCGTCAGAATTGCCAGTGACATGGCCTGCAGGACTATTGGCATTCCTGGGGAAGGAGGAAATTGACACTGAGGGAGTTGGTGGGGTGGTTTGCGTGAGCTTGGTTACAAGAGGAAGGGATTTACTGGTCAGTGGACTGCTTCCGCTGTCGCCCAAAGTTTTTGAACTTGTCACTGACTTATTATGAATGCGCTGCAGGTGACGTATAAGGGAGGATGTTCCGAGGTGGTTAAGGTCCTTACCCCTACTTATTACAGCTTGACAAAGGCAACACACGGCTTGACAAATGTTGTCCGCATTTCTGTTGAAATACTTCCACACCGAAGAGCTGATTTTTTTGGTATTTTCACCAGGCATGTCAATGGCCATATTCCTCCCACGGACAACAGGTGTCTCCCCGGGTGCCTGACTTAAACAAACCACCTCACCATCAGAATCCTCCTTGTCAATTTCCTCCCC
This sequence comes from Pseudophryne corroboree, assembly GCF_028390025.1. Classification (NCBI taxonomy): domain Eukaryota; kingdom Metazoa; phylum Chordata; class Amphibia; order Anura; family Myobatrachidae; genus Pseudophryne; species Pseudophryne corroboree. The sequence continues at coordinate 170,635,892 of NC_086446.1, forward strand.
AGCGCCAGCAACACCCATATCCTCCTCATCCTGGTGTACTTCAACACTGACATCTTCAATCTGACTATCAGGAACTGGACTGCGGGTGCTCCTTCCAGCACTTGCAGGGGGCGTGCAAATGGTGGAAGGCGCATGCTCTTCACGTCCAGTGTTGGGAAGGTCAGGCATCGCAACCGACACAATTGGACTCTCCTTGTGGATTTGGGATTTCGAAGAACGCACAGTTCTTTGCTGTGCTTTTGCCAGCTTGAGTCTTTTCATTTTTCTAGCGAGAGGCTTAGTGCTTTCATCCTCATGTGAAGCTGAACCACTAGCCATGAACATAGGCCAGGGCCTCAGCCGTTCCTTGCCACTCCGTGTGGTAAATGGCATATTGGCAAGTTTACGCTTCTCCTCCGACAATTTTATTTTAGATTTTTGAGTCCTTTTTTTACTGATATTTGGTGTTTTGGATTTTACATGCTCTGTACTATGACATTGGGCATCGGCCTTGGCAGACGACGTTGCTGGCATTTCATCGTCTCGGCCATGACTAGTGGCAGCAGCTTCAGCACGAGGTGGAAGTCGATCTTGATCTTTCCCTATTTTTGGAACCTCAACATTTTTGTTCTCCATATTTTAATAGGCACAACTAAAAGGCACCTCAGGTAAACAATGGAGATGGATGGATACTAGTATACTTATGGATGACGAGCGACTGCCGACACAGAGGTAGCTACAGCCGTGGACTACCGTACTGTGTCTGCTGCTAATATAGACTGGATGATAATGAGATAAAATTAAAATATATATATATATCACACTAGTACTGCAGCCGGACAGGTATATATATATTATGTAATGACGGACCTGCTGGACACTGTCTGTCAGCACTGCAGACTCCTAAAGTTAGCTACTAGTATCAAGAAGATAGAAAAAAAAAACCACGGGTAGGTGGTATACAATTATGGATGAACCAGCGACTGCCGACACAGAGGTAGCTACAGCCGTGGACTACCGTACTGTGTCTGCTGCTAATATAGGCTGGATGATAATGAGATAAAATTAAAATATATATATATATCACACTAGTACTGCAGCCGGACAGGTATATATATATTATGTAATGACGGACCTGCTGGACACTGTCTGTCAGCACTGCAGACTCCTAAAGTAAGCTACTAGTATCAAGAAGATAGAAAAAAAAACCACGGGTAGGTGGTATACAATTATGGATGGACCAGCGACTGCCGACACAGAGGTAGCTACAGCCGTGGACTACCGTACTGTGTCTGCTGCTAATATAGACTGGATGATAATGAGATAAAATTAAAATATATATATATATCACACTAGTACTGCAGCCGGACAGGTATATATATATTATGTAATGACGGACCTGCTGGACACTGTCTGTCAGCACTGCAGACTCCTAAAGTAAGCTACTAGTATCAAGAAGATAGAAAAAAAAAACACGGGTAGGTGGTATACAATTATGGATGGACCAGCGACTGCCGACACAGAGGTAGCTACAGCCGTGGCCTACCGTACTGTGTCTGCTGCTAATATAGACTGGATGATAATGAGATAAAATTAAAATATATATATATCACACTAGTACTGCAGCAGGACAGGTATATTTATATTATGTAATGACGGACCTGCTGGACACTGTCTGTCAGCACTGCAGACTCCTAAAGTAAGCTACTAGTATCAAGAAGATAGAAAAAAAAACCACGGGTAGGTGGAATACAATTATGGATGGACCAGCGACTGCCGACACAGAGGTAGCTACAGCCGTGGACTACCGTACTGTGTCTGCTGCTAATATAGACTGGATGATAATGAGATAAAATTAAAATATATATATATATCACACTAGTACTGCAGCCGGACAGGTATATATATATTATGTAATGACGGACCTGCTGGACACTGTCTGTCATCACTGCAGACTCCTAAAGTAAGCTACTAGTATCAAGAAGATAGAAAAAAAAACCACGGGTAGGTGGTATACAATTATGGATGGACTAGCGACTGCCGACACAGAGGTAGCTACAGCCGTGGACTACCGTACTGTGTCTGCTGCTAATATAGACTGGATGATAATGAGATAAAATTAAAATATATATATATATATCACACTAGTACTGCAGCCGGACAGGTATATATATATTATGTAATGACGGATCTGCTGGACACTGTCTGTCAGCACTGCAGACTCCTAAAGTAAGCTACTAGTATCAAGAAGATAGGAAAAAAAAACACGGGTAGGTGGTATACAATTATGGATGGACCAGCGACTGCCGACACAGAGGTAGCTACAGCCGTGGACTACCGTACTGTGTCTGCTGCTAATATAGACTGGATGATAATGAGATAAAATTAAAATATATATATATATCACACTAGTACTGCAGCCGGACAGGTATATATATATATATTATGTAATCACGGACCTGCTGGACACTGTCTGTCAGCACTGCAGACTCCTAAAGTAAGCTACTATTATCAAGAAGATAGAAAAAAAAACCACGGGTAGGTGGTATACAATTATGGATGGACCAGCGACTGCCGACACAGAGGTAGCTACAGCCGTGGACTACCGTACTGTGTCTGCTGCTAATATAGACTGGATGATAATGAGATAAAATTAAAATATATATATATATCACACTAGTACTGCAGCCGGACAGGTATATATATATTATGTAATGACGGACCTGCTGGACACTGTCTGCAGAATGCGTTTATAAAAACACCACACGACGAGTGTTTAACTTTTTCAGGCAGACAATCACAATATACTGGTGGTCAGCAGACAATCACAATACTGGTGGTCAGTGGTCACTGGTCAGTCACACTGGCAGTGGCACTCTGGCAGCAAAAGTGTGCACTGTACTTAAATGTACTCCTGCTATAACTGCTCCCCAGTCTCCCCCACAATTAAGCTGTGTGAGCAGTGAGCACTCAGCAAAGTCAGATAATGATATACAGTATTACATATGATGCAGCACACTGAGCTGAGCACAGATATGGTATGTGACTGTGTCACACTGTGTATCGTTTTTTTTCAGGCAGAGAACGGATTAATTATTAAACTGGTGGTCACTGGTCACACTATCAGCAGCAAGTAGTACTCCTCCTAATAATATGCTCCCCAAAATTTGTGTCTCTCTCTAGTACTCTAGTCTAAACGGAGAGGACGCCAGCAACGTCCTCTCCCTATCAATCTCAATGCACGTGTGAAAATGGCGGCGACGCGCGGCTCCTTATATAGAATCCGAGTCTCGCGATAGAATACGAGCCTCGCGAGAATCCGACAGCGGGATGATGACGTTCGGGCGCGCTCGGGTTAACCGAGCAAGGCGGGAAGATCCGAGTCGCTCGGACCCGTGTAAAAAAACCTGAAGTTCGGGCGGGTTCGGATTCCGAGGAACCGAACCCGCTCATCTCTACTTTGTACCCGTACGACGCGCGTGCGCATTGCGATGCATACGCATGCCCAGATTAGCCGTTTTTTTTCACTGATCGCTATGCAGCGAACAACGGCAGCTAGCGATCAACTCGGAATGACCCCCATTATCTCTATGACATTTCCAGTTCCCAGACTTGCCTATGTCTATAAAATGGACTGGGTAGAGTGTTCATTGGATGCTGAATCAACAGCATCAAAATTTTTTGATATTTGGTTGCCCTATGTTATGACACTCTCTACTGTGGACAAAAGATCATATCAGAAAGGTACTTCACCTGACCACGTGGTATAATATGGCTGTTCTAGAACGCGGTGCTCTTCCTTTTTTATTGAGTTATTCAGGGTTTCCTTATGATATCCTCTTTACATTGAATATTTGCTGCCCTCTACTGTAATGTTTTAATTGTGATTTTACTCTTTTGGGGATGGGCTTTTGGCCCTCATTCCGAGTTTTTCGCTCGCTAGCTGCTTTTAGCAGCATTGCACACGCTAAGCCGCCGCCCTCTGGGAGTGTATCTTAACTTAGCAGAAGTGCGAAGTTGCGAACGAAAGATTAGCAGAATTGCGAATAGAAATTTCTTAGCAGTTTCTGAGTAGCTCCAGACTTACTCAGCCATTGCGATCAGTTCAGTTAGTTTCGTTCCTGGTTTGACGTCACAAACACACCCAGCCTTTGCCCAGACACTCCCCCGTTTCTTCAGACACTCCCGCGTTTTTCCCAGAAACGCCAGCGTTTTTTCGCACACGCCCAGAAAACGTTCAGTTACCACCCAGAAAGCCCCTTTCCTGTCAATCACTCACCGATCAGCAGTGCGAAAATCTGCAACGAGCGAACAACTCGGAATGACCACCATAGGTAGTGCTGCGGCTGGTGCCCGGGTCTTGTGAAGGGACTGGCTGTGTGTTATGCCGGCAAACAGTCCAAACTCCTAGAGCTCCATGACGGGAAGGTCCATGAAGCAGCAGGCAGGAGGAGTTGCAGTTGCAGCGAGTCGGCAGTTGCAGGAGAAATGGCTTCAGCTGTCTGTCCTCACTTAGCACTTTGGAAAACAGACTTGCTTGGACTCTATGTATGTGCGGTAGGCATTGTTGTGTCCGCAGAGTGCTGCACAGGTATATGGGCCCCTTTCTGCTAGACTCATCTGCTGAGCGCTGCATAGGTTTCTGGGACCCTTATTACTAGCCTTGTGCACACTCCCTCCCATCCCTCACGTGCAGTCCTCTCCCTCCCTCATATCCCAGCACCCGGGGCACGCAGCAGCTTTACAATTGCAGTCCTCAGCAATGCAAATGCAGGAGAAGGCGCACACCACCACCTCCTGCCTGCATTTGCAATGCAATCGCATCTGTGATGAACATCACAGCTTTCTCAGCTTTGCTGTCTCAGTGCGGCTTCCGAGATCAAGGAAACTGTGTCTCACGAGGCAGTCCTTGGCCTCGCCACTCCCGAAAACATGGGACGATATGCCCCCATTTTCCCGAACACCAGCCACCTCCGCCCCTCCCTCCGAATGCCTCTGTCTGTCTATCAGGCAGAGGTCGTTCGCATTCCTGTTCCAAGAAAGCAGGACCCGTTCTGTACATGCACAGGACCTGACCATCAGGGAGATGCAGTAAGGATTGTATATGCGATCCTTACTGAATCACTCCCTAAGTATATTTGTACCCCTCAGACTCTTAATAACCATAAGCAGGTCTAAGGGGTCTATTTACTAAGCCTTGGATGGAGACAAAGTGGAAGGAGATAAATGACCAGCCAATCAGCTCCTAACTGTCATGTCACAGGCTGGGTTTGAAAAATGACAGGAGCCGATTGGCTGGTACTTTATCTCCATCCGCTTTATCTCCAGCCAAGGCATAGTAAATAGACCCCTATATCCAGGGGAACAAAAAGTGGCCCTGGAAAAATTTGTACTAGTGGCCCCACATGGGCAGCACCAGAGGTGTAAGGTCTAGCCATGTGCCATGGCAGCAGCACCCTCCCCCTAAGACTTATTATGAGCACATTATATGATACGCCTTTGGAAACTATATAATTCTTTAGAAAGATATTTTCTTGCTTATTACACCAACCGTATCCTAATTAGAGATGAGCGCCTGAAATTTTTCGGGTTTTGTGTTTTGGTTTTGGGTTCGGTTCCGCGGCCGTGTTTTGGGTTCGAACGCGTTTTGGCAAAACCTCACCGAATTTTTTTTGTCGGATTCGGGTGTGTTTTGGATTCGGGTGTTTTTTTCAAAAAACACTAAAAAACAGCTTAAATCATAGAATTTGGGGGTCATTTTGATCCCAAAGTATTATTAACCTCAAAAACCATAATTTACACTCATTTTCAGTCTATTCTGAATACCTCACACCTCACAATATTATTTTTAGTCCTAAAATTTGCACCGAGGTCGCTGTGTGAGTAAGATAAGCGACCCTAGTGGCCGACACAAACACCGGGCCCATCTAGGAGTGGCACTGCAGTGTCACGCAGGATGTCCCTTCCAAAAAACCCTCCCCAAACAGCATATGACGCAAAGAAAAAAAGAGGCGCAATGAGGTAGCTGTGTGAGTAAGATTAGCGACCCTAGTGGCCGACACAAACACCGGGCCCATCTAGGAGTGGCACTGCAGTGTCACGCAGGATGGCCCTTCCAAAAAACCCTCCCCAAACAGCACATGACGCAAAGAAAAAAAGAGGCGCAATGAGGTAGCTGTGTGAGTAAGATTAGCGACCCTAGTGGCCGACACAAACACCGGGCCCATCTAGGAGTGGCACTGCAGTGTCACGCAGGATGTCCCTTCCAAAAAACCCTCCCCAATCAGCACATGATGCAAAGAAAAAGAAAAGAAAAAAGAGGTGCAAGATGGAATTGTCCTTGGGCCCTCCCACCCACCCTTATGTTGTATAAACAAAACAGGACATGCACACTTTAACCAACCCATCATTTCAGTGACAGGGTCTGCCACACGACTGTGACTGATATGACGGGTTGGTTTGGACCCCCCCCAAAAAAGAAGCAATTAATCTCTCCTTGCACAAACTGGCTCTACAGAGGCAAGATGTCCACCTCATCTTCACCCTCCGATATATCACCGTGTACATCCCCCTCCTCACAGATTATCAATTCGTCCCCACTGGAATCCACCATCTCAGCTCCCTGTGTACTTTGTGGAGGCAATTGCTGCTGGTCAATGTCTCCGCGGAGGAATTGATTATAATTCATTTTAATGAACATCATCTTCTCCACATTTTCTGGATGTAACCTCGTACGCCGATTGCTGACAAGGTGAGCGGCGGCACTAAACACTCTTTCGGAGTACACACTTGTGGGAGGGCAACTTAGGTAGAATAAAGCCAGTTTGTGCAAGGGCCTCCAAATTGCCTCTTTTTCCTGCCAGTATAAGTACGGACTGTGTGACGTGCCTACTTGGATGCGGTCACTCATATAATCCTCCACCATTCTATCAATGTTGAGAGAATCATATGCAGTGACAGTAGACGACATGTCCGTAATCGTTGTCAGGTCCTTCAGTCCGGACCAGATGTCAGCATCAGCAGTCGCTCCAGACTGCCCTGCATCACCGCCAGCGGGTGGGCTCGGAATTCTGAGCCTTTTCCTCGCACCCCCAGTTGCGGGAGAATGTGAAGGAGGAGATGTTGACAGGTCGCGTTCCGCTTGACTTGACAATTTTGTCACCAGCAGGTCTTTCAACCCCAGCAGACTTGTGTCTGCCGGAAAGAGAGATCCAAGGTAGGCTTTAAATCTAGGATCGAGCACGGTGGCCAAAATGTAGTGCTCTGATTTCAACAGATTGACCACCCGTGAATCCTTGTTAAGCGAATTAAGGGCTGCATCCACAAGTCCCACATGCCTAGCGGAATCGCTCCCTTTTAGCTCCTTCTTCAATGCCTCCAGCTTCTTCTGCAAAAGCCTGATGAGGGGAATGACCTGACTCAGGCTGGCAGTGTCTGAACTGACTTCACGTGTGGCAAGTTCAAAGGGCATCAGAACCTTGCACAACGTTGAAATCATTCTCCACTGCACTTGAGACAGGTGCATTCCACCTCCTATATCGTGCTCAATTGTATAGGCTTGAATGGCCTTTTGCTGCTCCTCCAACCTCTGAAGCATATAGAGGGTTGAATTCCACCTCGTTACCACTTCTTGCTTCAGATGATGGCAGGGCAGGTTCAGTAGTTTTTGGTGGTGCTCCAGTCTTCTGTACGTGGTGCCTGTACGCCGAAAGTGTCCCGCAATTCTTCTGGCCACCGACAGCATCTCTTGCACGCCCCTGTCGTTTTTTAAAAAATTCTGCACCACCAAATTCAAGGTATGTGCAAAACATGGGACGTGCTGGAATTTGCCCATATTTAATGCACACACAATATTGCTGGCGTTGTCCGATGCCACAAATCCACAGGAGAGTCCAATTGGGGTAAGCCATTCCGCGATGATCTTCCTCAGTTGCCGTAAGAGGTTTTCAGCTGTGTGCGTATTCTGGAAAGCGGTGATACAAAGCGTAGCCTGCCTAGGAAAGAGTTGGCGTTTGCGAGATGCTGCTACTGGTGCCGCCGCTGCTGTTCTTGCGGCGGGAGTCCATACATCTACCCAGTGGGCTGTCACAGTCATATAGTCCTGACCCTGCCCTGCGCCACTTGTCCACATGTCCGTGGTTAAGTGGACATTGGGTACAACTGCATTTTTTAGGACACTGGTGAGTCTTTTTCTGACGTCCGTGTACATTCTCGGTATCGCCTGCCTAGAGAAGTGGAACCTAGATGGTATTTGGTAACGGGGGCACACTGCCTCAATAAATTGTCTAGTTCCCTGTGAACTAACGGCGGATACCGGACGCACGTCTAACACCAACATAGTTGTCAAGGCCTCAGTTATCCGCTTTGCAGTAGGATGACTGCTGTGATATTTCATCTTCCTCGCAAAGGACTGTTGAACAGTCAATTGCTTACTGGAAGTAGTACAAGTGGGCTTACGACTTCCCCTCTGGGATGACCATCGACTCCCAGCGGCAACAACAGCAGCGCCAGCAGCAGTAGGCGTTACACGCAAGGATGCATCGGAGGAATCCCAGGCAGGAGAGGACTCGTCAGAATTGCCAGTGACATGGCCTGCAGGACTATTGGCATTCCTGGGGAAGGAGGAAATTGACACTGAGGGAGTTGGTGGGGTGGTTTGCGTGAGCTTGGTTACAAGAGGAAGGGATTTACTGGTCAGTGGACTGCTTCCGCTGTCACCCAAAGTTTTTGAACTTGTCACTGACTTATTATGAATGCGCTGCAGGTGACGTATAAGGGAGGATGTTCCGAGGTGGTTAACGTCCTTACCCCTACTTATTACAGCTTGACAAAGGGAACACACGGCTTGACACCTGTTGTCCGCATTTCTGGTGAAATACCTCCACACCGAAGAGCTGATTTTTTTGGTATTTTCACCTGGCATGTCAACGGCCATATTCCTCCCACGGACAACAGGTGTCTCCCCGGGTGCCTGACTTAAACAAACCACCTCACCATCAGAATCCTCCTTGTCAATTTCCTCCCCAGCGCCAGCAACACCCATATCCTCCTCATCCTGGTGTACTTCAACACTGACATCTTCAATCTGACTATCAGGAACTGGACTGCGGGTGCTCCTTCCAGCACTTGCAGGGGGCGTGCAAATGGTGGAAGGCGCATGCTCTTCACGTCCAGTGTTGGGAAGGTCAGGCATCGCAACCGACACAATTGGACTCTCCTTGTGGATTTGGGATTTCGAAGAATGCACAGTTCTTTGCTGTGCTGCTTTTGCCAGCTTGAGTCTTTTCATTTTTCTAGCGAGAGGCTGAGTGCTTCCATCCTCATGTGAAGCTGAACCACTAGCCATGAACATAGGCCAGGGCCTCAGCCGGTCCTTGCCACTCCGTGTGGTAAATGGCATATTGGCAAGTTTACGCTTCTCCTCCGACAATTTTATTTTAGGTTTTGGAGTCCTTTTTTTTCTGATATTTGGTGTTTTGGATTTGACATGCTCTGTACTATGACATTGGGCATCGGCCTTGGCAGACGACGTTGCTGGCATTTCATCGTCTCGGCCATGACTAGTGGCAGCAGCTTCAGCACGAGGTGGAAGTGGATCTTGATCTTTCCCTAATTTTGGAACCTCAACATTTTTGTTCTCCATATTTTAATAGGCACAACTAAAAGGCACCTCAGGTAAACAATGGAGATGGATACTAGTATACAATTATGGACTGCCTGCCGACTGCAGACACAGAGGTAGCCACAGCCGTGAACTACCGTACTGTACTGTGTCTGCAGCTAATATAGACTGGTTGATAAAGAGAAGATGTCTATGTAACTATGTATGTATAAAGAAGACTGAAAAAAATCCACGGTTAGGTGGTATACAATTATGGACGGACTGCCTGCCGAGTGCAGACACAGAGGTAGCCACAGCCGTGAACTACCGTACTGTACTGTGTCTGCAGCTAATATAGACTGGTTGATAAAGAGAAGATGTCTATGTAACTATGTATGTATAAAGAAGAATGAAAAAAAACCACGGTTAGGTGGTATACAATTATGGACGGACTGCCTGCCGAGTGCAGACACAGAGGTAGCCACAGCCGTGAACTACCGTACTGTACTGTGTCTGCAGCTAATATAGACTGGTTGATAAAGAGAAGATGTCTATGTAACTATGTATGTATAAAGAAGAATGAAAAAAATCCACGGTTAGGTGGTATTACAATTATGGACGGACTGCCTGCCAAGTGCAGAGACACAGAGGTAGCCACAGCCGTGAACTACCGTACTGTGTCTGCTGCGACTGGATGATAAATGATATAAAAAATATATATATATCACTACTGCAGCCGGACAGGTATATATTATATATTATATAATGACGGACCTGCTGGACACTGTCTGTCAGCAGAATGAGTTTTATTTTTATAGAATAAAAAAAAAAAAAACACACAAGTGAAGTCACACGACGAGTGTTTAACTTTTTCAGGCAATCACAATATAAGTATTCTACTAACTATACTGGTGGTCAGTGTGGTCAGGTCACTGGTCAGTCACACTGGCAGTGGCACTCCTGCAGCAAAAGTGTGCACTGTTTAATTTTAATATAATATGTACTCCTGGCTCCTGCTATAACCTATAACTGGCACTGCAGTAGTGCTCCCCAGTCTCCCCCACAATTATAAGCTGTGTGAGCTGAGCAGTCAGACAGATATATAATATATATAGATGATGCAGCACACTGGCCTGAGCCTGAGCAGTGCACACAGATATGGTATGTGACTGACTGAGTCACTGTGTGTATCGCTTTTTTCAGGCAGAGAACGGATATATTAAATAAACTGCACTGTGTGTCTGGTGGTCACTCACTATATAATATATTATGTACTCCTGGCTCCTGCTATAACCTATAACTGGCACTGCAGTAGTGCTCCCCAGTCTCCCCCACAATTATAAGCTGTGTGAGCTGAGCAGTCAGACAGATATATATAATATTATATATAGATAATAGATGATGCAGCACACTGGCCTGAGCCTGAGCAGTGCACACAGATATGGTATGTGACTGACTGAGTCACTGTGTGTATCGCTTTTTTCAGGCAGAGAACGGATATATTAAATAAACTGCACTGTGTGTCTGGTGGTCACTCACTATATAATATATTATGTACTCCTGGCTCCTGCTATAACCTATAACTGGCACTGCAGTAGTGCTCCCCAGTCTCCCCCACAATTATAAGCTGTGTGAGCTGAGCAGTCAGAAAGATATATATAATATTATATATAGATAATAGATGATGCAGCACACTGGCCTGAGCCTGAGCAGTGCACACAGATATGGTATGTGACTGAGTCACTGTGTGCTGTGTATCGCTTTTTTCAGGCAGAGAACGGATTATAAAGTAAACTGCACTGTCCTCACTAGTAAACTCTCTCCACTCAGTCTCTACACTTCTACAGTAACAGTACTCCTCCTAGTCAGCTCCAGTAAATCTCTCTCAGTCTCTTATAATCTAAATGGAGAGGACGCCAGCCACGTCCTCTCCCTATCAATCTCAATGCACGTGTGAAAAATGGCGGCGACGCGCGGCTCCTTATATAGAATCCGAGTCTCGCGATAGAATCCGAGCCTCGCGAGAATCCGACAGCGTCATGATGACGTTCGGGCGCGCTCGGGTTAACCGAGCAAGGCGGGAAGATCCGAGTCGCTCGGACCCGTGAAAAAAACCATGAAGTTCTGGCGGGTTCGGATTCAGAGAAACCGAACCCGCTCATCTCTAATCCTAATCACTATTCACTCAATCTTATATGTCAGCCAAGCAGGCAGAGAGAGCATACACTAGATCATCTGCAATCACAGGCTAAGTGGCAAAGACATTTTTATATATGCAAATTGTTTTGCATCTTATTCATTATGTCTATAAATAGGACCACATGTCCTCAAACAAAACAGGCCCCACGGGTGCGTCGGCCCACCGGGGATCTTCCCTGTAAACCCTATGGCCAATCCGCCTCTGCATATATCTGTAGCAGGAGGGCATTAAATTAAACAGTGTATCTCAGCCCCATGCAGTGGCTCTTCTGCCTCTTCCGATCTCCTGTGCAGCCTGGAATGTGTAACACCGCATCAGGCTGCTCTTTCAAGTGGGTTCTCTCCAGGTGATCTGCAGCCGAATGCCCTGTGCTCTGTTTGCCCTACACCTGAGGTCTTTACTGTGGTGCTCTCAGGCCCTGAAGCAGAGATCCTTCTCGGTAAGGCTCCTGATGGGGTCTTGAAGCCGGTGGGGAGCTATCCTCTGTGGTCTCCATGGTGCCTCTGTCTCCTGGGGCTGGGTTATTACGCCGTCTTCTGCTGCTGGAGTACTTCCAGTTCAGTGCCACACTGTTGCCTCCTCGTGTCACTTCATCCAGCATCCAGAGGATCAGCTGGGATCCTCTCTGAGTCATGCCATGGGGAACTGCCTGTGCCATCCAGTTCTTCTGGCAGGGGGCCTTACAGAGACTTCCTGTGGCTGCCCTCTACTGCCTGTCCATCTGTGCTATTCCACAGGGGTTCTCCCGGGTCTCCTGTGGATCCATCAGACCCAGCTGCATCACAATCAGGCTCTGGCTCTCAACATCAGGTGGGTCTTCTCCTCTCAGTGATCCAGCAGCTGTCTGGCCACTCTCAGGGTCAAACAGGGTACCTCACCGTAGGGTCCTCTTGCCAGGGCGTCTCACTGCGGGGTTTGCTCTGAGTCATAATGTCGGCCCCAGCCTTCTGTCCACTGGGCATTCTCTCTGCTGCTAATCCACGCTGTGCTCTCTGGCTACATGATGACAACTGCTCACACGTATGCTTCCCATCTGAGTCAAATGTCTGTCTTTTCTCAGCTGCCTCATTTTACCCAGCAGTGCTCTGTTAAGTTCATTCAGATGGTCCCAGTGTAACACCCCCAGGGTCGGCAGGGTATGTCTAAGTGGTTGAGAGAGGTGTTGGGTGGCTATATGATTGACCTTCCCCTGAAATGTTGTTCCCCATACCTGTTTCCAGCGGTATTGTACTACAGTGAAGCAGCTGTATCTAAACTACAGCTCCCAGCAACCCTTGCTGCCAGAAGCAAGCGCTGCTAGGAGCTGTAATTTTTAGTTAGAGCTGCTCCACTGTAGTGTGGTGCTCTCGGACACCAGGTGCTGTACGTGTTTCTGCTGCAGGCAAGTGTGTGTGTGAGTGCATGCATGTGCTTGCATAGGTGTGTTTATTTTGAGGGGGTGGCGGGCTTTGCAAGCAACTTTGGGTGCCTGACTACAGTGACTACAGTGATTTTTTGTGTCTGCGAAAGGAGAGTTCAGCTACACTTGCCTCCCTGTCATGCTGTGCTTGCTCTGGTGGGGTGTCCAGAGGAAGTCGACTGCCAATACAAAAAGCACACCTGAGTACCTGGGTTGTACACATTGCTTTGCCCATGGCCTACAATGCAGCAAAGACTGCCCTGCCCCCCCCAAAAAAAATTTCATCACGCTGCTTCCAAGCCCCAGTCCCTCTCTCAACCTAATAGACATCGTGCAATGAGCAGTGGGTAACCGGGGAGATCCGACCTCACTCCCCTACACAGTGTACACACACATTGCGGGACACTGAGGCCCGTGGGTGGGACTGTCCCACCAGAATCGTGAGGTATGCAACAATTTATGTTTCAAAGTTTGGTGTCTTTGAATTTTTTTCAGTGGTTTTGAGTTTATTAAATCAATGGGATTCCTTACATGTACAATCCCATTTGAAAATGGTTTCTAACCCACCATTTAATAAATTTTCCCCACAGAGATCCTTTAGGAAGCAGTTATCAGAAAATTAAGTAAAATGTTATTTATATTATGTATATTATATGTTGTTAAGCACCAGAAGGCCACTTTGTATTTAATTTTAACTGTGTATCAAGTTAAGTAAAAATGTTGTACCTATGGTATTTGCACTGTATTCCAGACCATATTCCAGGGCTGGGAAATTGGATAATAATAATGAAAATGAAAGCATGCTTAAGGCGTATTAGTAAAGCAATTTCCATATAATAGAATCTATTGTACTAGTGTTTCTTAACATAATAGGGCATGATGGGTTCTACAATTTTAACCAAAGCATTAAGGGGGTCATTCCGAGTTGATCGTAGCTGTGCCAAATTTAGCACAGCTACGATCATCTTCCCTGACATGCAGGGGGATGCCCAGCACAGGGCGTGTCCACCCCGCATGTCAGTCAGCCCCTTCCCCCGCACAAATACAAAAGCATTGCACAGCGGCGATGCTTTTGTATTTCTGGAGTAACTCCCGGTCAGCGCAGCTCCTGGTCGGGAGTTGTTTGTCGCTGCCGCTGGCCGCAACGGCTGCATGAGACGTCACGCAGCTGCTGCGGCACCCCCCCCCCCAACGGTCCGGCCACGCCTGCGTTGGCCGGACCGCTCCTTCCTAAACGGCGGCTTAACGCCGCTGTCCAGCTCCCTCCCGCCCAGCGACCGCCTCTGTCTCAGAGGCGATCGCTAGCCAATGACGACTGCCATGCGCCGGCGCACTGCAGCACCGGCGCATGCACAGTTCCGATCTGATCGCTGTGCTGTGACAAACTGCAGCGAGCGATCGGGTCGGAATGACCCCATAAATTTGTAGAAAAATAATAGAACATTCGCATATGAATTGAATGCACTTTGAGTCATTAGCTAGGAACAGTGAAGCGCAGGACATACTTACACAGCTTTTTTTTACTCCTCTCCGGAAGAAGGCTGGAGAGGAGATACAGCAGGTCACTTTGGAGGGCAGGGTCAGACATCATGTCACTCCAGAGGCGGGGCTAAATGACATGATTTGTGTCTTTTAGCCCTGCTCCTTCATAGTCCATGTTTTCAGTCATTTTCAGTGCTTTTATCTCCATCCTGGATCCACAGTAGATCCACATACCCTTCTGGGGCTGCAGGGAACTACCGGAAAAATCATGAGTCTCCTGCAACTTCCGGAAGGGTAGGCAAGTATGGCACAGTTTCAGCAGGCAGGTGTGCCCTGAGTTTAGTCTGTAGTACAAAACTGAGTGAATAAGCTGTCATAAGGTGTTGGGTTTATGGCTATCCCAAGAAAAGTTTTGTTATTAGGGAAAACTATTAATATAGTGACAATTCTTCCTGGTTGTTGTGACTAAACTCACCTATCTCTTCTTCCACTTTTCCACTAGCATGAGCACAACCTGCACAGACAGAGAATATATTATTATTATTATTATTATTATTAAAGGTCATATATTTCCACCTTTATTACACAAGGGAAATACCATATGCCATGCAGTTTCTTAATGGTACTAAAATACCAATAAAACAATTACCTTCTGTATCCACAATAAATGCTGAATGACTGTGCCATAGAGGTGCACTTTTACAGAATAATTTTTACCCTTGAATATGTTGAATTATGGGGGTCATTCCGAGTGGTTCGCTCACTAGCAGATTTTAGCAGCATTGCACACTCTAGGCCGCCGCCCTCTGGGAGTGTATTTTAGGTTAGCAGAACAGCGAACGAAAGATTAGCAGAATTGCGAATAGAAAATTCTTAGCAGTTTCTGAGTAGCTCCAGACCTACTTACAGATTGCGATCAGCTCAGTCCGTTTCGTTCCTGGTTTGACGTCACAAACACGCCCTGCGTTCGGCCAGCCACTCCCCCGTATCTCCAGACACTCCCGTGTTTTTTCCTGGCACGCCTGCGTTTTTCCGCACACTCCCAGAAAACGGTCAGTTTCCGCCCAGAAACACCCACTTCCTGTCAATCACACTTCGATCACTTCAACGATGGAAATTCTTTGTTCGGACGTGAGTAAATCTACTAAGTTTTGTGATAAAATACTTACCGCATGCGCACTGCGTACCATGCGCATGCGCATTTTTGCCTTAATTGCTCCGTTGCGAAAATCGGCAACGAGCGAACAACTCGGAATGACTCCCTATATCTATTAATGTTACCCATCAAGTAGTATAATTGTATGAATTTAGGAGCATGCAAGGAGTAACGAAGCATTATTGAACTGGTATGTATGCTTAATATACTCAGAATTACAAAGCTTCCAAGCAGGAGCAAATAGCTCATGTGCTAAGTGTCTTAGGGGGAGATGTATTAAAGGGTGTAGTATGTTATGCCGGCGGTCGGGCTCCCGGCGGCCAGTATACTGGCGCTGGAATCTCGTCCGCCAGCATACCGACAGCTGGGCGAGAGCGCAAATGAGCCCCTTGCAGGCTCGCTACGTGCGCCACGCTATCTATTCTCTCTCTTGGGGGTCGTGGACCCCCAAGATGGAGAAAAGCTGTCGGTATGCCAGCGGTCAGGATTCCGGTGCTGGTATGCTGGTTGTCGGGAGCCCGGCCACCGGCAAACTGAAGACCACCCGTATTAAAGCCTGACGAGAGAAAGTGAAGAGAAATAAAGTACTGTCATTTTTTTGAGTTTGAAAAATTACAACAGCTGATTGATTGGAACTTTATCTTTCTCCACTTTATATCGCTCCAGCTTTGATAACTCTCCCCCTGACTGTGGTATATGAAGTTGGGACTTCAAGTCCTGTGGGTTGTATGTTGAGCATTGTGTATGCAGGGAGATTTCACTAAAAGTTATTACTGAAAAGGATCACACAAATCACACTGTTAGTTTAGTGATGTGCACCGGACATTTTTCGTGTTTTGTGTTTTGGTTTTGGATTCGGTTCCGCGGCCGTGTTTTGGATTCGGACGCGTTTTGGCAAAACCTCACCGAAATTTTTTTGTCGGATTCGGGTGTGTTTTGGATTTGGGTGTTTTTTTTCAAAAAACCCTAAAAAACAGCTTAAATCATAGAATTTGGGGGTCATTTTGATCCCATAGTATTATTAACCTCAATTACCATAATTTCCACTCATTTTCAGTCTATTCTGAACACTTCACACCTCACAATATTATTTTTAGTCCTACAATTTGCACCGAGGTCGCTGGATGGCTAAGCTAAGCGACACAAGTGGCCGACACAAACACCTGGCCCATCTAGGAGTGGCACTGCAGTGTCAGGCAGGATGGCACTTCAAAAAAATTGTCCCCAAACAGCACATGATGCAAAGAAAAAAAGAGGCGCACCAAGGTCGCTGTGTGACTAAGCTAAGCAACACAAGTGGCCGACACAAACACCTGGCCCATCTAGGAGTGGCACTGCAGTGTCAGGCAGGATGGCACTTCAAAAAAATTGTCCCCAAACAGCACATGATGCAAAGAAAAAAAGAGGAGCACCAAGGTCGCTGTGTGACTAAGCTAAGCGACACAAGTGGCCGACACAAACACCTGGCCCATCTAGGAGTGGCACTGCAGTGTCAGGCAGGATGGCACTTCAAAAAAATTGTCCCCAAACAGCACATGATGCAAAGAAAAAAAGAGGCGCACCAAGGTCGCTGTGTGACTAAGCTAAGCGACACAAGTGGCCGACACAAACACCTGGCCCATCTAGGAGTGGCACTGCGGTGTCAAGCAGGATGGCACTTCAAAAAAATAGTCCCCAAACAGCACATGATGCAAAGAAAAAAAGAGGCGCACCAAGGTTGCTGGATGGCTAAGCTAAGCGACACAAGTGGCCGACACAAACACCTGGCCCATCTAGGAGTGGCACTGCAGTGTCAGGCAGGATGGCACTTCAAAAAAATTGTCCCCAAACAGCACATGATGCAAAGAAAAAAAGAGGCGCACCAAGGTCGCTGTGTGACTAAACTAAGCGACACAAGTGGCCGACACAAACACCTGGCCCATCTAGGAGTGGCACTGTAGTGTCAGGCAGGATGGCACTTCAAAAAAATTGTCCCCAAACAGCACATGATACAAAGAAAAATGAAAGAAAAAAGAGGTGCAAGATGGAATTGTCCTTGGGCCATCCCACCCACCCTTATGTTTTATAAAGAGGACATGCACACTTTAACGAACCCATCATTTCAGTGACAGGGTCTGCCACACGACTGTGACTGAAATGACTGGTTGGTTTGAGCCCCCACCAAAAAAGAAGCACTCAATCTCTCCTTGCACAAACTGGCTCTACAGAGGCAAGATGTCCACCTCATCATCATCCTCCGATTCCTCACCCCTTTCACTGTGTACATCCCCCTCCTCACAGATTATTAATTCGTCCCCACTGGAATCCACCATCTCAGGTCCCCGTGTACTTTCTGGAGGTAATTGCTGCTGGTGAATGTCTCCACGGAGGAATTGATTATAATTCATTTTGATGAACATCATCTTCTCCACATTTTCTGTAAGTAACCTTGTACGCCGATTGCTGACAAGGTGAGCGGCTGCACTAAACACTCTTTCGGAGTACACACTGGAGGGAGGGCAACTTAGGTAGAATAAAGCCAGTTTGTGCAAGGGCCTCCAAATTGCCTCTTTTTCCTGCCAGTATACGTATGGACTGTCTGACGTGCCTACTTGGATGCGGTCACTCATATAATCCTCCACCATTCTTTCAATGGTGACAGAATCATATGCAGTGACAGTAGACGACATGTCAGTAATCGTTGGCAGGTCCTTCAGTCCGGACCAGATGTCAGCACTCGCTCCAGACTGCCCTGCATCACCGCCAGCGGGTGGGCTCGGAATTCTTAGCCTTTTCCTCGCACCCCCAGTTGCGGGAGAATGTGAAGGAGGAGATGTTGACGGGTCACGTTTCGCTTGACTTGACAATTTTCTCACCAGCAGGTCTTTGAACCTCTGCAGACTTGTGTCTGCCGGAAAGAGAGATACAACATAGTTTTAAATCTAGGATCGAGCACGGTGGCCAAAATGTAGTGCTCTGATTTCAATAGATTGACCACCCGTGAATCCTGGTTAAGCGAATTAAGGGCTCCATCCACAAGTCCCACATGCCTAGCGGAATCGCTCTGTTTTAGCTCCTCCTTCAATGTCTCCAGCTTCTTCTGCAAAAGCCTGAGGAGGGGAATGACCTGACTCAGGCTGGCAGTGTCTGAACTGACTTCACGTGTGGCAAGTTCAAAGGGTTGCAGAACCTTGCACAACGTTGAAATCATTCTCCACTGCGCTTGAGTCAGGTGCATTCCCCCTCCTTTGCCTATATCGTGGGCAGATGTATAGGCTTGAATGGCCTTTTGCTGCTCCTCCATCCTCTGAAGCATATAGAGGGTTGAATTCCACCTCGTTACCACCTCTTGCTTCAGATGATGGCAGGGCAGGTTCAGGAATGTTTGGTGGTGCTCCAGTCTTCTGTACGCGGTGCCTGAATGCCGAAAGTGGCCCGCAATTCTTCGGGCCACCGACAGCATCTCTTGCACGCCCCTGACGTTTTTTAAATAATTCTGCACCACCAAATTCAATGTATGCGCAAAACATGGGACGTGCTGGAATTTGCCCAGATGTAATGCACGCACAATATTGGTGGCGTTGTCCGATGTCACAAATCCCCAGGAGAGTCCAATTGGGGTAAGCCATTCTGCGATGATCTTCCTCAGTTCCCGTAAGAGGTTGTCAGCTGTGTGCCTCTTATGGAAAGTGGTGATACAAAGCGTAGCCTGCCTAGGAACGAGTTGGCGTTTGCGAGATGCTGCTACTGGTGCCGCCGCTGCTGTTCTTGTTGCGGGAGGCAATACATCTACCCAGTGGGCTGTCACAGTCATATAGTCCTGAGTCTGCCCTGCTCCACTTGTCCACATGTCCGTGGTTAAGTGGACATTGGGTACAACTGCATTTTTTAGGACACTGGTGACTCTTTTTCAGACGTCTGTGTACATTTTCGGTATCGCCTGCCAAGAGAAATGGAACCTAGATGGTATTTGGTACCGGGGACACAGTACCTCAATCAAGTCTATAGTTGCCTCTGAATTAACGATGGATACCGGAACCACGTTTCTCACCGCCCAGGCTGCCAAGGCCTGAGTTATCTGCTTTGCAGCAGGATGACTGCTGTGATATTTCATCTTCCTCGCAAAGGACTGTTGGACAGTCAATTGCTTACTGGAAGTAGTACAAGTGGTCTTCCAACTTCCCCTCTGGGATGACGATCGACTCACAGCAGCAACAACAGCAGCAGCGCCAGCAGCAGTAGGCGTTACACTCAAGGATGTATCGGAGGAATCCCAGGCAGGAGAGGACTCGTCAGACTTGACAGTGACATGGCCTGCAGGACTATTGGCTTTCCTGGGTAAGGAGAAAATTGACACTGAGGGAGTTGGTGGTGTGGTTTGCAGGAGCTTGGTTACAAGAGGAAGGGATTTAGTGGTCAGTGGACTGCTTCCGCTGTCATCCAAAGTTTTTGAACTTGTCACTGACTTATGATTAATGCGCTGCAGGTGACGTACAAGGGAGGATGTTCCGAGGTGGTTAACGTCCTTACCCCTACTTATTACAGCTTGACAAAGGCAACACACGGCTTGACACCTGTTGTCCGCATTTGTGTTGAAATAATTCCACACCGAAGAGGTGATTTTTTTTGTATTTTGACCAGGCATGTCAATGGCCATATTCGTCCCACGGACAACAGGTGTCTCCCCGGGTGCCTGACTTAAACAAACCACCTCACCATCAGAATCCTCCTTGTCAATTTCCTCCCCAGCGCCAGCAACACCCATATCCTCATCCTTGTGTACTTCAACACTGACATCTTCAATTTGACTATCAGGAACTGGACTGCGGTTGCTCCTTCCAGCACTTGCAGGGGGCGTGCAAATGGTGGAAGGCGCAAGCTCTTCCCGTCCAGTGTTGGGAAGGTCAGGCATCGCAACCGACACAATTGGACTCTCCTTGGGGATTTGTGATTTAGAAGAACGCACAGTTCTTTGCTGTGCTTTTGCCAGCTTAAGTCTTTTCATTTTTCTAGCGAGAGGATGAGTGCTTCCATCCTCATGTGAAGCTGAACCAATAGCCATGAACATAGGCCAGGGCCTCAGGCGTTCCTTGCCACTCCGTGTCGTAAATGGCATATTGGCAAGTTTACGCTTCTCCTCAGACGCTTTCAATTTAGATTTTTGGGTCATTTTACTGAACTTTTGTTTTTTGGATTTTACATGCTCTCTACTATGACATTGGGCATCGGCCTTGGCAGACGACGTTGATGGCATTTCATCGTCTCGGCCATGACTAGTGGCAGCAGCTTCAGCACGAGGTGGAAGTGGATCTTGATCTTTCCCTATTTTACCCTCCACATTTTTGTTCTCCATTTTTTAATGTGTGGAATTATATGCCAGTATCAATAGCAATGGCCTACTACTATATATACTGCGCAAAACTAAAATGCACCACAGGTATAGAATGTAGATGGATAGTATACTTAATGACGACACAGAGGTAGGCACAGCAGTGGCCTTCCGTATCGTACTGCTATATATAGTATACTGGTGGTCACTGTGTCAGCAAACTGCAAAACTAAAATGCACCACAGGTATAGAATGTAGATGGATAGTATACTTAATGACGACACAGAGGTAGGCACAGCAGTGGCCTTCCGTATCGTACTGCTATATATAGTATACTGGTGGTCACTGTGTCAGCAAACTGCAAAACTAAAATGCACCACAGGTATAGAATGTAGATGGATAGTATACTTAATGACGACACAGAGGTAGGCACAGCAGTGGCCTTCCGTATCGTACTGCTATATATAGTATACTGGTGGTCACTGTGTCAGCAAACTGCAAAACTAAAATGCACCACAGGTATAGAATGTAGATGGATAGTATACTTAATGACGACACAGAGGTAGGCACAGCAGTGGCCTTCCGTATCGTACTGCTATATATAGTATACTGGTGGTCACTGTGTCAGCAAACTGCAAAACTAAAATGCACCACAGGTATAGAATGTAGATGGATAGTATACTTAATGACAACACAGAGGTAGGCACAGCAGTGGCCTTCCGTATCGTACTGCTATATATAGTATACTGGAGGTCACTGTGTCAGCAAACTGCAAAACTAAAATGCACCACAGGTATAGAATGTAGATGGATAGTATACTTAATGACGACACAGAGGTAGGCACAGCAGTGGCCTTCCGTATCGTACTGCTATATATAGTATACTGGTTGTCACTGGTCAGCAAAACTCTGCACTGTACTCCTCCTATATAATATTAATTATACTGGTGGTCCCCAGTCCCCACAATAAAGCAGCACACTGAGCACAGATATGGAGTGTTTTTCAGGCAGACAACGTATACTGGTGGTCACTGTCAGCAAAACTCTGCACTGTACTCCTGCTATATAATACAGCTGCTCCCCAGTCCCCACAATTAATCAGTGTGAGCACAGATATATTATGCAGCACACTGAGCACAGATATGGAGCGTTTTTTTCAGGCAGAGAACGGATAAAACTGGTGGTCACTGATCAGCAAAACTCTGCACTGTACTCCTCCTAACAGTTGCTCCCCAGTCCTCCCCACAATTAAGCAATAAAGCAATCAAGTTCAACAATAAACGGAGAGGACGCCAGCCACGTCCTATCCCTATCATCTCCAATGCATGAGTGAAAATGGCGGCGACGCGCGGCTGCTTATATAGAATCCGAATCTCGCGAGAATCCGACAGCAGGATGATGACGTTCGGGCGCGCTCGGGTTAGCCGAGCAAGGGGTTCGAACCTGCCTCGGACCCGTGTAAAATGGGTGAAGTTCGGGGGGGTTCGGTTTCCGAGAAACCGAACCCGCTCATCACTAGTAATAATAACCCATAAGATAAGTGTTTGAATATAGTATAGGAAGGTTTGGTGTTCAAATCCCTTGCTTAGAGTGTTATAGCTAGTTATCATCAGGAACCATCTGTGATTCTTAATAAATGTTTAGTACTATATCATACCTCCGAACATGACCCTTTCCCAGAGGGACAAAATACTCCGTTCCTGGACTTCCCTCTTAATCATACTTACCTACATTTCTTTTCTCCTTTCCGGGAGATAACCAGAGAGGAGAAGCAGGTGGGCGGTGACGGGGGCGGGACCGAGCCAATGGCATCATTAGGCCCTGCCCACTGCACGTGAAAATACAGCGATTGGTCGGTATTTGCATAGGGGTGGAACTTCATTGACGCGATTTGCTTATAATGGCGTCATTAAACCCCGCCCCTCTGCCAGGTCCATGATTTTGCCCTATTTAGCTACCCATTCTGCCCACTTCCCTCTGAAGTGGGCAAAATGTGGGAGGGGTGCCCACTCTTCTGGGGATGCGGGGGACTACCTGAGAAACTGGGTGTCTCCCGCAGAATCCGGGAGAGTAGGTAAGTATGCTCTTAATTTATGATTTCCATCACTTGTGGCGAAACACCTTTCTTATCCATTAACTAGTTCAACACAGGTGATGGCAATCATAAATTAAGAGGGAAGTCCAGGAGCAGAGCATTGTGTCCCTCCTGGAGAGGGTCATGTTGGGAGGTATGCTATATAATGTTTGATGACCAATGTTAAATATTGTTGCTAACAATATTTTCTTTCAATGACCCATCACTATTCACAGATATCTCTGGAGTGTGCCTGCTGGGCCAATATGACAATTATTTTATACTGTACATGTTATTTTTCTCTACCTCCTCCCCATATACTGTAACCACAAATCGCTATCTTGAGAAGACAGTAATAGAATAATAAACTAACAGTGTTCCCTATCCCTTTATCATGCACACTGTCATGAATAACACCATACTGTATATTTGTGATAAAGAGACGCGTGGATCTGAACTGAACCCAATCCCGGTCCAAAAGTTTCAAGGAGATCTGGGACTCTGTTTGAATCTTCCCACGGTTCGGAATTGAGATTCTGAATTAGAATTTTGTGTTTTGGATTGCAAAAATGACATGATTCTGGCTGTTTTTTTAATACTTTTTTTTATCAATGATTATCATTTTTTTTTACCGATTTTTAACTGAGCCAAAAATGGAATCCGAACTAAAACACTTGAGGGTGGTTTTACCAAAACCCAAACATGATGATGAATTAGAACCAAACCAAAAACCAAAAAATGAGGAACTGCGCACAACTCTAGTGATAAATCCATAGAATCAGAACCCAGATCTTCACCTACCATAGTCATCAATTCCTTAAAACTATTCTGCCTACTGGTGGGGTCAGGAGCAGGGCTATTGCACAGGCACTGCAGCCATAAGGATGCTGCCGCAGTCGCCCCGCTAATGCCCCACCAGCTCAACAGCGCCATGGTAATTATATATACATACTGTAGGTACATGCAGCTCATCACAGTCAGCGTTGACCCTTCCACTTTCCCATAATGCTGTATGGTGTGCGATGATGTCTGACATCATCTCGCACCGCAGAACATTCTGTGGGCAGCCGCAGAAAGGATTGAGGAGCAACGCAGCATCACAGCTCTGCATTTGGGTGTGGCGGCTCCACATGGCATCATGTGTAGTCCAGAGGTGGCCTGTGAGTACTTTCCATGACATACTTTTCATTCACGTGTCATGCACATTTAGATGGTTATATAAGAATTTAAGACTAGAGAACTTCTGTATGATTTTTCCCCCTTCCCTCCCCTCCCCTCCCCTCCCCTCCCCTCCCCTCCCCT
The DNA here is from genome assembly GCF_028390025.1 of Pseudophryne corroboree. Lineage (NCBI taxonomy): Eukaryota > Metazoa > Chordata > Amphibia > Anura > Myobatrachidae > Pseudophryne > Pseudophryne corroboree. Next base: position 170,660,392 of record NC_086446.1, read on the forward strand.
CCCCTCCCCTTATATACCAATTTATTGCTAATGTATGGGCCCGCTGATATTTAAGGTAATGGCAGTAGCATTGCATTTACAGTATTTCTTGATTAAATGTTTTCTAAATTATGTGTATATTAAAACAAGTTAAGATGTGCATGAGCAATGTGCATGAGACTCCTGGCAACAAGCATGTTTTGTATAAGAGGCTCTACCTGGCATAATGTGTATAAGAAGCTCTGCTCTTCTGTGGTATAAAGGGCTCTAAAATGGCATAATGTGTATAAGGGATACTACTGTGTGGTATAATGGGACTGACACTATTGTGTGGTGTAATGTGAATTGGTACTATTATGTGACCACGCCCCTTCCCCCATAAAGCCACACCCATATTTTTGATGCATGCCTTTTGTGCGCACTGTCCCTGTTTTTAATGAGGGAGGCGCCGAAGGAAACTTTTGCCCTGGGTGTTACAAGGTCTAGAACCGGCCCTGGCTTGGGTAGTATTGAATTATCACGGTTTCTTATTATTGAGAGGCCTATCTTAATATGCAAAATGTACGAAATAATAATACAAAGTGTATGCATAATGTGATATAGTAGATTATTTCTCAAGTAGTACAAATAAGTACAGTAGTACAATAAAATAGTCTGAGTATCTCGACTGACCAAATTTCCACAACACCCACCGTAAAGTGAGGCAGTGGGATCTCGCTCAAAAGTGTCCGCTACCCTATAGGATAGCTAGTACTTTTGGGCAAATTGGGCGGGCGGGTTGTGCTGCCATTGCCATCGTTTAAATGCTACAGCAACACCAAGTTGGCCCTTTTTGCCCACAATTTAATTTCTCCATAGTCTACCAACTGTAAATATACCACTGGCAAGTTGTATTGCAGTATTGAATATACAAATTAGATTGAAGCCATTGTACATAGCATAACATCAACTCATAAAACACAACTTTCCTCTGGCAAAGAAATATTGTAATAGAGATCTAATTATTTGTATTGCATATATAAACAGAAATAAACAGCAACAGGTCTAAAAGAAACTTTAATGTAAGGGAGGGAATGATTCCCAAAGTAAAGGGTAAAGACATAAAGTGTAATCCAATAAAAATTCCAAAGGCTAGGCCAGGCAGCAGTAGTCAAATATCAAAGCCAAGGTCAAAGGAATACTGTAAGTAGAACAGGTCGAGTCTCCAATATCTGAAAATCCATAAGCTGTCTATTAATTTATTGTGCTTGACAATAACTATACACTTTAAGCTAGGTGATCAACTAAAATAAATACACGTACACAACTGCGTTGGATTAAATGGTCATTGAATTTATTAATTGGAATGACCTTATTCATAGTGGGTTGCTAGGAAGACACTACAACTAACCAGCTCTAGTCACTGATCTTACAAAATGGCAGCAACTAAACGCCCCAACTGAAATGGCGACGACTGAAATGCCCCATCTATATATATTAGAAATGAGCGGGTTCGGTTTTCAGAGAACCGAACCCTACCGAACTTCACCATTCGAGCCCGGATCTGAGTCAGGCTCGGGTTTTCCCGTCTGACTCAAAACCAGAACGAGGCAAAACGTCATCATCCCGCTGTCGGATTCTCGCGGGGTTTGGATTCCATATAAGAAACCGTGCGTCGCCGCCATTTTCACTCCGGTATTGGAGAGTGTACAGAGAGGACGTGTCCCCATTCTCTCAGTGTCCGTGTCTTGTGCTGTATTTGTCTAGTCACAGTCGTTGTGTCCTCTTGCTGCCATATGTCCATTGCTGCTGTGTTGTGCTGCATCAGTTCAGTGGTGGTGTATTGTGCTGCATCAGTCCAGCCAGAGGTAGTGTCCTGTGCATCAGCCATCAGTTATTCCAGTGACCAGGCAGTCACAGTGGATGTGTCCTCTTGCTGCCATATGTCCATTGCTGCTGTGTTGTGCTGCATCAGTCCAGTGGTAGTGTCCTGTGCATCAGCCATCAGTCATTCCAGTGACCAGGCAGTCACAGTGGTATACTCTGCAGCCATAAGTCCACTGCTGCCGTATAATAATAATAATAATAATAATAACAACAAGTCCCTTAAGGGGGGTACTCACGGAGCGATCGCTGCTTAAAATCTAAGCAATCTGACTAGATTGCTTAGATTTTAAGCAGCGATCACTCCGTGTGTACCCCTTACAGCGATAGCAATGCGCAACCCCGCGCATCGCTATCGCTGGTGCTAGATTGGCCTGCATGCAGGACAATCTAGCAGGTCGCTCACTTCACCCGCTGGGTGAAATGAGCACCCCCCCGTCTCCACCTGCACGCTCAGCACACATCTGACCCCAAATCGGCCCGTGAATACAGCCCATTACAGTGTTGCTGTGTTATCCTGCATCAGACCAGTGGTAGTGTCCTGTGCATCAGCCATCAGTTATTCCAGTGACCAGGCAGTCACAGTGGTATAGTCTGCAGCCATATGTACACTGCTGCCGTATAATAACAACAACAACAACAACAACAACAACAACAACAAGTCCCTTACAGTGTTGCTGTGTTGTCATGCATCAGACCAGTGGTAGTGTCCTGTGCATCAGCCATCAGTCATTCCAGTGACCAGGCAGTCACAGTGGTATACTCTGCAGCCATATGTACACTGCTGCCGTATAATAATAAATTATAATAACAACAAGTCCCTTACAGTGTTGCTGTGTTGTGCTGCATCAGACCAGTGGTAGTGTCCTGTGCATCAGCCATCAGTCATTCCTGTGCCGCATATTGTGGTATATAACTCCAGAAAAATAATGGAGATCAAAAATTTTGAGGATAAAATAGGGAAAGATCAAGAACCACTTCCTCCTAGTGCTGAAGCTGCAGCGACTAGTCATGACATAGATAATGAAATACCATCAACGTCGTCTGCCAAGGCCGATGCCCAATGTGATAGTAGAGGGCATGTAAAATCCAAAAAGCCAAAGTTCAGTAAAAAGACCCCAAAAAAGAAATTTAAATGGTCTGAACAGAAACGTAAACTTGCCAATATGCCATTTACGACACGGAGTGGCAAGGAACGGCTAAGGCCCTGGCCTATGTTCATGACTAGTGGTTCAGCTTCACATGATGATGGAAGCCCTCATCCTCCCGATAGAAAAATTAAAAGAGTTAAGCTGGAAAAAGCACAGAAAAGAACTGTGTGCTCTAAGATGGTATCACAAATTCCCAAGGAGAGTCCAAGTGTGTCAGCGGATGCAATGCCTCACTTTCCCAACACTGGACGGAAAGAGGTGGCTCCTTCCACCATTTGCACGCCCCCTGCAAATGCTGGAAGGAGCACCCACAATCCAGTTCCTGATATTCAAATTGAAGATGTCACTGTTGAAGTACACCAGGATGAGGATATGGGTGTTGCTGGCGCTGAGGAGGAAGTTGATGATGAGGATTCTGATGGTGATGTGGTTTGTTTAAATGAGGCACCGGGGGAGACACCTGAGTCCGTGGATGAAGAAGCCCATTGTGATGCCTGGGCAAAATACCAAAAAAGCCACCTCTTCGGTATAGAATTATTTCTCCACAAATTCGGACAACAGGTGTCAAGCCGTGTGTTGCCTCTGTCAATCTGTAATAAGTAGGGGTAAGGATGTTAACCATCTAGGAATATCCTCCCTTATATGTCACCTGCAGCGCATTCATCAAAAGTCAGTGTCAAGTTGTGAAACTTTGGGTAAGAGCGTAAGCAGTCCACTGACAACTAAATCCCTTCTTCCTCTTGTACCCAAGCTCCTGCAAGACACACCACCAACTCCCTCAACGTCAACTTCCTCCTCAGCCATGAACATCAGTAGTCCTGCAGGCCATGTCCCTGGCAAGGCTGACGAGTCCTCTCCTAACTGGGATTCCTCCGGAGGATCCTTGAGTGGTACACCTGCTGTTGCTGCCACTGCTGTTGTTGCTGCTGCTGGGAGTCAATCGTCATCCCAGAGGGGAAGTTGGAAGACCACTTGTACTAATTCCAGTATGCAATTGACTGTCCAACAGTCCTTTGTGAGGAAGATGAAATATGACAGCAGTCATCCTGTTGCAAAGCGGATTACTGAGGCCTTGACACTTATGTTGGTGTTAGACGTGCGTCCAGTATCTGCCATTAGTGCAGTGGGATTTAGACAATCGATAGAGGTATTGTGTCCCCGGTACCAAATCCCATCTAGGTTCCACTTCACTAGGCAGGTGATACAGAGAATGTACAGAGACGTCAGAAAAAGTGTCACCAGTGTCCTAAAAAATGTGGTTGTATCCAGTGTCCACTTAACCACGGACATGTGGACAAGCAGAACAGGGCAGACTAAGGACTATACTACTGTGACAGCCCACTGGGTAGATGTATTGCCTCCCGCAGCAACAACAGCAGCAGCGGCACCAGTAGCAGCATGTCGCAAATCCAAACTCGTTTCTAGGCAGGCTACACTGTGTATCACCGCTTTCCGTAAGAGGCACACCGCTGACAACCTCTTACGGAAACTGAGGGACATCATCACGCATTGGCTTACACCACTTAGACTCTCCTGGGGATTTGTGATATCGGACAACGCCACCAATACTGTGCATGCATTACAACTGGGCAAATTCCAGCACGTCCCATGTTTTGCCATACAATTAATTTGGTGGTGCAGAAATTTTGGAAAAATGACAGGGGTGTACAGGAGATGCTGTCGGTGGCCCGAAAAATTGCGGGCCACTTTCGACATTCTGCCACTGCGTGCCGAAGACTGGAGCGCCAGCAAACACTCCTGAACCTGCCCCGCCATCAACTGAAGCAAGAGGTGGTAACGAGGTGGAATTCAACACTCTATATGCTTCAGAGGATGGAGGAGCAGCAAAAGGCCATTAAAGCCTATACATCCACCTACAATATAGGCAAAGGAGGGGGAATGCACCTGACTCAAGCACAGTGGAGAATGATTTCCGTCTTGTGCAAGGTTCTCCAACCCTTTGAACTTGCCACACGTGAAGTCAGTTCAGACACTGCCATCTCGAGTCATGTCATTCCCCTGATCAGGCTTTTGCAGAAACAGCTTGAGAAATGAAAGGAGGAGCTAAAACGGATCGATTCCGCTAAGTATGTGGGACTTGTGGATGGAGCCCTTCATTCACTTTGCCAGGATTCAAGGGTTGTCAATCTGTTGAAATCAAAGCACTACATTTTGGCCACTGTGCTCGATCCTAGGTTTAAAGCCTACGTTGTATCTCTCTTTCCAACAGACACAAGTATGCAGAGGTGCAAAGACCTGTTGGTGAGTAAATTGTCAACTCAAGCGGAACGTGACAGGACAACAGCTCCTCCTTTAATTTCTACCCCCACTGGGGCTGCAAGTAAAAGGATAAGATTTCCTTGCCCACCCGCTGGCGGTGATGCAGGGCAGTCAGGAGCGAAAGCTGAAATATGGTCCGGACTGAAGGACCTGCCAACGATTACTGTCACTGCATATGATTCTGTCACCATTGAAAGAATGGTGGAGGATTATATGAGTGACAGCATCCAAGTAGGCATGTCAGACAGTCCGTATGTATACTGGCAGGAAAAAGAGGCAATTTGGATGCCCTTGCACAAACTGGCTTTATTTTACCTAAATTGCCCCCCCCCCCCCCCCCCTCCAGTGTGTTCTCCAAAAGAGTGTTTAGTGCAGCCGGTAACCTTGTCAGCGATTGACGTAGGAGGTTACTTCCACAAAATGTGGAGAAGATGATGTTCATCAAAATTAATTATAAATTCCTCCAGGAAGACCTTGACCAGCAATTGTCTCCGGAAAGTACACAGGAACCTGTGATGGTGGATTCCAGTTAGGACAAATTAATACTTTGTGAGGAGAGGGATTTACACAGTGAAAGGGGTGAGGAATCGGAGGATGAGGACGAGGTCGACATCTTGCCTCTGTAGAGCCATTTTGTGCAAGGAGAGATTGATTGCTTCTTTTTTGGTGGGGGCCCAAACAAACAAACCAGTCATTTCAGCCACAGTCGTGTGGCAGACCCTGTCGCTAAAATGATTGGTTTTTTAAAGTGTGCATGTCCTGTTTATACAACATAAGGGTGGGTGGGAGGTCCCAAGGACAATTCCATCTTGCACCTCTTTTTTTTATTTATCTTTGCATCATGTGCTGTTTGTGGACTATTTTTTTAAAGTGCCATCCTGTCTGACACTTCCGTATATGTCCAATGGTACTGCCATTTAATTCCAGTGATTTTGCCGTATAATTCCAGTGATTTAGACGTATAATTCCAGTGATTTAGACGTATAATTCCAGTGATATTGCCATTTAATTCCAGTGATTTTGCCGTTTAATTCCAGTGATTTGGACGTATAATTCCAATGATTTGGACGTATAATTCTAGTGATTTGGACATATAATTCCAGTGATTTTGCAGTATAATTCCAGTGATTTGGACGTATAATTCCAGTGATTTTGCCATTTCATTCCAGTGATTTGGATGTATAATTCCAGTGATTTGGATGTATAATTCCAGTGATTTGGACATATAATTCCAGTGAGAATCATTTGTGTCACTTGGCTTAGTCATTCAGCTACCTCATTACACCTCTTCGACATCTTTGCATGAGGTGCTGTTTGGTGCCTAGTTTTTGAAAAGTGCCATCCTGTCTGACACTGCCGTATGAGTCCAGGGGTACTGCTGTATTAGTCATGGGGTACTGCCGTATAAGTCCACCAATTGCAGAATTTTTGAAAAATGACAGGGGCATGCAAGAGATGCTGTCAGTGGACCGAACAATTGCGGCCCACTTTTGACATTCAGCCACTGCGTGACACTACTAGATGGGCCAGGTTGGTTGTGTCGCTTAGCTTAGTCATACAGCTATCTCATTACACCTCTTCTACATCTTTACATGAGGTGCTGTTTGGGGCCTTTTTTATATCTGTCCTCCTGTCTGCCACTGCAGCGCCACTCCTAGATGGGCCAATTGTTTGTGTCGCTTGGCTTAGTCATACAGCTATCTCATTGCACCTCTTCTACATCTTTGCATGAGGTGCTGTTTGGGGGCCTTTTTTTTTTATATCTGCCCTCCTGTCTGACACTGCAGTACCACTTCTAGATGAGCCAGGTGTTTGTGTTGTCCACTTGTGTCGCTTAGCTTAGTCATCCAGCAACCTCGGTGCAACCTTTTGGCCTAAAAAAAATATTGTGAGCTGTGAGGAGTCAGAATAGACTGGAAATTTGTGGAGATGAATGTTATTGAGGTTCATAATAATGTGGGATCAAAATTACCCCCAAATTCTGTAATTTTAGCCATTTTTATGTTTTTTTCAAAAATCATCCAGATCCAAAACCAAAACACAAAAGGGTGGTTTTGGCAAAACCAAGCCAAAACCAAAACACGAAAGTGGAATTAGAACCAAAACCAAAACACAAAACATGAAAAGTGCCAGCCGCACATTTCTAATATATATATATATATATATATATATAAAAACAGGAATAACGAGGCGGCACTCAGAGACTTGCAAAAAACATCAAACGTGTATTAAGTGCTGTCATTAAGACAGCACTTAATACACGTTTGATGTTTTTTGCAAGTCTCTGAGTGCCGCCTCGTTATTCCTGTTTGTGCATTGGGGTGACCCCCCGGGGGAAGGCACCTCAGCAAGCTGGTCCGAAGGGACGTCTGGAGTGACGGAGTTAAGTGTTTGTTAGATAGATATATATATATATATATATCTATCAATATATATATAATTATCAGCATAAGCTGTGTTGTGAAGGTCTCACCACCCCTTACTATAGCGTCCATCGTCCACCCACAAGGGCATGACACACTCGCCATCCTTCAAAAGGGGTAAGTGCCCCACAACACCACATATGCTACACGTGACTGCTGGCCAGTAGCTCCTTCCCGCCCACTAATTCTGAAACAAACGATATTAGTAAGCCAAACTGAAAAGAGCCAAATTAAAGAGCCAATAGGGTGGGTGGGTGGGTGGGTGGGTGGATGGGCTTCCAAACCGACAGGAGGAAGGATCCTGTTAAGCTTCTCCTTACATACACTAACATCACCGCCCCTATACTCAGTGATAGGCTGGCCCTAACCAATTACAACTCTCTACAAACCTTGATCTGCCTAGCAACAGCTTACAACTTCAAACAATCACAAAAATTCAAGCCTCTTATATAGATTTCGTGCCTAGGCAGCCCTCTCCTTATCATATCCAAAATCCAAATTTTTTGAATGTGACATGTTTGCTTTCTGATTTTTTTTTTAATTTTACAAAATTACCTTCAGGCTGTGTGAATAGGGTATATATAAAACAAATGCATTTAGTGTTTAGACTTGGGTCCCATCACTAAGATATCTCATTATAGTATGCATTTATTATAAAATACAGAAAAATCTGAAATCCATAATAGTTCTGGTCCCAAGTATTTCAGATATGGGAGACTCAACCTGTATACAGAACCAAATACAGGGAATACATGTAGAGACCATAGAAGCAGAAACTGTTACACTCCAGTAAACTAATACCCTCTTGCTTTATAAATGCTGAAGACTCCATTACCACACCCACACTGGAGTGTATAGCCAAGTAATTAATGATTATGTCATGTAACTATAACAGTGTAGAAACCAGCTTCCCAGTTGCTAAGTGACAGGCGGCCGAGATGCCAAAGTGAATGGTGAAGGCTCTCTGTTCTCGGACCAGCCCCACCAGTTCTGCATTCCATACAGTCTCTACACCAGTATACAATATATCCTTGCCCTCTTATATGCCTGTGAGCTCAACATATAGCTCAAAGCCTATCGTATACTTTATGTTCCAGTGCCAACCATATGTAATACGCCCCATTTTTTTCTAGAAACGCTCCCTACGGCAGCCGCTTACCTAACATTCCCATTTCTCCCATGTTTTGCAAGGAAGGGATGGGGAAGATATCGGCACTAGAGCAATATGTGTGTGTGTGGAGTGTGTTACTACAAGGTAAAAAAAATGTATCTATTAATTCTGGATCTCTTGCCATCTGTGTTAAACTCCCATTGCTGAAGGTCTTTCTGCAGTTCATCTTGGGTGACAGAACCTCACCATCTCAAGCTCAATCTTTCAAAAACTAAGCAATAATATACCCACCAATATACGCACCAATCAACAGAAGCTAATTACTATACATGACTTCTCTGTGTCTGCTGATAACATACTATCCTTCAAGCTTGCTGTCCAAACTATTATTTGTTCTCTGCTTCCAACCACATATGTCACACAAAACAGTGGAAAATCTTTAATTTATGCACTTATAAATAATATCCCACAATGACTATTGGTATTCCCTTCTTATATGCCTTCCCTTAACCTGACTTTAACCCATACATCCATATTAAATGCAGCTGTTGATTTTTCTTGCAAAATGTTTGTCTTCTGCAGCTCCACCCTGTCAAACTTGAAAATGGCTGCCTGTATTTTACCAAAACTAATATAAAAAACTTGTATTACCATAGAAAGTATTTACTAAAACTGAGTACAAATGACTTGTGCCCAGCTCTCTGCATGGGCCTGGGAGAGCAGGGAATGTGTAACCATGCCCCCCTTCAATGTTGTGACCACATCCCCCAGCACAAAAGCTCTTTACTCAATGGGTGGAATTCAATTGTTTGAAAAGTTCGTTGGGTGTCTGTTTTTTCCTGTCTATTAGATAGTGAGTGCAGCCATGCCCCCTCATATGGCTACGCCATCTCCCAGCACCTTGACCTGCCACAAGTCTTGACAGCCCTGTCAACATACATCTCTTCCCCATACCTACCACATTATAATTGTGATACTCCCCCATTTGTATCGTTGTGGGTACATGCCCAGCACTCCCGGAGATACTGGGCTGGTATGCCCCCAGAGACTCTCCCTGCACTGCGGATAAGATAGGCAGGTGAGGCATAGACCTTTTACTCCAGAGCTTTGACTATAAAAATGATTAGAATAATACACAGAAGATATTGATAACATATTCTTTGTATTTTTCATATACTTGATATGGTCAAACCTTTGGCATATACCAGAGTATGACAGAAATGGCTCTGCCTTACTTCACCGCAAGTCACTGGTGGTACTGGACCATCAATGGTTTTACCTATCGAAGGATAGTGTGTTCGCACAGAAGAAAGTCATTCTGTGCTGTGGTTATAGACATAATGAGCGGCACAAGTTTTTTTGAGCAGTCGGGGGCAAGGCTGGGCTGCTGACTGGCAGTTGAGCCTGTCAAATCAGCTATAGTGGAGAGAACGATGCAGGCTATCCATCCCCGCACACTCACTGTATGTGATTCAGACCCAGGGGCAGGACTGGGCTGCTGATTGACCAGTATTTCTACTTTTTCCCGGTTTTTGAGAAAAGAAAACCATCTGGCCCATGGCTATCATCAGTGGCGGGAATCTCCACCAACATTGATAGAACCATAAGCCATCAGTCGGTGAACATTGTTGGTTTGTAGACATTGAAAGTCAATGGCCATCCCTAAGCTGTGGTGCCAGGTCTCTACTCATGTAAATGACATGGTGCTGCTACTCACAGCAGAATGTGTGGTTAGAACACACTGCTACCATTGAAAAGAAGACCAGCTAGAATGTGACGTCAGAATGCCCAGATTATACAAAGATTTCCAGAAAGTGAATAGACAATGTATTAAAGGTAATAATATTTCACATATTCTACTTGACATTACATTTCTTTTCTGTATATTAATTATAATGTTTCAAAGTGAACATACTGTATGTAAAAAGCAAGTTTTGAAATCTGCTGTAAGGCTGAGACATCCATCTCTTTTTAGTAAATGTCACATTACATTACCAGGATCAGAATTAATGACACACTGCAAGAAGTCTATACAGTATTATTTGAAATCCCCAGTCTTGAGGGAACAAAAACAGTGTTAAAGAAAAGTTTTGACATTTCAAAAATTATTTAAATGGCAATTCCGTCTGACAGAAAGAACACAAGGGATGATTTTAGGTCAAATAACTATGTTAACAATTAGTATCTGCAGGTCACTGTGTAACTGATGACACTGCAGTTCAGGCAGAAATACAGTAACGTAGTGAAGTGACGTTAACAAGTTTTAACGTTGTTTTTTATTCCCCATATCTAAGAAAACTACCAAATCAGTACAGATAAAGTATATATTAATATCTAATTCACAACATATTCACTCACTCAGAAACATCACGGTGATGGCCAGTGGTTTCCAGGAGTCATGTTTGCCCATGATAATGATGTTTGCATTGAGAGCAGTGCAGTATGGATGACACAGAAAAAGTGCTGAGAAAAACGATGACAACGCCTAAAACACTGTTTTGTTGTGAAACGGAGACTCTTTCTTGTGTTAACCACAACTTCCTCTTCATTGATATTTGTTGATATAGTCTGCAATGCTGGTTTTATTCATTATGTGCTGCATCAGTGCTGTATAAACACTGCACTTGCTTTCTCTATAACTGACACACTCTGGCAAAAGTCCATGTCCTACCCAATATTAACCGTATATTCACCTTTTACTAATAGAATGTAACAGCTTTTGCTATGCTGCTATTTTCCTTCTTTTTTACAAAAAATTCAGAAGCTGAATTAAAGTATGTTGCTTAACAAAGCACGAAGTAAAAACAAAACTCTAAACATCAAACACTGTGCACCAATTTTTCCATCACAGAATTCTTTACCAGAGCAAAAATAGGATCTACCCCATGAGAGAACTGTGTCATGCTTCTTTACTTAGCTACACAGGAACACATACTAGCTTAGTTTTTAGGATTGTTTTATTCCTGACAAATTCTTCTCAGTGTGTCACCTGGTACTGTATGACAATGGTGTCAATCCTATTACCCGTGAAGGTTGCAATGTGCTATTGCCACGCACATTGCACCCTTATTTAGAAACTGATTTAGAGAAAATATTTATCAAGTGAAGTAAAGGGTAACATTCCGAAAGGTTTATTGGAAACATGCAATCTGGGAATTTTAATTAAATTTTCTTTAAAACAGCAACAATATAAAACTTTGTTTTATCTTTTTAGAATTCTAAACTTCTAATCTTATAACCTCTTAACTGTATAATTGGCAGACATTTGGCCTGATTCTGAGTCAGATGTACCACAGATATGGATGGATATTTCATAATAATGAGTCTGATTCAAATGTGGTTGGAGGTGCAGCACGTAGCATAAAGGAGTGATGTTTGGTACTTTGCACATGCGCCAGACCTATACTGTGCATGAGCCAGGGCTGTAACTAGGGGTGTGTGGATGGTGCCTTTCACACAGTGCATATGTTCTGTGGGCAGAGAACTGTCCAGCAGTACCCACAAGGCCACACTGCTGTTCTTTAATGTACCAGCCCAGCTGCCCCACTGCCACTGCTGCTAGCTGTGCCCGTCTTCTAGGTAGGTAGGAGACATGAGGATGATACAGAGTATGAAAATTTATGTGTATTGGATATGGGTGTAAATGGGGTGTGGTTCATCAAATCGACAGTATCTAGGTCGACAATGTTTAGGTCGACCACTATAGGTCGACAGTCACTAGGTCGACATGGATGGAAGGTCGACAGGGTTTCTAGGTCGACATGTGCTAGGTCGACAGGTCTAAAGGTCGACATGAGGTTTTTTTTTTTTTTAGGTGTCGTTTTCTTCGTAGAGTGACCGGGATCCCAAATTAGTGCACCGCGTCCCCTCGCATGGCTCGCTTCGCTCGCCATGCTTCGGGCATGGTGCCTTCTCTCCACTACCGCTTCGCTCGGCACACTTTACCGTTCCAATTGTAGTCCACGTGGATCGTTAAGTATGAAAAAATTAAAAAAAGCAAAAAAATGTGAAAAACTCATGTCGACCTTTAGACCTGTCGACCTAGCACATGTCGACCTAGAAACCCTGTCGACCTTCCTTCCATGTCGACCTAGTGACTGTCGACCTATAGTGGTCGACCTAAACATTGTCGACCTAGATACTGTCGATCTTCAGACCGGATCCCGTGTAAATGATTTACACTATAATTTACACACCTATCCAATACACATTTTTTTACACTCATACCCAAAAAAACACTCCCCTTCTTGACGCCTCATGCTCCCAACTTACCACCCCCCTTTTCAGTCTTCCCTCTCCTTTTCTTCCCCTCTATTCATTCTGTTCTTTATGCTTTGTTAATGTTACCTCCCCTCTTCCAGTTTGCCCCTTTGTAGTCCTATGAACTGCACTGTATCCCAGGACACTACGGCACGGTGCAATGTAAATTGGCACTCTTTTGTAGCCACACCCCTTCCCCATGATGCCACACACCTGTCCCAAGTTTGCATATGGGGGGGAGGAGGGAGGGCACAATTTCCCAATTTTTGCACAGGGCACCAAAATGTATAGTTACGGCACTGGCATGAGCAGTATGGGACTGTCAGTGACTAATAGTCTGCTGCCATTTTTTTGGGGGGGCGGGCAGCAACGGCCACTTTTACCCCAAACGGAAGCGTGTCGCCCATGTTTCGGGGTAGTGCCACTGCAATTCCTGGCCTCTATGTAGGTACTGCAGTGGCCGCTTGCATGGCCAGTGACGTGCGGACGGAGCCTCAGCAGTCATACTCCAGGGTACTTCAAAGTATTGACTATAAAAATTATTAGAAAAATACATGAAAATATATTTATAATTATAACCTCTAACTTGGGCTAGGGTTATATTTAGGGTAACACAGTATATAATGTTGAACCTTTGTATAATGCCCGCATGAACCATCAGGTTCATATTTGTGTGTATATAAATCTGGCTCTGATACTATCTCTGGCTCTGATGCTGCTTTCAAAGAAAGCACCTCCAATCACATCTGAACTAGGTCCAGTGTGCATACATGAAAGTAAAAAAATGGTGATTGCTCATGTGCCAGAAAAGACTTATTGTACACTAACTGACAGAGTTCAGTACTGCAAATGGATTGCGCTGTCTGTTGACAGCCACACTTTCCATTAAATGTTTATTTGTAGCTGGCCACAATGCATTCGTAAGTAGCAGCCCAATTACGTGGACGTGTCATAGGCACTCCCACGAAAATGCAAGCAAGCAAAATTACAGTGCTTAGACAAATATATAGCATCACCTTCTGATGGTTCTTTTGCACCTAGAATGGGATTACTGATGACGGTTGCATCTGCAGGCACAGATTTTTGTATACATCCGCGGATTCTTATGTTGACATATGAAAGTAAGTAGCATGCCATTGGCATACAGAATAGTGATCACGCATGCATCCATTTCAGAATCAGGCCCAATATCCTCATTTTAACTATGATTTTAACTTTTTTAATAAATGCTTGCCTAAAACTCAGACAGTGTTATACAGAAGTGTCCTTACATCCCTCTTTGAAATACTATCCACCAACTTCAAATTCAAAATCAGCACTTTTTGACAAATCCCTTACACATATACATGTATCCAACAACTTTCTCCTATACTCCTCACTACACTTTCTCTCCAGTAACCCTAAGACAATGGGGGTCATTCCGAGTTGTTCGCTCGCAAGCTGATTTTAGCAGTTTTGCACACGCTAAGCCGCCGCCTACTGGGAGTGAATCTTAGCATATTAAAATTGCGAACGAAAGATTAGCAGAATTGCGAATAGACACTTCTTAGCAGTTTCTGAGTAGCTCCAGACTTACTCGGCATCTGCGATCAGTTCAGTGCTTGTCGTTCCTGGTTTGACGTCACAAACACACCCAGCGTTCGCCCAGACACTCCTCCATTTCTCCAGCCACTCCCGCGTTTTTCCCAGAAACGATAGCGTTTTTTCACACACTCCCATAAAACGGCCAGTTTCCGCCCAGAAACACCCACTTCCTGTCAATCACATTACGATCACCAGAACGAAGAAAAAACCTCGTAATGCTGTGAGTAAAATTCCTAACTGCATAGCAAATTTACTTGGCGCAGTCGCACTGCGGACATTGCGCATGCGCATTAGCGACTATTTGCTCCGTTGCGACACAAAAATAACGAGCGAACAACTCGGAATGACCCCCAATGTCTCTGCAATTATCTAATCATCTCACCATACAACCTGCCCCTCACAACTATTCCCTGCCAAAAGCAACCCTCTCTCCCACTGCATGCCTACCTCTAGCCCTTCAACTTTTTTCTTTCCATTGGCACATTTCTATTCTCCATTCTACTCCGAAAGCCTGATGGACCAGTCCGCCCATGCAGAGAGAACGGAGCTGGCTGAGTAGCTCAGACCACTGGCACTCTGCATGGCTGCCTGGCTCCCATAAACAGGAGCTGGCCGAGCAGCCCTGCCTCCTAGCACTCTGCAGAGAGATGGGGCATGCCACAAGGCCAGTTCTACCCCCCTGTGTTCCCTTTTCGTGCGTGCACACTATAATGTGCCAGGGCTGTTATACAGTCCCAGTCCATTCCTGGCTGAATCTCATGCGACCATGCAAGTTAAATGGTTAAAGGAAAAGTCAACCTGCTTTAAATTGAATGAGTATCGTGCTGGAATTGAGCTGCTCCCGCAATTCATGACCTATTACATTTGACCCCATATATTGACCGTTTACCATTAGGCACATTTCAAATTTTGTTAAAATATTTAGCTCTAGTCCATGGTTACTTTTAAAGCCCACCTGCTATTTCTCCCATGTTATTGTGAACTGGTTTGATTTCCTTTACAGCATAATGGCAATAGTTTGATATATCTCCCTTAATATTGTAAAGCATGTGAGCACACATACATACCTTCCTGCTGGAAAAGTCCAGTGGGGCAGTCCCACCATTCGACACTGTCCTGCTGTCCCACCCACGGTCTGTAATGTTCCGTGGGCAGGGGGGTAGTTGGGGGAGCCTTTGATCACGCGCTGTTCTACTCTGTAAAGCAGTGACTGATCCCTGAAATGTATGCACAAGCTGGTCTTGAGTGGCTTAATGCACTCAAATTTGCAATCTTAAGCAAAAGCCCTATCATCAACAGAAAAACTAGCTTTAGCCCATACTGTATGAAATATTAATGGAAGACCAATGAAATTAACATCATTATCACATGTACCTCTATCTATCTCTGACCTTCTACTGACAGATAAACTGATTCTGACCTATTGAAATATTCTGATCAAATATATTAAGGTTTTCAATTCACATGTCCAAGCTGCATTGTCTCTTGAACTTGATCAACAAAGAGAAGAAAAAACAGTCTTTTGCAGCATAGTGTATTACCGGGATGTGGTCAGGATCCCAGCAGTTGGGATCTCGACAGTCAAAATCCCAACGCTGACAATGACAACAGATCCGAAAAGGTCAGTATGAGGGTTTGGGTTAGCATTAAGCACTAGGGGTAGGGTTAAGGTTAGGCTGCGAGAGGTGTGTGTGTGTGTGGGGGGGGGGGGTTAGGTTTAGGCTGAGGGAGGAGACAGTGAGGGTTAGGCTATGGATGGGGTGGGTTATGGACGGTTAGGGATAATGCTAAATTCCTTACCCCAAAGTCATTGGCATTCTCAGCCTCAGGATTCTGACTACAGGGATTTCATACCCAACCCATATTACCATTGTTTTTGGTACATTTGTATACAGTTGCCATGTATCCAGTGGCGTAAGTTTATCCCAGTTGCCCGGAGGCAAGATAAATATTGGTGCCTATAGATTATATATATATATATATATATATATATACCCTGCTCAAAAAATAAAGGGAACACTTAAACAACACAATGTAACTCCAAGTCAATCACACTTCTGTGAAATCAAACTGTCCACTTAGGAAGCAACACTGATTGACAATCAATGTCACATGCTGTTGTGCAAATGGCATAGACAACAGGTGGAAATTATAGGCAATTAGCAAGACACCCCCAATAAAGGAGTTGTTCTGCAGGTGGTGACCACAGACCACTTCTCAGCTACTATGCTTTCTGGCTGATGTTTTGGTCACTTTTGAAAGCTGGCGGTGCTTTCACTCTAGTGGTAGCATGAGACGGAGTCTACAACCCACACAAGTGGCTCAGGTAGTGCAGCTCATCCAGAATGGCACATCAATGCGAGCTGTGGCAAGGTTTGCTGTGTCTGTCAGCGTAGTGTCCAGAGCATGGAGGCGCTACCAGGAGACAGGCCAGTACACCAGGAGATGTGGAGGAGGCTGTAGGAGGGCAACAACCCAGCAGCAGGACCGCTACCTCCGCCTTTGTGCAAGGAGGAACAGGAGGAGCACTGCCAGAGCCCTGCAAAATGACCTCCAGCAAGCCACAAATGTGCATGTGTCTACTCAAACGATCAGAAACAGACTCCATGAGGGTGGTATGAGGGCCCGACGTCCACAGGTGGGGGTTGTGCTTACAGCCCAACACCGTGCAGGACGTTTGGCATTTGCCAGAGAACACCAAGATTGACAAATTCGCCACTGGCACCCTGTGCTCTTCACAGATGAAAGCAGGTTCTCACTGAGCACATGTGACAGACGTGACAGAGTCAGGAGACGCCAAGGAGAACGTTCTGCTGCCTGCAACATCCTCCAGCATGACCGGTTTGGCAGTGGGTCAGTAATGGTGTGGGGTGGCATTTCTTTGGGGGGCCACACAGCCCTCCATGTGCTCGCCAGAGGTAGCCTGACTGCCATTAGGTACCGAGATGAGATCCTCAGACCCCTTGTGACACCATATGCTGGTGCGGTTGGCCCTGGGTTCCTACTAATGCAAGACAATGCTAGACCTCATGTGGCTGGAGTGTGTCAGCAGTTCCTGCAAGACGAAGGCATTGATGCTATGGACTGGCCCGCCCGTTCCCCAGACCTGAATCCAATTGAGCACATCTGGGACATCATGTCTCGCTCAATCCACCAACGCCACGTTGCACCACAGACTGTCCAGGAGTTGGCGGATGCTTTAGTACAGGTCTGGAAGGAGATCCCTCAGGAGACCATCCGCCACCTCATCAGGAGCATGCCCAGGCGTTGTAGGGAGGTCAAACAGGCACGTGGAGGCCACACACACTACTGAGCCTCATTTTGACTTGTTTTAAGGACATTACATCAAAGTTGGATCAGCCTGTAGTGTGTTTTTCCACTTTAATTTTGAGTGTGACTCCAAATCCAGACCTCCATGGGTTAATAAATTTGATTTCCATTGATAATTTTTGAGTGATTTTGTTGTCAGCATATTCAACTATGTAAAGAACAAAGTATTTAATAAGAATATTTCATTCATTCGGATCTAGGATGTGTTATTTTAGTGTTCCCCTTATTTTTTTGAGCAGTGTATATATATATATATATATATATATATATATATATATACAGTGGCGTAAGTTCGTCCCAGTTGCCCGGGGGCAAGATAAATATTGGTGCCCCCCTATTTCCTATATTGAGATAAATATATGTATGTATGTATGTATGTATGTATGTATGTATGTATGTGTGTGTGTGTATGTGTGTGTGTGTGTGTGTGTGTGTGTGTGTGTGTGTGTGTGTTCTGAAAAAAATGTATATACTGTATTTATACATTTAATTATCTTTTATTTTAAATCACACATTTCTTAGCAGTCATACCCAGGATTAGAACCCATGACCTGTTACACTAACACTTTACTGATGGAGTTATGAGAATTCTAACTATATGAAGTAGAAGTTACGTGTAATTGTCAGAGAAGTATCTTCATATAGTTAAAATTCTAATATTTCCTATACAGGAGCAAACAGCTTCATCAGTAAGGTGTCTGCTTCCAGTGTAATAGGGTGTGGTTTCTAATCCTGGGTGTGACACTTGTAAAATGTGTATATTCAGTATAATAAAGAGGGTGTGATTTGTAAGGTGCAGGGACCAGTGAGGAAGTCAGGCACTGAAAAGACAGCGGCAGCTAACGAATAACTTAATTCAATGGTGTCACAGAATGGGTGGAGAGGTGCCCCCCTTCAGAGCAGGAGCCCGGCGGCAGATGACTCCGTTGCCTCCCAGAGTTCTGCCTCTGTATATATATATATATATATATATATAGAGAGAGAGAGAGAGAGAGAAACAAGGGGGGAGGTATAGCGCCACTTGTGAAGTATGATCTCAGTAAAATAATCTAAAATAAGATTATAATTGTTTAAACATTACCATAATAAAACACACATAACCTCATTAAAGGTGTCTGCCGGGCCCTAAGTATGCAGTGCCGGTATCGCACTGCTGGGCGTATGGAAAAATGGAGAGATAGGGTTCGGCGCTCAGTGTTGCTAAAAAATGGTAAATTTAAAAGCCAAAAAATATATACATGTATAAAATTTATAAAAAAGGTTTTTTAATATATATGAGAGTAAAACAAGTTTTTTTGAAAAAAACATAAAAAGCATAAAAACATACAAACATAAAAGTCAGGACCAAGTATTAAAAGGATAAGGAGTTTAACTTAACTCAAAAACAGCAAGGGATTAGTGCAGGAAATCCAACGCGTTTCGTCTCATCAGACTTCTTCAAAGGGTAGGGATATAATGAGCTTTCCTGTCTATTTATAGCCAGAGTAGATGGTAAAGGGGTTGTGACATCACAGATCGTCACATGATGCAATTAAATATTGTAGGTTTTTTTAAATTACTTTTAGTGTGATACAATCATATAACATAGATAGTCAGAGCAGAGTCAGTGGTTGTAGAGTGCAAAGAACGGGTGTATAATACTCAAAAGTCCATGGAAACAGTAAAAAACGATATATTAGTGGCATTTCCGCCACACTTCCGGTTACGGGTGCCGCGGCTTCGTCACTTCCGCCCCACTTCCGGTCCGCGATTGCGCATGCGCCCGCGGCGTCTCCCGGCTGTCAGGTTGTTTTCTGTATTCGTGTCCCCGGCGGGCGTCACAGTGTACATGAAGGTTCTGTCTCTCAGGACCTGTGCGGCGGCGGCCATCTTTGCTGGGATTTAGTCTATTAGATTTGTATAGTCTGGCGGCCATTTTATAGAAGTTCCTTTCGTGTCCAGTTATTTTCCTGTTGCTTCCGTGTCCATGGCAACGGAACCATAAATAAAAAGAAAATAGATGGTAATCTCCAGGCAACGGATTTTTGCAGAACATTCAAGACTTTGCATATATTTCTTATGTTTTATATATATGTATGATCATCAGTAATAAGAATATATAAATAAATAAATAAATAAATAAAGTGCTGGAGCGGTATTAAGTATAATAAATATATATAAATATATAAACACTGTGTCATCTGACCTCAGTATACCCAGTGCAAAGTGCAATATATAAATATGAATAAATAACAGTGAGTTTTTAAAAAAAGGGAGTTTTTTTAAAAAAAGAGTGAGTTTTGAAAAAAAGGGGGGGGAAGAGGAGGGGTAATTCGTATTTAAAGGTGACAGAGGCGAGTGCGGATTAAATTATTAAGAAAAAGTGTGTGGAGTGCAGGGTTTCTTGTGGTTAACGGTGTTAATTTTTAAAGGTGTACATATTTAGTTGGTATTGAACTGACATCATTTATTTGATATTACAGTACCCAATCTTCCCAGGTAATCCCCTTCCCTGGTTCTGATCGGGCCCAAACACTGCTTAGCTTCCAAGATCGGACGAGATTGGGCGTACCAGTGTGGTTTGACTGTATGCGAAATAAGACATCATACTACCACGTGATTTATCGCTTTATTTTTAATACTTAAAATATCTGGTGAGCTGTATTTAGATCGTGAAGTGAAGAAAAGGAAGGAGAAAAAGGGGAAGAGAAAATAGAGTCTTTCCGGGATACTGCACCTCATAAGAACGGTGCAATCTCGTATCCCTCATTCAGGCCAGCTGGATGTAGAGTCTGCAACTGGAAAATCCAGTACATTTCCCGTCTGGACAATTTGTTCCCGAGGTCTCCTCCTCTCTCGCCCAAGCAAACGTGTTCGATCGCCTTAAAAGTAAGGTCCTCTGGGTCGGAGTTATGTTTACATGCGAAATGTCGAGAGACTGCATGGCTGACCACCTTATTCTTTATATTTCTTATATGTTCTTGGATCCGGATTTTAAGGGGTCTTTTTGTCTTTCCTACATACTTCATTTTGCAGGTGCACTCCAAGAGGTAAATCACAGATGATGTGTTACAGTTCATAAAGTCCTTTATAGTGTATTCATTCTTGTCCTCTGTATCGCTAAAAGTTTTCCTGTTCCGATGCAGGTATTTACATATATTGCACTTCCCACATTTATACGACCCCTTGCATTTCAACATAGGGGTGTTGCGAGTGGATTTTTCCCTCAGCATGCTGGGTGCAAGGAGGTCTTTAAGGTTTTTAGATTTTTTAAAAATTAGTTCTGGTTTCAGCGGTAAGATTTCTTTGAGCACTGGGTCCATTAGAAGAATTCCCCAATGGGATTTTAGGGAGTCTCTAATCACTTTTTCATGTT
Source organism: Pseudophryne corroboree (assembly GCF_028390025.1). Taxonomy (NCBI): domain Eukaryota; kingdom Metazoa; phylum Chordata; class Amphibia; order Anura; family Myobatrachidae; genus Pseudophryne; species Pseudophryne corroboree. The sequence goes on from NC_086446.1 coordinate 170,681,728, forward strand.
GACTAAATGTAGTAATGAAGGCGATTCTTTCCTTCGTTTCTTCCTTGGTTTTATATGTTAGTAGCTTTTCCCTATCCAAACCTCTTGTTTTCTCCAGTGCTTCATCTAACAGTGGCTTCGGGTAACTCTTCTCTTCGAATCTCTTCCTGTATATCTCCAATTGATCTTCACAGTCTTTCGTACTGGTGCAGTTTCGTTTGATTCTTGAGAACTGGGAGGCCGGGATGTTATTCTTCCACCTTTCTAGATGATTGCTTTGGTAGTGTAGATAACTGTTCATATCTACTTTCTTAATGAAGTTCTTGGTGGTAACTCTTCCATTTTCCCCAGTTAGAATTAGATCCAAGTATTCAACGGATCTATCATTGGTTGTTGAGGTGAAGGCAAGGTTCAAATCGTTGTCTCCCAAAGTCCTTAAAAATTCATTAAAAGCTTCCGGTGTGCCATCCCAGATAATTAAAATATCATCGATGTAACGTTTATAAAATACCACATTCTCCTTAAAAGCGCTTAGGGTGTAGACCTGTTTTCTCTCCCAACATCCCATAAAAAGATCCGCAAAGCTCGGGGCAAATGTCGTACCCATCGCTGTGCCGCAGCATTGTAGATAAAACTGGTTTAAGAATTTAAAATAATTGTGGCTCAGGATAAAATACATAATATCACATATAAAATTTCTGTGAGTGCTGGTCAATGATGGATCGCTGTCTAAAAATTCCCTGCATGCGGCTATGCCTTTAGAGTGTTCAATGCATGTGTACAGGGATTGCACGTCCACTGTTGCCCAAATGTAAGTATCCTTCCATTGTACTGTTTTCAATAGGTTGAGCACTGATGTCGTATCTTTCAAGAAGGATGGGAGATCTTTCACATAGTTCTTCAGGAAGATATCGACATATTCCAATAAATTTGCAGTTAGTGAGCCTATGCCTGCCACTATTGGACGGCCAGGTGGGTTACTCAAAGACTTATGTATTTTTGGCAGAAAATAAAAAGTGGGGGTAATTGGATTAGACTGCATAAGATACTGGTATTCCTCTTTGGTTATCACGTTGTTTCTTAATCCCTGTACAAGTAATGTCCTCAGGTCTTCCACCAGGACTTCTTTTGGGTCGCTTTGAAGCACTGTGTATGATTTCGTATCTCCCAATAGTCTTAGTGCCTCGTTTGTATAAGCATCAAGGTCCATGATTACTAATCCACCCCCTTTGTCAGCCTGTTTTATAAACAGGTTGTTGTTCTTCTGTAGTTTTTTCAAGGCTTCACATTCACGGTTTTTCATGTTCCTTTCCTTTACCGGTTTCAGTTCTGTGTCGCATAAATCTTTCTTTACCAGTTCATAAAACATGCTGATATTATTACCCTTCGATTCCAAAGGGTAATACTTGTATGTTGGTTTCAACCCAGATCTTGAGTGGTCTGCATAGTTGCTTATGATCGCATCTTCTTTCCTTAGGAAATGTCTTTTGAGAGTAAGTTTTCTTATAAATTTATTCAGGTCGATGAAGGTCTCAAATTTATTGTGTCCACTTGTAGGTGCGAATGATAGTCCTCTGCTTAGTAGTGTTACCTCTGGCTTAGTTAGTGTGTGTTTGGATAGGTTGAAGAAGCCTTTATTTGTTGGTTCAACTAATGTAGATTCCTTCTCTTCTGTTCTCTTCCTCCTACCGCCCCGTTTGCCTCGTCTTCTAAAAACCTTTTCTTCATGGGTGATGCTTGTTTGCTGTCCTCTGTCACCATGTTACTTACCATATCTTTTGTTCGTGCTCCCGTTCTTACCGATAAAAAATCCTGGTCGCCTGTTGAATCCCTTCTTTGTAAAGCTGAGAATCTGTTGGTTGTTTTTATATACGTGTTTGTTGGACAGTCCGTACTCATATTACTGGATATTCTTCCTCTATTGGGGACCGTTCTCCATTTATATCTTCCCGTTATACTTTGTTGATGGTCTGGTCCCTTGAATCTGCTCCAATTCTTTGTTAGGCCTTTGTCATAATCATTCTTGTCCCGTATAAACTTCTTTTCTTTTCCTTTAATGACTTCCCCTTCTACATGTTCCAATTTCTTGTTAAGTACTTTTTCGTTGATTACATAATCCTCCTTATCCTTAAAACAAAGCATTTCTGTTTCTTTTGCTTTAATCTCAGTCTTTAGTTCCACCAGGACGTTCTTCTTCTTCCTGATGAGCAGTCTCATTAAATCTATGGAACATTTATGTAAAATAGAGTCCCACTCCTCTGTGAACTGTGTGTCCATATTCCCAAAGGTAGGTTGTTTTAAAAGTCTCAAACCTCTGGGTACCCTGTTAACTGTCACGTAGTGTTCCAGTCCCTTTATGTCCCACCAGGTTTTAACTTCTTTGACGAGGAGTTTCTCAATTCCCCAAAATAGATCGTCTAGATCCCGTGTAGGTGTGAGATCGTTAACTGTTTTACTCTCATTAAAGATTCTTTGGCATAGATCTTTTCTCTTAGTTGTGCGATCATTATTTCCAAACATTCTAGTTTGATACTGGATATTTTATTCACCAGGCTGCTATACCAATATACCAAAAAATGCGTAGAGAAACAAGGGGAGAGGTATAGCGCCACTTGTGAAGTATGATCTCAGTAAAATAATCTAAAATAAGATTATAATTGTTTAAACATTACCATAATAAAACACACATAACCTCATTAAAGGTGTCTGCCGGGCCCTAAGTATGCAGTGCCGGTATCGCACTGCTGGGCGTATGGAAAAATGGAGAGATAGGGTTCGGCGCTTAGTGTTGCTAAAAAATGGTAAATTTAAAAGCCAAAAAATATATACATGTATAAAATTTATAAAAAAGGTTTTTTAATATATATGAGAGTAAAACAAGTATTTTTGAAAAAAAACATAAAAAGCATAAAAACATACAAACATAAAAGTCAGGACCAAGTATTAAAAGGATAAGGAGTTTAACTTAACTCAAAAACAGCAAGGGATTAGTGCAGGAAACCCAACGCGTTTCGTCTCATCAGACTTCTTCAAAGGGTAGGGACATAATGAGCTTTCCTGTCTATTTATAGCCAGAGTAGATGGTAAAGGGGTTGTGACATCACAGATCGTCACATGATGCAATTAAATATTGTAGGTTTTTTTAAATTACTTTTAGTGTGATACAATCATATAACATAGATAGTCAGAGCAGAGTCAGTGGTTGTAGAGTGCAAAGAACGGGTGTATAATACTCAAAAGTCCATGGAAACAGTAAAAAACGATATATTAGTGGCATTTCCGCCACACTTCCGGTTACGGGTGCCGCGGCGTCGTCACTTCCGCCCCACTTCCGGTCCGCGATTGCGCATGCGCCCGCGGTGTCTCCCGGCTGTCAGGTTGTTTTCTGTATTCGTGTCCCCGGCGGGTGTCACAGTGTACATGAAGGTTCTGTCTCTCAGGACCTGTGCGGCGGCGGCCATCTTTGCTGGGATTTAGTCTATTAGATTTGTATAGTCTGGCGGCCATTTTATAGAAGTTCCTTTCGTGTCCAGTTATTTTCCTGTTGCTTCCGTGTCCATGGCAACGGAACCATAAATAAAAAGAAAATAGATGGTAATCTCCAGGCAACGGATTTTTGCAGAACATTCAAGACTTTGCATATATTTCTTATGTTTTATGTATATGTATGATCATCAGTAATAAGAATATATAAATAAATAAATAAATAAAGTGCTGGAGCGGTATTAAGTATAATAAATATATATAAATATATAAACACTGTGTCATCTGACCTCAGTATACCCAGTGCAAAGTGCAATATATAAATATGAATAAATAACAGTGAGTTTTTTTTAAAAAGGGAGTTTTTTTAAAAAAAGAGTGAGTTTTGAAAAAAGGGGGGGGGGGAAGAGGAGGGGTAATTCGTATTTAAAGGTGACAGAGGCGAGTGCGGATTAAATTATTAAGAAAAAATGTGTGGAGTGCAGGGTTTCTCGTGGTTAACGGTGTTAATTTTTAAAGGTGTACATATTTAGTTGGTATTGAACTGACATCATTTATTTGATATTACAGTACCCAATCTTCCCAGGTAGTCCCCTTCCCTGGTACTGATCGGGCCCAAACACTGCTTAGCTTCCAAGATCGGACGAGATTGGGCGTACCAGTGTGGTTTGACTGTATGCGAAATAAGACATCATACTACCACGTGATTTATCGCTTTATTTTTAATACTTAAAATATCTGGTGAGCTGTATTTAGATCGTGAAGTGAAGAAAAGGAAGGAGAAAAAGGGGAAGAGCAAATAGAGTCTTTCCGGGATACTGCACCTCATAAGAACGGTGCAATCTAGTATCCCTCATTCAGGCCAGCTGGATGTAGAGTCTGCAACTGGAAAATCCAGTACATTTCCCGTCTGGACAATTTGTTCCCGAGGTCTCCTCCTCTCTCGCCCAAGCAAACGTGTTCGATCGCCTTAAAAGTAAGGTCCTCTGGGTCGGAGTTATGTTTACATGCGAAATGTCGAGAGACTGCATGGCTGACCACCTTATTCTTTATATTTCTTATATGTTCTTGGATCCGGATTTTAAGGGGTCTTTTTGTCTCTCCTACATACTTCATTTTGCAGGTGCACTCCAAGAGATAAATCACAGATGATGTGTTACAGTTCATAAAGTCCTTTATAGTGTATTCATTCTTGTCCTCTGTATCGCTAAAAGTTTTCCTGTTCCGATGCAGGTATTTACATATATTGCACTTCCCACATTTATACGACCCCTTACATTTCAACATAGGGGTGTTGCGAGTGGATTTTTCCCTCAGCATGCTGGGTGCAAGGAGGTCTTTAAGGGGCGGTAGGAGGAAGAGAACAGAAGAGAAGGAATCTACATTAGTTGAACCAACAAATAAAGGCATCTTCAACCTATCCAAACACACACTAACTAAGCCAGAGGTAACACTACTAAGCAGAGGACTATCATTTGCACCTACAAGTGGACACAATAAATTTGAGACCTTCATCGACCTGAATAAATTTATAAGAAAACTTACTCTCAAAAGACATTTCCTAAGGAAAGAAGATGCGATCATAAGCAACTATGCAGACCACTCAAGATCTGGGTTGAAACCAACATCCAAGTATTACCCTTTGGAATCGAAGGGTAATAATATCAGCATGTTTTATGAACTGGTAAAGAAAGATTTATGCGACACAGAACTGAAACCGGTAAAGGAAAGGAACATGAAAAACCGTGAATGTGAAGCCTTGAAAAAACTACAGAAGAACAACAACCTGGTTATAAAACAGGCTGACAAAGGGGGTGGATTAGTAATCATGGACCTTGATGCTTATACAAAGGAGGCACTAAGACTATTGGGAGATACGAAATCATACACAGTGCTTCAAAGCGACCCAAAAGAAGTCCTGGTGGAAGACCTGAGGACATTACTTGTACAGGGATTAAGAAACAACGTGATAACCAAAGAGGAATACCAGTATCTTATGCAGTCTAATCCAATTACCCCCACTTTTTATTTTCTGCCGAAAATACATAAGTCTTTGAGTAACCCACCTGGCCGTCCAATAGTGGCAGGCATAGGCTCACTAACTGCAAATTTATTGGAATATGTCGATATCTTCCTGAAGAACTATGTGAAAGATCTCCCATCCTTCTTGAAAGATACGACATCAGTGCTCAACCTATTGAAAACAGTACAATGGAAGGATACTTACATTTGGGCAACAGTGGACGTGCAATCCCTGTACACATGCATTGAACACTCTAAAGGCATAGCCGCATGCAGGGAATTTTTAGACAGCGATCCATCATTGACCAGCACTCACAGAAATTTTATGTGATATTATGTATTTTATCCTGAGCCACAATTATTTTAAATTCTTAAACCAGTTTTATCTACAATGCTGCGGCACAGCGATGGGTACGACATTTGCCCCGAGCTTTGCGAATCTTTTTATGGGATGTTGGGAGAGAAAACAGGTCTACACCCTAAGCGCTTTTAAGGAGAATGTGGTATTTTATAAACGTTACATCGATGATATTTTAATTATCTGGGATGGCACACCGGAAGCTTTTAATGAATTTTTAAGGACTTTGGGAGACAACGATTTGAACCTTGCCTTCACCTCAACAACCAATGATAGATCCGTTGAATACTTGTATCTAATTCTAACTGGGGAAAATGGAAGAGTTACCACCAAGAACTTCATTAAGAAAGTAGATATGAACAGTTATCTACACTACCAAAGCAATCATCTAGAAAGGTGGAAGAATAACATCCCGGCCTCCCAGTTCTCAAGAATCAAACGAAACTGCACCAGTACGAAAGACTGTGAAGATCAATTGGAGATATACAGGAAGAGATTCGAAGAGAAGAGTTACCCGAAGCCACTGTTAGATGAAGCACTGGAGAAAACAAGAGGTTTGGATAGGGAAAAGCTACTAACATATAAAACCAAGGAAGAAACGAAGGAAAGAATCGCCTTCATTACTACATTTAGTCAACATGAAAAAGTGATTAGAGACTCCCTAAAATCCCATTGGGGAATTCTTCTAATGGACCCAGTGCTCAAAGAAATCTTACCGCCCAAACCAGAACTAATTTTTAAAAAATCTAAAAACCTTAAAGACCTCCTTGCACCCAGCATTCTGAGGGAAAAATCCACTCGCAACACCCCTATGTTGAAATGCAAGGGGTCGTATAAATGTGGGAAGTGCAATATATGTAAATACCTGCATCGGAACAGGAAAACTTTTAGCGATACAGAGGACAAGAATGAATACACTATAAAGGACTTTATGAACTGTAACACATCATCTGTGATTTACCTCTTGGAGTGCACCTGCAAAATGAAGTATGTAGGAAAGACAAAAAGACCCCTTAAAATCCGGATCCAAGAACATATAAGAAATATAAAGAATAAGGTAGTCAGCCATGCAGTCTCTCGACATTTCGCATGTAAACATAACTCCGATCCAGAGGACCTTACTTTTAAGGCGATCGAACACGTTTGCTTGGGCGAGAGAGGAGGAGACCTCAGGAACAAATTGTCCAGACGGGAAATGTACTGGATTTTCCAGTTGCAGACTCTACATCCAGCTGGCCTGAATGAGGGATACGAGATTGCACCGTTCTTATGAGGTGCAGTATCCCGGAAAGACTCTATTTTCTCTTCCCCTTTTTCTCCTTCCTTTTCTTCACTTCACGATCTAAATACAGCTCACCAGATATTTTAAGTATTAAAAATAAAGCGATAAATCACGTGGTAGTATGATGTCTTATTTCGCATACAGTCAAACCACACTGGTACGCCCAATCTCGTCCGATCTTGGAAGCTAAGCAGTGTTTGGGCCCGATCAGTACCAGGGAAGGGGACTACCTGGGAAGATTGGGTACTGTAATATCAAATAAATGATGTCAGTTCAATACCAACTAAATATGTACACCTTTAAAAATTAACACCGTTAACCACGAGAAACCCTGCACTCCACACACTTTTTCTTAATAATTTAATCCGCACTCGCCTCTGTCACCTTTAAATACGAATTACCCCTCCTCTCCCCCCCCCCCCCTTTTTTCAAAACTCACTCTTTTTTTAAAAAAACTCCCTGTTTTCAAAACTCACTGTTATTTATTCATATTTATATATTGCACTTTGCACTGGGTATACTGAGGTCAGATGACACAGTGTTTATATATTTATATATATTTATTATACTTAATACCGCTCCAGCACTTTATTTATTTATTTATTTATATATTCTTATTACTGATGATGATCATACATATATATAAAACATAAGAAATATATGCAAAGTCTTGAATGTTCTGCAAAAATCCGTTGCCTGGAGATTACCATCTATTTTCTTTTTATTTATGGTTCCGTTGCCATGGACACGGAAGCAACAGGAAAATAACTGGACACGAAAGGAACTTCTATAAAATGGCCGCCAGACTATACAAATCTAATAGACTAAATCCCAGCAAAGATGGCCGCCGCCGCACAGGTCCTGAGAGACAGAACCTTCATGTACACTGTGACGCCCGCTGGGGACACGAATACAGAAAACAACCTGACAGCCGGGAGACGCCGCGGGCGCATGCGCAATCGCGGACCGGAAGTGGGGCGGAAGTGACGAAGCCGCTGCACCCGTAACCGGAAGTGTGGCGGAAATGCCACTAATATATCGTTTTTTACTGTTTCCATGGACTTTTGAGTATTATACACCCGTTCTTTGCACTCTACAACCACTGACTCTGCTCTGACTATCTATGTTATATGATTGTATCACACTAAAAGTAATTTAAAAAAACCTACAATATTTAATTGCATCATGTGACGATCTGTGATGTCACAACCCCTTTACCATCTACTCTGGCTATAAATAGACAGGAAAGCTCATTATGTCCCTACCCTTTGAAGAAGTCTGATGAGACGAAAACGCGTTGGGTTTCCTGCACTAATCCCTTGCTGTTTTTGAGTTAAGTTAAACTCCTTATCCTTTTAATACTTGGTCCTGACTTTTATGTTTGTATGTTTTTATGCTTTTTATGTTTTTTTCAAAAAAACTTGTTTTACTCTCATATATATTAAAAAACCTTTTTTATAAATTTTATACATGTATATATTTTTTGGCTTTTAAATTTACAATTTTTTAGCAACACTGAGCGCCGAACCCTATCTCTCCATTTTTCCATATATATATATATATATATACACATATACAAACAAAAAATTCAGCACTCACCGTAGCAAGCTCACTTTTCCTCACAACATCAATAAATAAATGATGGGGGTTTAGTTAGTGAATTGGCCAATGCACGGAAGCCTGCAAACCGATCGCCAAGGTGCCCCACCTTCCCGCAGGTCCCACACCATAACAGAGTCTTAAAAATTAAAACCTGGCAACTGCATCACACATAATATAACTGCAAATATGCCCACTAGGTTTAATGTGTACCTGCCACATACCCTATGACTTTTAAACGTACACTAGTCACCTGACACTGGCTGATAAATTACTAAGGAACAGCTGACACAGGTTTAGGACAATTGAGTTTACATAAGGGTGCATGAAAAAGCTTGTGGCCACAGATAATAATCAGTAGCGGCTCTTGCCATGGGCAAGCAGGCTTTTTGCCCGGGGCGCCACTACCCTGAGGGCGCCGCCGTGGCAAGAGCTGCTACTAATCCACCCTCCCCGCTCCCACCCCCCCACGGCTGCAGTGAGCAAAATTGACCCCTAGTGTCAGTGCGGCGCTGCTATGGGAGAGACGTCATGACGTCTCTCCCATAGAGAGGAGCCAGTACCCGGAGACAGCTGCAGCATCAGCAGCAGCGTTCCGGAAGCAGGAGTGAGGCTGGTAAGTATTGTGTTTTTTTTGTTTTTTTTTTTAGGGTTTCAATGCAGCGCTACTACAGGGGGCACATACTGAGGGCACTACTACTGGGGGCATTACTACAGGGGGCACAGCTACAAGGGGCACAGCTACTGGGGGCAGACCTACAGGGAGCACAACTACAGGAGAAACTACTACAGGGGGAACAGCTACTGGGGCACTACTACAGGGGGCACTGAGGGGGCACTGCTACAAGGGGCACAGCTACCGGGGACACAATTACAGGAGGCACTGCTACAGGGGGAACAGCCACTGGGGGCACAGCTGCTGGGGGCACAACTACTGGGGGCAAATCAATAGGGGGGCACAACTACTGGGGGCACATACTGGGAGCACTGCTACAGGGTGTAAATCAGCTGGGGGCACAGCTACAAGGGGCACAGCTACTGGGGGCACTACTATAGGAGGCACTGCTACTGGGGTCACAGCTACAAGGGGCGCAACTACAGGGGGCACTACTAAAGGGTGCACTACTAAAGGGGGAACAGAAACTGGGAAAAAATTAACTGGGGGCACAGCTGCTGGGGGTACAGCTACAGTGGGGCACAAGTACAGCCGGCATCGCTGACTGACGCTAGAGGTAAAAAAATTGACCCCTAGTGTCAGTGCGGCGCTGCTATGGGAGAGACGTCATGACGTCTCTTCCATAGAGAGGAGCCGGCACCCGGAGACAGCAGCAACATCGGCAGCAGCGGTCCGGAAGCAGGAGCGAGGCTGGTAAGTATTGTGTTTTTTTTTTTTTTTAGGGTTTCAATGCAGCGCTACTACAGGGGGCACATACTGGGGGCACTACTACAGGGGGCACTACTACAGGGGGCATAGCTACAAGGGGCACAGCTACTGGGGGCAGACCTACAGGGAGCACAACTACAGGTGACACTACAGGGGTAACAGCTACAGGGGGCACTGAGGGGGCACTGCTACAAGGGGCACAGCTACAGGGGGCACAACTACAGGGGGCACTGCTACAGGGGGAACAGCTACTGGGGGCAAATTAACTGGGGGCACAGCTGCTGGGGGCACAACTACTGGGGGGCACAACTACTGGAGGCAAATCAACAGGGGGACACAACTACAGGGGCACATACTGGGGGCACTACTACTGGGGGCACTACTACAGGGGGCACAGCTACAAGGGGCACCGCTACTGGGGCACTACTATAGGGGGCATGCTACAAGGGGCCAGTGCCGTAACTAGGTGTGTGCCGATGGTGCCTTGCCCACAGTGCACATGCATTGAAGGCGCACCACTGGCAGCACACCTCCTTCCCCCATGGCCGCAGTCACTTCAGTGCTGCCTTCTACCTCCCACCAGCCGCCGGAGCCGTCCCCCCAAAGCCGCATCCACTACTGTCAGCCCAGCGCTCCTGCGCTGCCTGCCTCCCACCAGCCACTGGAGCCGCCCCCCCAAAGCCACAGCCACTACTCTCAGCCCAGCGCTCCTGCCTCCTGCCAGCCGCCGGAGCCATCTCTGGTCTCCGAGTCCCGCTGATGCCTGCCTCCTGCTGCCGCCTATGATCATGCCGCAGCTGCCAGCTCCCGGGTCTCTGCCTCCTCTGCCGTTGATGCCGGATCGCAGGTGAGGGTGAGTATATCTCTCTCTCCCATAAAAGGGGGACTGCCTGCCGTAATGTGTAAAAAGGGAGACGCTGTCTGCCGTAATGTGTAAAAAAGGGGTCGCTGTCTGCCATAATGTGTAAAAAGGGGACGCTGTCTGCCGTCATGTATAAAAAAGGGGTCGCTGTCTGCCGTAATGTGTAAAAAGGGGACGCTATCTGCCATAATGTGTAAAAAGGGGGACACTGTCTGCCGTAATGTGTAAAAACGGGGACGCTGTCTGCCGTAATGTGTAAAAAGGGGACGCTGTCTGCTGTAATATGTAAAAAAAGGGGACGCTGTCTGCCATAATGTGTAAAAAGGGGGACGCTGTCTGCCATAATGTGTAAAAAGAGGGACGCTTTCTGCCATAATTTATAAAAAGGGGGACGCTGTCTGCCGTAATGTGTAAAAAGGGGCCGCTGTCTGACGTAATGTGTAAAAGGGGCTCTACCTGGTGTAGTGGTGCTACTGTGCAGCATAATTTGAATAATGGAGACTACTGTGCACCGTAGTATGAATTGGTATTATCTTGTGGCCACGCCCCTTCCCCATGAGGCCACGCCTATATATTTTTCACGCGCCTACGGTGCGCACTGCCACTGTATAGGGGGGCGCCAATGCCGTTCCTTGCGCAATGCGCTAAAATGCCTAGTTACAGCACTGCAGGGGCACTACTACAGTGGGAACAGCTACTGTGGAAAAATTAACTGGGGGCACAGCTACTGGAGGTACAGCTACAGTGGGGCACAAATACATGGGGATAACTGTGGCCACGCCCCTTCCCTATGAAGAAGCCACGCCCCTTTCATATGAAGAAGCCACGCCCCTGTCTAGAACCGGCCCTGATAATATATACATATATATATGTTAAGTCACACATTTCCTGGCAGTCATACCCAGCATTAGAACCCATGAACTGTTGCGCTGAAGGAAGACACCTTACTGATACAGCTATTTGTTCCTGCATTGCAAGTTTGCAGATTTTAATTATATGAAGCTGCTACATAGAATTGTCAGTTCAAAACCATCGTAACTAGACTTAAATATGTAGTGTACAGCCACACACTACATAGATCTGTTCAGTCACTCACAATGTTGATTATTTCTTTGACAATTATTTTACAAGTGTCATACACAGGATTAGAATCCATGACCTATTACACTGGAAGCAATCACCTTACTGATGGAGCTATTTGCTCCTGTATAGGAAGCATGAGAATTCTAACTATATGAGAATTAACTTCGTATAGTTAAAATTCTTATACTATACAGGAGCAAATAGCTCCATCAGTAAGGTGTCTGCTTCTAGTGCAATAGGTCATGCATTCTAATCCTGGGTATGACACTTGTAAAATGTGTATCTCCAATAAAGAGGGTGTGACTTGTAAGGTGCAGGAAGGAATAAATAGTGATGGCTGTCAATTCATTTAATTGAATGATGTCACTGAACACAAGGAACGAGAAGAAAGGTGCCCCCTACAGAGCAGGAGCCCAGCGGCAGCCAACTCCATTGCCTCCCACAGTTACGCCTCTGCATGTATCAATATGTTAAAACCCATAAGAAAACCAACTGTTGTACAGGATACCTCCCAACTTTTCTGTTCTCTGAGACGGGACACTCGTAGAAGCGCGTTGTCTCTGTGGGGTGGGCATGGCTTCTGCAAAGTGGGTGTGGCCTCACACCTGTTCGGCATTTTGGGGGCATGCCCATCACTCCCCGAGCAGCTGGGCAGCCCCCGGCTAACCTCACTGCCCTGATTAGATGCTGCGCGAGTGTGCACTGCAACTATTCAGGAAACTTGTTATTCAATAAATCATTCTGTTCTCTGCTTAACTTGTCTGTGGCTAGAAATGATAAATTGATTTCTGTGTGAATTAAATCTCTGTGTACCTGGCAAGTAAATTCACTGCCCAAAAGTATCCCAAACCTCAGTGTCAAGTTTATAAGCAACATTTTGCTGCCAATAATTGTATCTACAGTACTTTAGCACATGAATAAGCTTCAATCAACCAGAGAACATGTCAACAAGTACATTACCACAACTGCAGCATTAGTTTGAATAAAATCATCTTCTCCACAAGGTGGGGTTGTGCTGCTTTTTATGCCTTCTTAACAACGTCCACATTAAGAGCCTGATTTAAGTATGCGTTTTTGTAGCATGTAACAAAAATACCCTGTACCACACTGTGCATGTGCAAGAAAATGCAGAATTAGTCAGAGACTAGCATAGTTTGCAGATCTGTGATATGATGGTGCAAGGCGTGTAGACAGAAGTCTAGGATGACCACAGGAATTGCATATTACTTAAATTTGGATGTATATCTAGGATTGGTCTGGCCCACAGGAGTACAGGGGAAACGCCCGGTGGGCCCCACTGCCTGGGCCCCCACCTCCTCCTCTAGGGATCAGGTTCGTGACTGTGCACTTGAATAATAATTTACATTGTACATATGCTACCTTATACTGCACAGGACTATGATGTATTTTCTACAGTGCATTGCTGTTATTAATCTGGTACATTATCAAGCATTCACATCACTAGCAGTATTTACTATATATATATTACAAAAAATCCTGCACTCGCATCTATAATGAACAACGGTGGGGTGCTCCTAGTGAATATCTGCCTCACCAGGCAGGCTCACAGTATATACAGAGTCCAATAGTATGGAGGTGCACTCATCCAATAAGGCGGTCTTCAACAGCTTCAATTTCACAATAACTTTATTTCAGTAGAAGTCAGGCTTATTGTTGTCGACGTTTCGATCCACTATTGGGGATCTTTATCAAGACAAGCTTCCATGTGCAAAAGATCATTTCAAAACATCATATACTGATCACTATAACAAACAAAAAACAAATAAATAAACATAATAATATAGATGACACAGACAAGAACACAAACATAATCTCCCAGGTCCCAACAACAGTATAATAAATGCATGGGAGGTAAAAATTCACACCCTATGCTAGATAGATGTAAGTATGAGAAAAAGATATAAAGCTTCCGAAACACCAGGATTTAACCGCATTCACCATAGGTGCATACGAACTAAGAATGGGTAAAACTAGGGGTTATATACAGAGCATAGCCAGATTAAGGGGGGGATGCAGGGCATACTGTACCCAGGGCCCCCCTGTGTCAGGGGACCCGCGGCCAAAGCACACTGATATCACTAACTTTCTCTCTTAACGAGAGAACCAGAATGCGAGCAGGACAATATGAGCTACAGATGGAGCTTTTTAACCAGAGGAGAGATAGGAGGCTGGAGAGATCTGTAAGAGACACAGGGATCCCAGCTTCTGCTCCTCACCATCTGGATGTCTAAGTCCTGTGTAAACTGTTATGCAACTAAACCAATTGGGTCTAGAGATAGAGAGACACACAGAGAGTCCTCTTGAGTCCTGTCCCAGTGTGTAAGTAGTACAGAGGCTGCTGCTATTCTTGCATGTGACAAGATCAATTATTTTATTTTTATATATGTATTTTAAGGTTGTTTAAGTTGTCTTTGTTCCACTACAAGAAAATGTTATAAAATAGTTGACTTTCAATTAAGTGGCGCTACTGTATAAACAGTACCCAGGCATTATTAAACTATTAGTTTAAAACTAATATACACTATTGGTTTCAATTTAATATACACAATCTATATCTCTCACCGTGACCCATTCCAGGAGTGACAAAATGCTCTCTACCTGGACTTCCTTCTTAATTTATGATTGCAAACATCTGTGTTGAAATACCTTTCTTATCAATTAAATAGCTCAACGCAGGTGACATCAATCATATATTAAGAGGGAGGTCCAGGTAGAGAGCATTTTGTTCCTCCTGAAATGGGACATGTTGGGAGGTATGCACAATCTAATATACATCCCCCACCTTCCACCGGGGCCCCCCCCTGTTTTAAGTACCCCGGGCACCCCAAAGGCTTTATCCGGCCCTGATACAGAGTCAAAAAAATGAACATCATAGAGTTTACAACACTAAAAAGTTCAAAACACCAACACCAGTGTGACCATATGTGTATACTAGTGATGTGCACCGGAAATTTTTCGGGTTTTGTGTTTTGGTTTTGGATTCGGTTCCGCGGCCGTGCTTTGGATTCGGACGCGTTTTGGCAAAACCTCCCTGAAATTTTTTTGTCGGATTCGGGTGTGTTTTGGATTCGGTTGTTTTTTTACAAAAAACCCTCAAAAACAGCTTAAATCATAGAATTTGGGGGTCATTTTGATCCCATAGTATTATTAACCTCAATAACCATAATTTACACTCATTTTCAGTCTATTCTGAACACCTCACACCTCACAATATTATTTTTAGTCCTAAAATTTGCACCGAGGTCGCTGGATGGCTAAGCTAAGCGACCCAAGTGGCCGACACAAACACCTGGCCCATCTAGGAGTGGCACTTCAGTGTCAGACAGGATGGCACTTCAAAAAAATAGTCCCCAAACAGCACATGATGCAAAGAAAAAAAGAGGCGCACCAAGGTCGCTGTGTGACTAAGCTAAGCGACACAAGTGGCCGACACAAACACCTGGCCCATCTAGGAGTGGCACTGCAGTGTCAGGCAGGATGGCACTTCAAAAAAATTGTCCCCAAACAGCACATGATGCAAAGAAAAAAAGAGGCGCACCAAGGTCGCTGTGTGACTAAGCTAAGCGACACAAGTGGCCGACACAAACACCTGGCCCATCTAGGAGTGGCACTGCAGTACAGGCAGGATGGCACTTCAAAAAAATTGTCCCCAAACGGCACATGATGCAAAGAAAAATGAAAGAAAAAAGAGATGCAAGATGTTATGTTGTATAAACAGGACATGCACACTTTAACGAACCCATCATTTCAGCGACAGGGTCTGCCACACGACTGTGACTGAAATGACTGGTTGGTTTGGGCCCCCACCGAAAAAGAAGCAATTAATCTCTCCTTGCACAAACTGGCTCTACAGAGGCAAGATGTCCACCTCATCATCATCCTCCGATATATCACCGTGTACATCCCGCTCCTCACAGATTATCAATTCGTCCCCACTGGAATCCACCATCTCAGGTCCCTGTGTACTTTCTGGAGGCAATTGCTGGTGAATGTCTCCACGGAGGAATTGATTATAAGTCATTTTGATGAACATCATCTTTTCCACATTTTCTGGAAGTAACCTCGTACGCCGATTGCTGACAAGGTGAGCGGCTGCACTAAACACTCTTTCGGAGTACACACTGGAGGGTGGGCAACTTAGGTAAAATAAAGCCAGTTTCTGCAAGGGCCTCCAAATTGCCTCTTTTTCCTGCCAGTATACGTACGGACTGTCTGATGTGCCTACTTGGATGCGGTCAATCATATAATCCTACACCATTCTTTCAATGGTGAAAGAATCATATGCAGTGACAGTAGACGACATGTCAGAAATCGTTGGCAGGTCCTTCAGTCCGGACCAGATGTCAGTACTCGCTCCAGACTGCCCTGCATCACCGCTAGAAGGTGGGCTCGGAATTCTTAGCCTTCCTCGCACCCCCAGTAGCGGGAGAATGTGAAGGAGGAGCTGTTGACGGGTCACGTTCCGCTTGACTTGACAATTTTCTCACCAGCAGGTCTTTGAACCTCTGCAGACTTGTGTCTGCCGGAAAGAGAGATACAACGTAGGTTTTAAATCTAGGATCGAGCACGGTGGCCAAAATGTAGTGCTCTGATTTCAACAGATTGACCACCCGTGAATCCTGGTTAAGCGAATTAAGGGCTCCATCCACAAGTCCCACATGCCTAGCGGAATCGCTCTGTTTTAGCTCCTCCTTCAATGTCTCCAGCTTCTTCTGCAAAAGCCTGATGAGGGGAATGACCTGACTCAGGATGGCAGTGTCTGAACTGACTTCACGTGTGGCAAGTTCAAAGGGTTGCAGAACCTTGCACAACGTTGAAATCATTCTCTACTGCGCTTGAGTCAGGTGCATTCCCCCTCCTTTGCCTATATCGTGGGCAGATGTATAGGCTTGAATCTCTTGCACGCCCCTGTCATTTTTTAAATAATTCTGCACCACCAAATTCAATGTATGTGCAAAACATGGGACGTGCTGGAATTTGCCCAGATGTAATGCACACACAATATTGGTGGCGTTGTCCGATGTCACAAATCCCCAGGAGAGTCCAATTGGGGTAAGCCATTCTGCGATGATGTTCCTCAGTTTCCGTAAGAGGTTGTCAGCTGTGTGCCTCTTATGGAAAGCGGTGATACAAAGCGTAGCCTGCCTAGGAAAGAGTTGGCGTTTGCGAGATGCTGCTACTGGTGCCGCTGCTGCTGTTCTTGCTGCGGGAGGCAATACATCTACCCAGTGGGCTGTCACAGTCATATAGTCCTGATTCTGCCCTGCTCCACTTGTCCACATGTCCGTGGTTAAGTGGACATTGGGTACAACAGCATTTTTTAGGACACTGGTGACTCTTTTTCTGACGTCTGTGTACATTTTCGGTATCGCCTGCCTAGAGAAATGGAACCTAGATGGTATTTGGTACCGGGGACACAGTACCTCAATCAAGTCTCTAGTTGCCTCTGAATTAACGGTGGATACCGGAACCACGTTTCTCACCGCCCAGGCTGCCAAGGCCTGAGTTATCCGCTTTGCAGCAGGATGACTGCTGTCATATTTCATCTTCCTCGCAAAGGACTGTTGGATAGTCAATTGCTTACTGGAAGTAGTACAAGTGGTCTTCCGACTTCCCCTCTGGGATGACGATCGACTCCCAGCAGCAACAACAGCAGCACCAGCAGCAGTAGGCGTTACACTCAAGGATGCATCGGAGGAATCCCAGGCAGGAGAGGACTCGTCAGACTTGCCAGTGACATGGCCTGCAGGACTATTGGCTTTCCTGTGTAAGGTGGAAATTGACACTGAGGGAGTTGGTGGTGTGGTTTGCAGGAGCTTGGTTACAAGAGGAAGGGATTTAGTGGTCAGTGGACTGCTTCCGCTGTCATCCAAAGTTTTTGAACTTGTCACTGACTTATGATGAATGCGCTGCAGGTGACGTATAAGGGAGGATGTTCCGAGGTGGTTAACGTCCTTACCCCTACTTATTACAGCT
Organism: Pseudophryne corroboree; assembly: GCF_028390025.1. Taxonomy (NCBI): domain Eukaryota; kingdom Metazoa; phylum Chordata; class Amphibia; order Anura; family Myobatrachidae; genus Pseudophryne; species Pseudophryne corroboree. The sequence goes on from NC_086446.1 coordinate 170,699,777, forward strand.
TGACAAAGGCAACACACGGCTTGACGCCTGTTGTCCGCATTTGTGTTGAAATAATTCCACACCGAAGAGCTGATTTTTTTTGTATTTTGACCAGGCATGTCAATGGCCATATTCGTCCCATGGACAACAGGTGTCTCCCCGGGTGCCTGACTTAAACAAACCACCCCACCATCAGAATCCTCCTTGTCAATTTCCTCCCCAGCGCCAGCAACACCCATATCCTCATCCTGGTGTACTTCAACAGTGACATCTTCAATTTGACTATCTGGAACTCGACTGCGGGTGCTCCTTCCAGCACTTGCAGGGGGCGTGCAAATGGTGGAAGGCGCAAGCTCTTCCCGTCCAGTGTTGGGAAGGTCAGGCATCGCAACCGACACAATTGGACTCTCCTTGGGGATTTGTGATTTAGAAGAATGCACAGTTCTTTGCTGTGCTTTTGCCAGCTTAAGTCTTTTCATTTTTCTAGCGAGAGGATGAGTGCTTCCATCCTCATGTGAATCTGAACCACTAGCCATGAACATAGGCCAGGGCCTCAGCCGTTCCTTGCCACTCCGTGTCGTAAATGGCATATTGGCAAGTTTACGCTTCTCATCAGACGCTTTCAATTTTGATTTTTGGGTCATTTTACTGAACTTTTGTTTTTTGGATTTTACATGCTCTCTACTATGACATTGGGCATCGGCCTTGGCAGACGACGTTGATGGCATTTCATCGTCTCGGCCATGACTAGTGGCTGCAGCTTCAGCACGAGGTGGAAGTGGATCTTGATCTTTCCCTATTTTAACCTCCACATTTTTGTTCTCCATTTTTTAATGTGTGGAATTATATGCCAGTATCAATAGCAATGGCCTACTACTATATATACTGCGCACAACTGAAATGCACCACAGGTATGGATGGATAGTATACTTGACGAATGACGACACAGAGGTAGGTAGAGCAGTGGCCGACTGTACCGTAATGCTATATATTATATACTGGTGGTCAGCAAACTGTGCAAAACTTAGATGCACCACAGGTATGGATGGATAGTATACTTGACGACACAGAGGTAGGTACAGCAGTGGCCTACTGTACCGTAATGCTATATATTATATACTGGTGGTCAGCAAACTGTGCAAAACTTAAATGCACCACAGGTATGGATGGATAGTATACTTGACGACACAGAGGTAGGTACAGCAGTGGCCTACTGTACCGTAATGCTATATATTATATACTGGTGGTCAGCAAACTGTGCAAAACTTAAATGCACCACAGGTATGGATGGATAGTATACTTGACAACACAGAGGTAGGTACAGCAGTGGCCTAGTGTACCGTAATGCTATATATTATATAGAGATGTGCACCGTAAATTTTTCGGGTTTTGTGTTTTGGTTTTGGGTTCGTTTCCGTGGCCGTGTTTTTGGTTCGAACGCGTTTTGGCAAAACCTCACCGAATTTTTTTTGTCGGATTCGGGTGTGTTTTGGATTCGGGTGTTTTTTTTCAAAAAACCCTAAAAAACAGCTTAAATCATAGAATTTGGGGGTCATTTTGATCCCAAAGTATTATTAACCTCAATAACCATAATTTCCACTCATTTTCAGTCTATTCTGAACACCTCACACCTCACAATATTATTTTTAGTCCTAAAATTTGCACCGAGGTCGCTGGATGACTAAGCTCAGCGACCCAAGTGGCCGACACAAACACCTGGCCCATCTAGGAGTGGCACTGCAGTGTCACGCAGGATGGCCCTTCCAAAAAACACTCCCCAAACAGCACATGACGCAAAGAAAAAAAGAGGCGCAATGAGGTAGCTGTGTGACTAAGCTCAGCGACCCAAGTGGCCGACACAAACACCTGGCCCATTTAGGAGTGGCACTGCAGTGTCAGGCAGGATGGCCCTTCCAAAAAATACTCCCCAAACAGCACATGACGCAAAGAAGAAAAAAAAGAGGCGCAATAAGGTAGCTGTGTGACTAAGCTCAGCGACCCTAGTGGCCGACACAAACACCTGGCCCATCTAGGAGTGGCACTGCAGTGTCAGGCAGGATGGCCCTTCCAAAAAACACTCCCCAAACAGCACATGACGCAAAGAAAAAAAGAGGCACAATGAGGTAGCTGTGTGAGTAAGCTCAGCGACCCTAGTGGCCGACACAAACACCTGGCCCATCTAGGAGTGGCACTGCAGTGTCACGCAGGATGGCCCTTCAAAAAAACACTCCCCAAACAGCACATGACGCAAAGAAAAAAAGAGGCGCAATGAGGTAGCTGTGTGAGTAAGCTAAGCGACCCTAGTGGCCGACACAAACACCTGGCCCATCTAGGAGTGGCACTGCAGTGTCACGCAGGATGGCCCTTCAAAAAAACACTCCCCAAAAAGCACATGACGCAAAGAAAAAAAGAGGCGCAATGAGGTAGCTGTGTGACTAAGCTCAGCGACCCAAGTGGCCGACACAAACACCTGGCCCATCTAGGAGTGGCACTGCAGTGTCAGGCAGGATGGCCCTTCCAAAAAATACTCCCCAAACAGCACATGACGCAAAGAAAAATGAAAGAAAAAAGAGGTGCAAGATGGAATTGTCCTTGGGCCCTCCCACCCACCCTTATGTTGTATAAACAGGACATACACACTTTAACCAACCCATCATTTCAGTGACAGGGTCTGCCACACGACTGTGACTGAAATGACGGGTTGGTTTGGACCCCAACCAAAAAAGAAGCAATTAATCTCTCCTTGCACAAACTGGCTCTACAGAGGCAAGATGTCCACCTCATCATCATCCTCCGATTCATCACCGTGTACATCCCCCTCCTCACAGATAATCAATTCGTCCCCACTGGAATCCACCATCACAGCTCCCTGTGTACTTTGTGGAGGCAATTGCTGCTGGTGAATGTCTCCATGGAGGAATTGATTATAATTCATTTTAATGAACATCATCTTATCCACATTTTCTGGAAGTAACCTCGTACGCCGATTGCTGACAAGGTGAGCGGCGGCACTAAACACTCTTTCGGAGTACACACTTGTGGGAGGGCAACTTAGGTAGAATAAAGCCAGTTTGTGCAAGGGCCTCCAAATTGCCTCTTTTTCCTGCCAGTATACGTACGGACTGTCTGACGTGCCTACTTGGATGCGGTCACTCATATAATCCTCCACCATTCTTTCAATGGGGAGAGAATCATATGCAGTGACAGTAGACGACATGTCCGTAATCGTTGGCAGGTCCTTCAGTCCGGACCAGATGTCAGCATCAGCAGTCGCTCCAGACTGCCCTGCATCACCGCCAGCGGGTGGGCTCGGAATTCTGAGCCTTTTCCTCGCTTCCCCAGTTGCGGGAGAATGTGAAGGAGGAGATGTTGACAGGTCGCGTTCCGCTTGACTTGACAATTTTCTCACCAGCAGTTCTTTGAACCCCTGCAGACTTGTGTCTGCCGGAAAGAGAGATCCAAGGTAGGTTTTAAATCTAGGATCGAGCACGGTGGCCAAAATGTGGTGCTCTGATTTCAACAGATTGACCACCCGTGAATCCTTGTTAAGCGAATTAAGGGCTCCATCCACAAGTCCCACATGCCTAGCGGAATCGCTCTGTGTTAGCTCCTCCTTCAATGTCTCCAGCTTCTTCTGCAAAAGCCTGATGAGGGGAATGACCTGACTCAGGCTGGCAGTGTCTGAACTGACTTCACGTGTGGCAAGTTCAAAAGGTTGCAGAACCTTGCACAACGTTGAAATCATTCTCCACTGCGCTTGAGACAGGTGCATTCCACCTCCTATATCGTGCTCAGTTGTATAGGCTTGAATGGCCTTTTGCTGCTCCTCCAACTTTTGAAGCATATAGAGGGTTGAATTCCACCTCGTTACCACTTCTTGCTTCAGATGATGGCAGGGCAGGTTCAGGCGTTTTTGGTGTTGCTCCAGTCTTCTGTACGTGGTGCCTGTACGCCGAAAGTGTCCCGCAATTCTTCTGGCCACCGACAGCATCTCTTGCACGCCCCTCTCGTTTTTTAAATAATTCTGCACCACCAAATTCAAGGTATGTGCAAAACATGGGACGTGCTGGAATTTGCCCATATTTAATGCACACACAATATTGCTGGCGTTGTCCGATGCCACAAATCCACAGGAGAGTCCAATTGGGGTAAGCCATTCTGCGATGATCTTCCTCAGTTGCCGTAAGAGGTTTTTAGCTGTGTGCGTATTCTGGAAAGCGGTGATACAAAGCGTAGCCTGCCTAGGAAAGAGTTGGCGTTTGCGAGATGCTGCTACTGGTTCCGCCGCTGCTGTTCTTGCGGCGGGAGTCCATACATCTACCCAGTGGGCTGTCACAGTCATATAGTCCTGAGTCTGCCCTGCTCCACTTGTCCACATGTCCGTGGTTAAGTGGACATTGGGTACAACTGCATTTTTTAGGACACTGGTGAGTCTTTTTCTGAGGTCTGTGTACATTTTCGGTATCGCCTGCCTAGAGAAATGGAACCTAGATGGTATTTAGTACCGGGGACACAGTACCTCAAACAAGTCTATAGTTGGCTCTGCAGTAATGATGGATACCGGAACCACGTTTCTCACCGCCCAGGATGCCAAGGCCTCAGTTATACGCTTTGCAGCAGGATGACTGCTGTGATATTTCATCTTCCTCGCAAAGGACTGTTGGACAGTCAATTGCTTGGTGGAAGTAGTAAAAGTGGTCTTACGACTTCCCCTCTGGGATGACCATCGACTCCCAGCAGCAACAACAGCAGCGCCAGCAGCAGTAGGCGTTACACGCAAGGATGCATCGGAGGAATCCCAGGCAGGAGAGGACTTGTCAGAATTGCCAGTGACATGGCCTGCAGGACTATTGGCATTCCTGGGGAAGGAGGAAATTGACACTGAGGGAGTTGGTGGGGTGGTTTGCGTGAGCTTGGTTACAAGAGGAAGGGATTTACTGGTCAGTGGACTGCTTCCGCTGTCGCCCAAAGTTTTTGAACTTGTCACTGACTTATGATGAATGCGCTGCAGGTGACGTATAAGGGAGGATGTTCCGAGGTGGTTAACGTCCTTACCCCTACTTATTACAGCTTGACAAAGGCAACACACGGCTTGACAAATGTTATCCGCATTTCTGTTGAAATACTTCCACACCGAAGAGCCGATTTTTTTGGTATTTTCATCAGGCATGTCAATGGCCATATTCCTCCCACGGACAACAGGTGTCTCCCCGGGTGCCTGACTTAAACAAACCACCTCACCATCAGAATCCTCCTGGTCAATTTCCTCCCCAGCGCCAGCAACACCCATATCCTCCTCATCCTGGTGTACTTCAACACTGACATCTTCAATCTGACTATCAGGAACTGGACTGCGGGTGCTCCTTCCAGCACTTGCAAGGGGCGTGCAAATGGTGGAAGGCGCATGCTCTTCACGTCCAGTGTTGGGAAGGTCAGGCATCGCAACCGACACAATTGGACTCTCCTTGTGGATTTGTGATTTTGAAGAACGCACAGTTCTTTGCTGTGCTTTTGCCAGCTTAAGTCTTTTCATTTTTCTAGCGAGAGGCTGAGTGCTTCCATCCTCATGTGAAGCTGAACCACTAGCCATGAACATAGGCCAGGGCCTCAGCCGTTCCTTGCCACTCCGTGTGGTAAATGGCATATTGGCAAGTTTACGCTTCTCCTCCGACGATTTTATTTTAGATTTTTGAGTCCTTTTTTTACTGATATTTGGTGTTTTGGATTTTACATGCTCTGTACTATGACATTGGGCATCGGCCTTGGCAGACGACGTTGATGGCATTTCATCGTCTCGGCCATGACTAGTGGCAGCAGCTTCAGCACAAGGAGGAAGTGGATCTTGATCTTTCCCTAATTTTGGAACCTCAACATTTTTGTTCTCCATATTTTAATAGGCACAACTAAAAGGCACCTCAGATAAACAATGGAGATGGATGGATACTAGTATACTTATGGATGACGAGTGACTGCCGACACAGAGGTAGCTACAGCCGTGGACTACCGTACTGCGTCTGCTAGTATAGACTGGATGATAATGATATAAAATATATATATATATATCACTACTGCAGGACAGGTATATATTATATAATGACGGACCAGCTGGACACTGTCAGCAGCAGACTCCTAAACTACTAGTATGAAGAAGACAGAAAAAAAAACCCACCACAGGTAGGTATACAATTATGGACGAGCACTGCCGACACAGAGGTAGCTACAGCCGTGGACTACCGTACTGCGTCTGCTAGTATAGACTGGTTGATAATGATATAAAATATATATATATATCACTACTGCAGGACAGGTATATATTATATAATGACGGACCTGCTGGACACTGTCAGCAGCAGACTCCTAAACTACTAGTATGAAGAAGATAGAAAGAAAAAAAAAAACACCACAGGTAGGTATACAATTATGGACGAGCACTGCCGACACAGAGGTAGCTACAGCCGTGGACTACCGTACTGCATCTGCTAGTATAGACTGGATGATAATGATATTAAAAATATATATATCACTACTGCAGGACAGGTATATATTATATAATGACGGACCTGCTGGACACTGTCAGCAGCAGACTCCTAAACTACTAGTATGAAGAAGATAGAAAAAAAAAACCCACCACAGGTAGGTATACAATTATGGATGAGCACTGCCGACACAGAGGTAGCTACAGCCGTGGACTACCGTACTGCGTCTGCTAGTATAGACTGGATGATAATGATATAAAAAATATATATATATCACTACTGCAGGACAGGTATATATTATATAATGACGGACCTGCTGGACACTGTCAGCAGCAGACTCCTAAACTACTAGTATGAAGAAGATAGAAAAAAAAAAAACCACCACAGGTAGGTATACAATTATGGACGAGCACTGCCGACACAGAGGTAGCTACAGCCGTGGACTACCGTACTGCGTCTGCTAGTATAGACTGGATGATAATGATATAAAAAATATATATATCACTACTGCAGGACAGGTATATATTATATAATGACGGACCTGCTGGACACTGTCAGCAGCAGACTACTAAACTACTAGTATGAAGAAGATAGAAAAAAAAAACCCACCACAGATAGGTATACAATTATGGATGAGCACTGCCGACACAGAGGTAGCTACAGCCGTGGACTACCGTACTGTGTCTGCTAGTATAGACTGGATGATAATGATATAAAAAATATATATATATATCACTACTGCAGGACAGGTATATATTATATAATGACGGACCTGCTGGACACTGTCAGCAGCAGACTCCTAAACTACTAGTATGAAGAAGATAGAAAAAAAAAACCCACCACAGGTAGGTATACAATTATGGACGAGCACTGCCGACACAGAGGTAGCTACAGCCGTGGACTACCGTACTGCGTCTGCTAGTATAGACTGGATGATAATGATATAAAAAATATATATATATCACTACTGCAGGACAGGTATATATTATATAATGACGGACCTGCTGGAGACTGTCAGCAGCAGATTCCTAAACTACTAGTATGAAGAAGATAGAAAAAAAAAAACCACCACAGGTAGGTATACAATTATGGACGAGCACTGCCGACACAGAGGTAGCTACAGCCGTGGACTACCGTACTGCGTCTGCTAGTATAGACTGGATGATAATGATATAAAAAATATATATATATCACTACTGCAGGACAGGTATATATTATATAATGACGGACCTGCTGGACACTGTCAGCAGCAGACTCCTAAACTACTAGTATGAAGAAGATAGAAAAAAAAAACCCACCACAGGTAGGTATACAATTATGGACGAGCACTGCCGACACAGAGGTAGCTACAGCCGTGGACTACCGTACTGCGTCTGCTAGTATAGACTGGATGATAATGATATAAAAAATATATATATGTCACTACTGCAGGTATATATTATAATATAATGAATGACGGACCTGCTGGACACTGTCTGTCAGCAGAATGCGTTTATAGAATAAAAAAAAAAAAACACCACACGAGTGTTTAACTTTTTCAGACAGACAATATACTGGTGGTCACTGGTCAGTCACACTGGCAGCAAAATGTTATATACTCCTGCTATAACTGCTCCCCAGTCTCCCCCACAATTAAGCTGTGTGAGCAGTGAGCACTCAGCACAGTCAGATATACATAGATGATATTATCATGCAGCACACTGAGGCTGAGCACAGATATGGTATGTGACTGTGTATCGTTTTTTGTCAGGCAGAGAACGGATTTTAAATAATAAATAAAACTGGTGGTCACTAGTATAACTAGTATAACTATCAGCAAAACTCTGCCCTCTCTGAGTACTCCTAATGCTCCCCAAAATTACTAAAATTAAATTAATAGTAAATCAAGTGTCTCACTCTCTATCTAAACGGAGAGGACGCCAGCCACGTCCTCTCCCTATCAATCTCAATGCACGTGTGAAAATGGCGGCGACGCGCGGCTCCTTATATAGAATCCGAGTCTTGCGATAGAATCCGAGCCTCGCGACAATCCGACAGCGGGATGATGACGTTCGGGCGCGCTCGGGTTAGCCGAGCAAGGCGGGAAGATCCGAGTCTGCCTCGGACCCGTGTAAAAAGGCTGAAGTTCGGGGGGGTTCGGATTCCGAGGAACCGAACCCGCTCATCTCTAATACTCTAATATTATATACTGGTGGTCAGCAAACTGTGCAAAACTTAAATGCACCACAGGTATGGATGGATAGTATACTTGACGACACAGAGGTAGGTAGAGCAGTGGCCTACTGTACCGTAATGCTATATATTATATACTGGTGGTCAGCAAACTGTGCAAAACTTAAATGCACCACAGGTATGGATGGATAGTATACTTGACGACACAGAGGTAGGTACAGCAGTGGCCTTCTGTACCGTACTCCTATATATTATATACTGGTGGTCAGCAAAATTATGCACTGTACTCCTACTATATACTACAATGCAGCACAGATATGGAGTGTTTTTCAGGCAGACAACGTATACTGGTGGTCACTGGTCAGCAAAACTCTGCACTGCACTCCTCCTATATAATATACTGGTGGTACCCAGTCCCCACAATAAAGCAGTGTGAGCACAGATATATGCAGCACACTGAGCACAGATATGGAGTGTTTTTCAGGCAGACAACGTATACTGGTGGTCACTGTCAGCAAAACTCTGCACTGTACTCCTCCTATATAATACAGCTGCTCCCCAGTCCCCACAATTAAGCAGTGTGAGCACAGATATATGCAGCACACTGAGCACAGATAAGGACTAAGAGCGTATTTTTTCAGGCAGAGAACGGATAAAACTGGTGGTCACTGATCAGCAAAACTCTGCACTGTACTCCTCCTATATTATTAATATACAGCTGCTCCCCAGTCCCCACAATTAAGCAATAAGCAAGCACAAATATTTGCATCAACAATACACGGAGAGGACGCCTGCCACGTCCTCTCCCTAACATTTCCAATGCACGAGTGAAAATGGCGGCGATGCGCGGCTGCTTATATAGAATCCGAATCTCGCAAGAATCCGACAGCGGGATGATGACGTTCGGGCGTGCTCAGGTTAACCGAGCCATACGGGAGAATCCGAGTATGCCTCGGACTTGTGTAAAATGGGTGAAGTTCGGGGGGTTCGGTTTCCGAGGAACCGAACCCGCTCATCACTAGTGTATACGAGACATCCACTTACTAAGATAATACAGTATGTCATATACAGACAATATGGTGGCCGTGTAGTATCCATTCATGGTGCATATAACAAATTAGCTGCAATAAAGAGAAAATCACTTCATGTGTCTGGTGGAAAAAGGACTAAGCAACACACGACCCAAGGGTTTGTATACAATGTATTACTCACAGCGTAATAGATCCGCTTTCAGCAAACAAAGGTCAACCAGACACATGGACACCAAACATCACTGTAGGTTAAAATCACATAAAGAAATTTTGTATGATCAAAATAATGCTATATGCAGTTGCACAACCCATGGCCAAAAGAGGTCTCAATACTTCTGCCCAGTACTCACCATTTGATGTCACATCGGGGTCACAATACTGCTACAGCCACACAATGAGCCAACAAGTGTAATGGCCTTAAATACCCCCTAGCAGGAAGTATGCCGTGCACCAGATAAACGTGACCCCCAATGCATAAAAACAATTATTCCAAATACTAGAAACGGCACAACCTTCAATGTCCCCATAACTAGAAAACCACCTATAGGGACAACGAAAATCCTCACATCCTACACTACAAGGCCCACAGTCACTGCGTGCTTGGGCTCAGGGGGATCGGATACCGGAAGTGACGTATATATCATGCACCAGCTCGGGAACAACATGTAAAGAGAAATAATACCTAGAAATCATGATACCATACGTCAGCTAGAAAAACCACATCAGTAGGGTAAAGGGAATAGATTCTACAGCGGAAATATACCGCCGCAGGAGCGATGCTGGCCGCGGGTGCTATGCGTTCCAACACCCGGAAGTTGGAGGTGCCATGCGTTCCGGGGGCCGGCTGGTGAATGGTGCGCAATACATAGCAGGGAAGACAGCCGCTGGCTGGACCCAAACCACCGCTGCAATGCGTTCCAGCATCACGAAATAGAAAGCAATACACATGCCACACATAGTCAACTGTCAGCTCGCGCTGCAATACACCATGGAGCGCTCGAATAAATCATACTACAAATCTGTGCAGATTACAGCTAGGGGGTGGTCAAACATAAAATGATAAAAAATAAATAAGTGCAAACTATAGTTATACTAGGTCTGCAACTAATATCTATCAATGTGCTCTATAAAAAAAGACACATATTACTATACTTGGGACCCAGGAGTATATGTATACAAGACAATACTTAATAACACAACATACAAACATAATATACTAATTGATAATGTCAAATATTACCTTAAAACATAAAGCTATACTCTGTTACCGTGGAGCCGCTATGGCCGCTAGACTTATTACACACACTACGGACTAAGTACGCTATTGGCGTACTGAGTACCGTATGGGTACGCACTTAGCGTAGCAGACGCTAAACCGTGGGTGCGACGCACGAGCGGCACGTACGCTCACGGATTCACGCTTCGTACCAAGCACGCTATTGGCGTACTGAGTACCGTATGCTACGCTATTAGCGTAGCAGACGCTGCGCCGTGGGCGTGAGACATGAGCGGCACGGACGCTCACAGAATGATATACAGTAAACCTTGTTAATAAAACAATGTAAGGATATGCTTATACTCTAAACCTTAGTAGTCAAATATTGTAATGATGGAACGCCTGAAACCTTAACAATGCTTATGCTGTTAAAGCGATTAAGACGCTAAGAAAGCCCTTTGCAGGAAAGTGAAAACACAACACCGGGTTTTGCTAAACCACAGGGCTCTAACACAGCAGTGGATTATTCAGAAAAAAAGGTTAAACAGTTACAAGTTATACACTACAAGCTAACAAGGAAATCTAACAGAATAACAGAGAATAATGATGGCTACAGAGAATATACATACGTGGGAAATCGTTCGCAAGCGCAACCTGGATCTCAGTCCTCCGCTCGTCAAGTAGATAGCGTTCAGTGTCTTGAGTCCGGCCAGGCAACAGTGGTCTTTATATACACAACATACATTCGCAATACAATGGTCCCTGTAATCTCATTGTTCATTGGACACAGGGATGTGTCTCTACATTACAGCAAAGGTCATAGGTGGATTTGAATAGGTGGGCTGTGTTTTTCCCCAACTGCTCTTGTGGGTGGTATCCTCTGGATTCCCGCCGCATGTGTAATTTACAGCAAATACAGTTAATGTTCATAATCTACTTCTGTACATAACTAAACGCAACAGCGAGCAATCCTTTCCTAACTAACACCGGAATGTTACCCTTAAAATACCCTACAGCTGGATACTAGACACCACCTTTCAACCTTTATCTGACCCTTCCTATCATGCAAAGAGGAATCTCTCTGTCCAGGAACTGTTTAAACTAATCATACTCGCTGACATGGTCTAGGGGAATAATATCTACAAAATGCACTATTTGGGTTTAATATGCTACGTTCGAGTCGCACGCTACACGCTCACAAACTCCGCCGTAAATACACATATCATGCGCACGAGTAGCTGGAGCGTCTCTTACGCAACTTGCAGGTATGTGTACGCACGGGGGACCAGGTGCACGAGCAGCGTGCATGTGCATGAGGGGTTAGTACAAGGGATATGTATCATGATATTTTTCGACTTTGACATAATATATAGGCATTTCACAAGAAATCATGACCAACACATGACCTATACAGTATAATGAATTAAACATATCACTAACACGGTGATTAATCAAACATACAGCATATAGCATATTTATAATGGTAGGTGTAAAGAAGAAGGACATATGTCTAGTGTTATGCCTATTAGGTAAACGAAAACCTGGTCAGTTCCAATAGTGACATAGTTACAGTGTAATTATACCAAGTACAATTCTAACCTAGTCATCACTTCCGGGAGATCAAGCTCCCTGATGGTCATCGGATAGACACTAATTCATAAAAAGACATTCAAGGCAGAATGTTCATTTAGCCCTTTAGGGGAGACTGTATTGAGGTGTGAAATCCAGTAGCTTTCGCGTTTGCGCAACTCTAAGGTTCGATTCCCCCCATTAGGTAATGGTGGGACCCAATCAATTAATTTACATTTCAAATTTGCAACCTGATGCCCTCTCTGTAAATAGTGTTACCAGTTTGGATAGCAGTTCTAATGGACAGGCGGTAGTTTGCCATTCTTTCCCTAAAACACCTGGTAGTGAGCCCAACATAATACAGCCCACACGGGCACGTGAGAATGTAGATCACAAAATCAAGTTTACAATGAAGATGGAATTTGATTTTTATATTCCTACCAGTGTGGGGATGAGGGAATGTCTGGCCAGTAAGTAGAGATCTGCACGTCGTGTACTTACCACATGTGAAACAACCTGGTTTGCTACGCATAATCTGAAGAAAATTCAACTTGGTTTCAGGGACTATAGTAGGCCTCATCAACATTTGTCTCAAATTAGGTCCCCTTTTATATGCCATCATGGGTGGATCCATACGGGTAAAAGGTAACCCCTGATAAGATTTCAGAATGGACCAGTGTTTGCTTAATGATTTACTCGTGAAATGTGCATAATTGTCAAACTTGGTTGTGTAAACCATTCGGTTTTCCTTCATGGTGGCCTTAGCGTGCAGTCTCTAAAAACATATTCCTAGCCTTCTGGAGGCTGTTCCTGATGACTCTAGAGGAATAGCCTCGCTCCCTAAACCTTAACTTAATTTCACTCAATTGATTCTCCCTGATAGATTCATCATTGTTAATACGCATTAATCGCAAAAATTGCGAGATCGGCAGATTATCTTTCAACTCCGGGGGGTGAAAGCTGCTGGTTAATAGAGTAGTATTCCTATCAGTGGGTTTACTAAACATGGAGGTTACCAATTTACCTTCCTGGATGGCAATTGTTACATCAAGAAAATGGATAGAGCTATAGGAGCTCTCACTTGTAAATGTAACAGGACTCTTAAGCGCATTGATGTTATTTACCATCACAGAGAATGATTCCTGTGTGCCTTCCCAAATCAAGAAGACATCATCGATGAATCATCTATAGAAAGGAATCTTAGAGCCATAGATGGGCAAAATGTGGGTATCTTCGAACCTCGACATATAGATATTAGCGTACGCGGGCACTAGGTTAGAACCCATAGCCGTACCCGATTACTGTAAAAAATAGGAATCCTGATACTTGAAGTGATTGAGGCTCAAAACAAGGTTAGTCAACTCCAAGACATATTGGGTAGGTACCTGACTATCAGAATTTCTAGTAAGTACTTCCTTAACAGCTTCCAAGCCATCACAATGTGGCATAATGGTGTACAATGATTGTACATCCATCGTTGCCAAAAGGCAATTCCCGCTGGTCATAAAAAATCGTCCAAGTTGATTAAGGAAGTCACTCGTATCACGAATGTAGCTACCACTTTTGCTTACATATGGTTGCATTATGAAACCCACAAACTGAGCAATGGGTTGTAATAGTGATCCTTCGGCGGCGATTATAGGTCGCCCCAGGGGCTTAATCAGAGTTTTATGGATTTTTTGGAGCGTGTATATGATGGGACATTTAGGATCCTCCACACTCAAAAATTCAAAGGCATCCTGATCAATCCAACAGTAATCTAATCCTCTCTTCAAACTTAGATCAATAGTTTTTTTGATAGAGGGGATAGGATTGTTGTTAACCTTACGATATGTGTTGGTGTCTGCCAATTGGCGACAGATCTCAGCATTGTACTCCATCCAATCCTGGACCACTACAGCCCCACCTTTGTCTGCAGGTCGTATTACAAGGGAAGTATCGTCCCTAAGTTTTTAAGTGCCATCCTTTCGCCAACGGTTAGGTTGTCAAAAAGGCGTGGGGGTGTGAAGTTCTGGATATCATTATTAACCAGCCGTAGAAAGGTCTTCATGCTGGAATTGTGTGAGATAGGATCAAATTTAGAACTTTTTTAAAAAAGTTTTTTGTCTACAGATTTTGACTGACCCGCAAACAATTCTTTCAGTCGGAGATTTCTCCCAAAGCGGTATTGATCAACGGTTCCTTGTAATTTCTGGTGTGGGAACGTGGGTACAAAGGATAATCCTCTAGCTAGCAGATTTAACTCTGACTGATCAAGTGATCGTCCAAATAGGTTAAATACCAGATCTAATTTTGCTTCCTGCGGCCCCTTCGTTTTATACCCACCCGGCCTCGTGCAAGTTCGATGCTTTTTGGGTCCCCATGTGAAGGAGGAAGACCTGCCAGTCCAGTCGTTGTGTCTAAAAAATTAGTGGAACCGCCCCGATGGGTATCAGATTGGTAGGTATTGGATGTGGATATAGAGGAGGCAATTTCACGTGAAAATGGTGCTTGGCTTGTCTGTATTTCCTATACGGCCGTCCCTGTCTATCACGGTATCCGGACTCCAGGTCAACAACAAAAAGGTCGACACACCTTAGGTCGATGCCAATTGGTCGACACATCTTAGGTCGACATGGACAAAAGGTCAACGTGGACAAAAGGTCGACAGGTACAAGGTCGACATGGAAAAAGGTCGACATGAGTTTTTCACAATTTTTTTCTTTTTTGGAACTTTTTCATACTTAACGATCCACGTGGACTATGATTGGAACGGTAATCTGTGCCGAGCGAAGGCACCATGCCCGAAGCATGGCGAGCGAAGCGAGCCATGCGAGGGGACGCGGTGCACTAATTGGGGTTCCCGGTCACTCTACGAAGAAAACGACACAAAAAAACCTTAAAAAACTCATGTCGACCTTTTCCATGTCGACCTTGTTCCTGTCAACCTTTTGTCCATGTCGACCTTTTGTCCATGTCGACCTAAGGTGTGTCGACCAATTGGCGTCAACCTAAGGTGTGTCAACCTTTTGTTGTCGACCTGGAGTCCCAGACCCGTCTATCACGAGGTTGTGAATTGTTGTTGCCTAACAACCACCGGTATACCGTATGATTTTGATAATCTGCCATAACTGTAACAAGTTTTTTTCTTTTAAATGAGGTAAGTTCTTTCCTATACGCCTCAACCTGTGTCTGAAGTCTATCAAGCCAATTGGTGCTCTTGTCATCACGTAACGTAGGCACTGATGTTATTTCAAGTTATTCTATTTCCACTTTAACTTTCTTAAGTTCACTGCCCGCTTTCTCGATCACGAGGATCAATAGGTTAAGTGAACATTTATTTAAAACAGAACACCACCTGCTACAAAAAACGAGATTATTCCTTCCCAGTGTGGGTATATTATTTACCCTAAAGCCGCGGGGTATCAATTTTCGTCTATGATATTCGGATAAAAACTGACCGTGAAGTAGAAGATCCACTTTACGGCATTTTAATTTTAATATCCTATAGAAAATGTCAGCGGATGACTCAGCAGGTAGGGCGTCAAAATCTACTTTACCAAATAAGACTTTTTCAATCTCATCATCAGTGAATGATATAGTTCCTTGTTCGGCCTGAGACAGAAGACCTTCATCAAATAAACATGAACCTCCTTGGGCCATGTCCTATGTAATGTCTACTATATATATGGAACTGAACCAATACACAAATATATAAGCATATAAACAATACAAAAAAACAGATTTAAAAGAACTTAAAATTCTTGTCTAAATACAGAAGTGCTCTGCTATGCCTATAGAGCTAATATATTTTAAACGGTATTGGTGTCAGGAAATATGGAATGAGCCATACAATGTATATTACAAAAAATCCTGCACTCGCATCTATAATGAACAACGGTGGGGTGCTCCTAGTGAAAATCTGCCTCACCAGACAGGCTCACAATATATACAGAGTCCAATAGTATGGAGGTGCACTCATCCAATAAGGCGGTCTTCAACAGCTTCAATTTCACAATAACTTTATTTCAGTAGAAGTCAGGCTTATTGTTGTCGACGTTTCGATCCACTATTGGGGATCTTTATCAAGACAAGCTTCCGTGTGCAAAAGATCATTTCAAAACATCATATACTGATCACTATAACAAACAAAAAACAAATGAATAAACATAATAATATAGATGACACAGACAAGAACACAAACATAATGTCCCAGGTCCCAACAACAGTATAATAAATGCATGGGAGGTAAAAATTCACACCCTATGCTAGATAGATGAAAGTATGAGAAAAAGATATAAAGCTTCCGAAACACCAGGATTAAACCGCATTCACCATAGGTGCATACGAACTAAGAATGGGTAACACTAGGGGTTATATACAGAGTCATAAAAAATGAACATCATAGAGTTTACCACACTAAAAAGTTCAAAACACCAACACCAGTGAGACCATACATGTATACGGGACATCCACTTACTCAGATAATACAGTATGTCATATTCAGACAATATGGTGGCCGCATAGTATCCATTCATGGTGCATATAACAAATTAGCTACAATAAAGAGAAAATCACTTCATGTGTCTGGTGGAAAATGGACTAAGCAACACACAACCCAAGGGTTTGTATACAATGTATTACTCACAGCGTAATAGATCCGCTTTCAGCAAACAAAGGTCAACCAGACACATGGACACCAAACATCACTGTAGGTTAAAATCACATAAAGAAATTTTGTATGATCAAAATAATGCTATATGTACAAGCCATGGCCAAAGGAGGTCTCAATACTCCTGCCCAGTACTCACCATTTGATGTCACATCGGGGTCACAAACAATACTGCTACAGCCACACAATGAGCCAATAAGTGTAATGGCCTTAAATACCCCCTAGCAGGAAGTATGCCGTGCACCAGATAAACATGACCCCCAATGCATAAAAACAATTATTCCAAATACTAGAAACGGCACAACCTTCAATGTCCCCATAACTAGAAAACCACCTATAGGGACAACGAAAATCCACACATCCTACACTACAAGGCCCACAGTCACTGCGTGCTTGGACTCAGGGGGATCGGATACCGGAAGTGCCGTATATATCATGCCCCAGCATTAGAACGTGGTATCATTAGTAAATTAAAAAAGAAAGAGTCTGAGTTAATGAAGAAAAAACAGAAGAAATTTAATAGGGATAAAGAAGATTTTAAAAACAGTATTTACTATCAGGATGGAGGAGTAAAAGGGATATAGGAACATAAAGTAGAAAATAGCCCAGAGAGAGAGAATATAGATCAAAAACCTCGAGATGAGAAGAAAAGAAATAATAGAAAAATTCCACCATTAAGAGGACAACCATTATATAAAGCACAAGAATTGTATTTAGATAGGGGACAAAATGTAAGGTGGAGAGATAGGAGGAAACAGTATACAAACAATAGATCAGAATATACCAGAAACTATTACCCACAAAGAGAAATATATAAGAGAGATTATCACCCCCAAAGATTCGAGGTACCAGTAAGAAATAGGTTTGAACCACAGATGAGAAATCAACGTGAAAGAGAGAATTGGAGAGAAGGGAAGGATGAAAGAACTTTTTTAGAAAGAAATAATGGGAATTTTTTAGACAATCCCCGGTCCCCCAATGTGAGGTTCAGGAAGTGGTAAGAGTGGGTCAGAGAAAAACTAGAGGGAAAAGGGGAGGAGGGAAAAGGAAAAAAGAGAGAGATAATTTGAAGAGGAGAGAGAAAAGAGAGAAAAGATTGAAACAGTCTGAAAAGAATGTGGAACATTCCCCCGTGATAGAAGAAGAAGAGCATTTAAAAGACACCAAAATCTATAATTTAAGTTCACATACATTGACAGAGGTAGAAGATAAGGTGTTACGAAAGGGGTTAAAATTTGCACCCACAAATAAACCAAAATATTTTGACTTGTTTGTGGATGTGCAAAAATTCTTGAGGAAGATTTCCCTAAAGAAGTTTTTTCATAAAGAAGGTGAAGAATGTATGGAGAGCATAGATCAAAAAACCCAATTCAAAAAGAAATCTAAATTTAACCTTGTACATTGCAGAGGTCCGGCAGTGGAGACTTTTGGAAAATGGTCCTAAAGGACCTAGAAAAAGTCTGTAATAAAGGAGAGGGAACAGAAGAGAGAAAAAAGAATAAGAGAGGGAAGGGGAATATGTCAAGAAAAGAGAGAGAAGCCCTAAGAAATTTACAAGAAAATGATTCCATCACCATCAAGCACGCCGGCAAGGGCGGCGGGGTGGTGGTTTTGGATACAGAAATGTATGAGAATAAAGTCAAAACAATGCTCTCTGATAATTTAACCTACACGGCTATAAGAAAAAACCCCACAGATAGAATAAAAAAGGACCTATATACTCTGGTAGATAAATATTTTGATTTGGGATTATTGACTGAGAAGGAAAGAGATTTTCTGAAAATAGATGACCCATCCCTGCCAGTAATTTATGGTCTACCGAAAATGCATAAAAGTATAGTGGACCCCCCATTACGTCCCATTGTGGCAGGGGTGGAGTCAATGACTTCAAATTTATCACAACTGATCGACTCATATTTACAGCCTATAGTGTATAAGGGTAAGGCGTATTTGAAAGACACTACCAGTGTTATAAATAAATTAAAGGATATACATTGGCAAAAAGAGGACATACTAGTGACTGCAGACATCGGTTCTTTGTATTCTATAATAGAACACAGCCGTGGTCTGCAGGCTATAGAAAGCGCTTTAGGAAAAGAGAGTATGGAAGTGGGATTAAAGAAATTCATACTAGAAAGTATTGAGTTTATTTTGAAAAACAACCATTTCTTTTTTAAGGACACACATTATATCCAGCGCCTCGGGACCGCGATGGGTACGAGATTCGCACCCAGCTTCGCGAATATATTTATGAATTTATGGGAAGAACAATCCATGTGGTGCGAGCTGGGTGCAGGTCTCGTACAGTACCATCGGTACATAGATGATATAATCTTTGTATGGAGAAGCGGTGTAGAGTCCTTACATAGATTTCAAGGAAAGCTTAATGATAACGATTTTGGTATACATCTCACCTTTGTGAATAGTGAGACTCAGGTTAACTACCTGGATTTAACAATTTTTATAAAGGATGTTAATATAAAAAAAATTGCAAAGCCCACTGATAGCAACTCTTTTATAGGGAGGGATAGTAGCCTCCATCCAATGTGGCTACAGGGTGTCCCAGGTAGTCAATTTAGGCGCCTTAAGAGAAATTGTACAGATAATATAGTTTATAAAGAAAAATCATGTGTAATGAAGAAACAGTTCCTGAATAAGGGTTATAAACAGGATAATTTGGATCAAACTTTAAGTGAGGTAGCGAAAATAGACAGGAATGTCCTTTTGAATAAATCTTATCCAAAGAAAGAAAATAAATATGTTATTCCTTTTGTGACTACATACAATAGTGAATATAAAGCGATTGAAGCCACTTTGAGAAAACACTGGCGGGTTTTAAAAACAGATCCCATTTTAGAAAAAATTCTCCCAGATAACCCAAGAGTAATATATAAGCGGGCACCGAATTTGAAAAGCCGTTTAGTAAGAAGCGCAATCGCCCCCAAACCAACGATGGCTACTAGAATAAAATCGATAGGCTTTTATCGATGCGGTTTATGTATAGGATGCCGACATGTAAAAAGTAAGGAAGGTAATAAAATAGACTCATTTATTTCCAATAGTACTAAAAAGGAATATAAAATTGAGCATTTTGTGACATGTGGGAGTAATAATGTAGTTTATTTATTACAATGCAAATGTCTACAGCAAAATGTGGGGAGAACCAGCCGCCCGTTCAAAGTTAGAATGGGAGAACACTTGAAAAACATTAAAAAAGGTGTAGATAACCACTGTGTATCCGCCCATGTAAACAAGGACACAATTGCTCTACAGATAGTATTGTGAGCTTTAAGATTATAGATCATGTAAAAGGGAATTGGAGAAGAAATGATATAGCTTCGGCTTTAGCCAAAAAAGAAATGTGGTGGATACATGAATTGAAAACGCTTCAGCCTAGGGGTTTAAACGACAGTTTTGAAATTAAATGGTTCCTATGACGAAATGTAATATATGAAATTTATGCATGGATTTCGTTTTATAGTTGTGGATTCTCGTTATGTATTCGTGCTAAGGATGATATGAGTACTCAATCAATGTGGGAGTATAAATTAGTGGAAAAGCATGTAATGTCTCTTTAATAGAACCCTGGACTGTGTATGGATGTGCCCGGGAGTGAGCAAACCAGATACCTATGGACGAAATATAAGGAGTGACCAGACCATGTCCACCTGTGCCTTGACAAAGACCCGATTAAGGGTAGAAACGCGTCGGCGGCAGCAGGTGGACGTGGTCACGATCTGGTGCACAGCAGAAAACGTTCAGGGACGGGAGGAGAGCAGAGCGATCTGGAAGCGCATGCAGCGCTGGGAGGTTCGCGGCCGGAGGGCAGCCAGCGGTGGAGAGAGTAGATTTCACGGGTAACGCATATCCCGATCAGAAAGCCCCGCTAAGGTCAAACGGCGTCCTGAGGTATCGGTGAGCTCCCACCAGGGAACATCTATGTATCAGACCTAAACTGTTACCCTATGAAACTGAACGTCTGTGTGCAAATAAGGAGAACTTTTAAACTGTGAACTTTTTAACGGAGGAGATCTTAAATAAAACGTGTATACTTTTTATTGGCAATGGATTTTCTTGGAGACACTTTACACTATTAACATATATGGAATAGACTGTTCCTAAAGATTTGGGTGTAAGACTTTCTGGAGATGTGGTTTACAAGCAGCGCTATGAAGTGCCTTTATTGATTGTGTTGGATAAGAGTTATATAAAAGCAGATAAAGCTGATCTGCTACTAATAAAGGAGCATAGCTGCAGCTGATATTAAGCACTTGACGAGGAGGACTGACGTTTGTGTCTATTTTGGTAAATAATATACCCACACTGGGAAGGAATAATCCCGTTTTTTGTAGCAGGTGGTGTTCTGTTTTAAATAAATGTTCACTTGACCTATTGATCCTCGTGATCGAGGAAGCGGGCAGTGAACTTAAGAAAGTTAAAGTGGAAATAGAATAACTTGAAATAACATCAGTGCCTACGTTACGTGATGACAAGAGCACCAATTGGCTTGATAGACTTCAGACACAGGTTGAGGCGTATAGGAAAGAACTTACCTCATTTAAAAGAAAAAAACTTGTTACAGTTACGGCAGATTATCAAAATCATATGGTATACCGGTGGTTGTTAGGCAACAACAATTCACAACCTCGTGATAGACAGGGACGGCCGTATAGGAAATACAGACAAGCACCATTTTCGCGTGAAATTGCCTCCTCTATATTCACATCCGATACGGACCAATCTGATACCCATCGGGGCAGTTCCACTAATTTTTTAGACACAACTACTGGACTGGACTCCTTCACACAGGGACCCAAAAAGCATTGAACTTGCACGAGGCGGGGTGGGTATAAAACGAAGGGGTCGCAGGAAGCAAAATTAGATCTGGTATTTAACCTATCTGGACGATCACTTGATCAGTCAGAGTTAAATCTTCTAGCTAGAGGATTATCCTTTGTTCCCACACCAGAAATTACAAGGAACCGTTGATCAATACCGCTTTGGGAGAAATCTCCGACTAAAAGAATTCTTTGCGGGTCAGTCAAAATCTGTAGACAAAAAACTTTTTTTTTAAAAAGTTCTAAATTTGATCCTATCTCACACAATTCCAGCATGAAGACCTTTCTACGGCTGGTTAATAATGATATCCAGAACTTCACACCCCCATGCCTTTTTGACAACCTAACCGTTGGCGAAAGGATGGCACTTAAAAAACTTAGGGACGATACTTCCCTTGTAATACGACCAGCAGACAAAGGTGGGGCTGTAGTGGTCCAGGATTGGACGGAGTACGATGCTGAGATCTGTCGCCAATGGGCAGACACCAACACATATCGTAAGGTTAACAACAATCCTATCCCCTCTATCAAAAAAACTATTGATCTAAGTTTGAAGAGAGGATTAGATAACTGTTGGATTGATCAGGATGCCTTTGAATTTTTGAGTGTGGAAGATCCTAAATGTCCCATCATATACACGCTCCCAAAAATCCATAAAACTCTGATTAAGCCCCCGGGGCGACCTATAATCGCCGCCGAAGGATCAATATTACAACCCATTGCTCAGTTTCTGGATTTCATATTGAAACCACATGTAAGCAAAAGTGGTAGCTACATTCGTGATACGAGTGACTTCCTTAATCAACTTGGACGAGTTGTTATGCCCAGCGGGAATTGCCTTTTGGCAACGATGGATGTACAATCATTGTACACCATTATACCACATTGTGATGGCTTGGAAGCTATTAAGGAAGTACTTACTAGAAATTCTGATAGTCAGGTACCTATCCAATATGTCTTGGAGTTGACTAACCTTGTTTTGAGCGTCAATCACTTCAAGTATCAGGATTCCTATTTTTTACAGCAATCGGGTACGGCTATGGGTTCTAACCTAGCGCCCGCGTACGCTAATATCTATATGTCGAGGTTCGAAGATAGTTACCCACATTTTGCCCATCTATGGCTCTAAGATTCCTTTCTATAGACGATTAATCGATGCTGTCTTCTTGATTTAGGAAGGCACACAGGAATCATTCTCTGAGATGGTAAATAACATCAATGCGCTTAAGAGTCCTGTTACATTTACAAGTGAGAGCTCCTATAGCTCTATCCATTTTCTTGATGTAACAATTGCCATCCAGGAAGGTAAATTGGTAACCTCCATGTTTAGTAAACCCACTGACAGGAATACTACTCTATTAACCAGCAGCTTTCAACCCCTGGCGTTGAAAGATAATCTGCCGATCTCGCAATTTTTGTGAGTAATGCGTATTAACAATGATGAATCTATCAGGGAGAAACAATTGAGTGAAATGAAGTTAAGGTTTAGCGAGCGAGGCTATTCCTCTAGAGTCATCAGGAACAGCCTCCAGAAGGCAAGGAATATGCACCTAAGGCCACCATGAAGGAAAACCGAATGGTTTACACAACCAAGTTTGACAATTATGCACATTTCACGAGTAAATCATTACGCAAACACTGGTCCATTCTGAAATCTGATCAGGGGTTACCTTTTACCCGTATGGATCCACACATGATGGCGTATAAAAGGGGACCTAATTTGAGACAAATGTTGATGAGGCCTACTATGGTCCCTGAAACCAAGTTGAATTTTCTTCAGATTATGCGTAGCAAACCAGGTTGTTTCTCATGTGGTAAGTGCACGACGTACAGAATTCTACTTACTGGCCAGACATTCCCTCATGCCCACACTGGTAGGAATATAAAAATCAAATTCCATCTTCATTGTAAACTTGATTTTGTGATCTACATTCTCACGTGCCCGTGTGGGCTGTATTATGTTGGGCTCACTACCAGGTGTTTTAGGGAAAGAATGGCCAACCACCGCCTGTCCATTAGAACTGCTATCCAAACTAGTACCACAGACAAGCCTGTAGCTCGACACTATTTACAGTGAGGGCATCAGGTTGCAAACTTGAAATGTAAATTAATGGATTGGGTCCCACCATTACCTAATGGGGGGATCGAACTTTAGAGTTGCGCAAACGCGATAGCTACTGGATTTCGCACCTCAATACAGTCTCCCCTAAAGGGCTAAATGAACATTCTGCCTTGAATGTCTTTTTATGAATTAGTGTCTATCCGATGACCATCAGGGAGCTTGATCTCCCGGAAGTGATGACTAGGTTAGAATTGTACTTGGTATAATTACACTGTAACTATGTCACTATTGGAACTGACCAGGTTTTCGTTTACCTAATAGGCATAACACTAGACATATGTCCTTCTTCTTTACACCTACCATTATAAATATGCTATATGCTGTATGTTTGATTAGTGATATGTTTAATTCATTATACTGTATGGGTCATGTGTTGGTCATGATTTCTTGTGAAATGCCTATATATTAGTATATTATGTTTGTATGTTGTGTTATTAAGTATTGTCTTGTATACATATACTCCTGGGTCCCAAGTATAGTAATATGTGTCTTTTTTTATAGAGCACATTGATAGATATTAGTTGCAGACTTAGTATAACTATAGTTTGCACTTATTTATTTTTTATCATTTTATGTTTGACCACCCCCTAGCTGTAATCTGCACAGATTTGTAGTATGATTTATTCGAGTGCTCCATGGTGTATTGCAGCGCGAGCTGACAGTTGACTATGTGTGGCATGTGTATTGCTTTCTATTTCGTGATGCTGGAACACATTGCAGCGGTGGTTTGGGTCTGGCCAGCGGCTGTCTTCCCTGCTGTGTATTGCGCACCATTCACCAGCCGGATCCCGGAACGCATGGCACCTCCCACTTCCGGGTATTGGAACGCACAGCACCCGTGGCCAGCATCGCTCCAGTGGCGGTATTTTTCCGCTGTAGAAGCTATTCCCTTTACACTACTGATGTGGTTTTTCTAGCTGACGTATGGTATCATGATTTCTAGGTTCTATTTCTCTTTACATGTTGTTCCCGAGCTGGTGCATGATATATACGTCACTTCCGGTATCCGATCCCCCTGAGCCCAAGCACGCAGTGACTGTGGGCCTTGTAGTGTTGGGTGTGTGGATTTTCGTTGCCTCTATAGGTGGTTTTCTAGTTATGGGGACATTGAAGGTTGTGCCGTTTCTAGTATTTGGAATAATTGTTTTTATGCATTGGGGGTCACGTTTATCTGGTGCACGGCATACTTCCTGCTAGGGGGTATTTAAGGCCATTACACTTGTTGGCTCACTGTGTGGCTGTAGCAGTATTGTGACCCCGATGTGACATCAAATGGTGAGTACTGGGCAAGAGTATTAAGACCTCTTTTGGCCATGGGTTGTGCATATAGCATTATTTTGATCATACAAAATTTCTTTATGTGATTTTAACCTACAGTGATGTTTGGTGTCCATGTGTCTGGTTGACCTTTGTTTGCTGCAAGCGGATCTATTACGCTGTCAGTTGTCAAAGTCAAAAATATTACATAGAGAGACCATATAAACTGCACACATATAAGTCGCTATACTTGCAAATATGCGCAGCGAGCACAGCAATATATGGAAACACACGCATTTGCTCGGACATGGCACTGAGATGGATTCGGCACTTGTTTCATACAGTACATGGTTATAATAATGAACAGCACCAGACATCATGGAGATTTAGAATTGGCTAATGAATTAATGTCATGGATGTGTATCATTCGAACCGAACCAGATAAACACATCATGTTTGGTATTGAAGCAAGCAGAATGAGGTGTGGGTTAGTTTGAGGCCTGTTGTGTTGTTGTGGGACATTGCAGCGGATAGATATGATTATATGTATAAAAGCTAAGATCACATTGTTAGAACAATGGATGCTCAAGACAACCTTTTACTAAGGTTTCAGGGCTGAACCTAATCAGCATATACAAGGGAGCTAGAGAGACCCCTCCCCCAGGAACAGACACACAGGAAGAGTAGTTCCTGTCTGGGGAGGTGAGAGTCAGTGTTGCTGTTTTGCCTCAGAGAAGCAGATGTGATGTGGCTGCGCTCAGAAGCATGGCTGGATCCTCCAGGGAAACAAAGGCTAAGTATCATAATTTCAATATCTCATGGCTGATTGGCATAGAGTAGTTTTAAATGTGTGTTTTGTGGTGGGGTAGTTGTGGAATGATGGGTAAGCATAGAGTGGTTGGTTTGGAGAAACAAATGGCTTGGGGATGGTGAGGCTTGCGCAGCTGTGTGAATGTAACTTGTAGCATAGCATTTGTGGTATTTGTTTGCCTATGGAGATTTAATAAGATGGTTCTAGGAAGTTGGATTGAAAGTGTGAAAGGTGATTTAGATGGTTTGGAATTGTAAAATCAGAACATATGCATTGTTTTGAGGCTTGGACATTTTGGAATAAAGTGCCATGTGTTTGGACCTGCAAATCTAAAATGGCTGCTGCTGGATGTCTTCCCCTCCCCCTTTCAGCCATGTGGTGTGGTCTTTGGAATCAAGTGGAGGTTTCTCAAAATGGAGTCTAGCTTCCATCCCATGCTGTATTCAGCATTGACTAACTGCGCAGCGATTGTCTCTCACATGTGTAGTTTTATCTGCAACCATGTTGTCTCTTATTTAATGTTATCATTGTCTTACTGTGAGCCAATTTCTCTCATCTCTCTCCGTCTCTCTCTCTCTCTCTCTCTCTCTCTCTCTCCTCTTTTCTCTTATATCTCTCACAGTATTATAGTATTGTATTGTATTGCATTTAGGTCAGTGTAGTATTGTCTTTTTGTATTTATTGTTTAGTTCTGTGGTTAGGAAGTCTTTGTTATATTGTAGTGTATCATTTGTACTGTTATCCCCTTTTTACCAGTATATTAGATATAATACAGTTAATAGGCTTTGGACCCTAAACCAGTATCTGTGTATTTCCTATAGTGTAATGTGTTCACTTGAGCGTCGGTGACGCTCAAGCAGCTTTGTAGTTAGTCAGGTTACACAAGGTTGCACTTACACCCTGTATTCACATTAAGGTATTCTGTGTATTTCATTGGTATAAGGTTTAGACATAAAAGTATAGCGTTGTGAGCGTCTGCGCCGCTGGTGATCTCCTCGTGGTCTCGAGCGAACCGCTACGCCATAGCGAATCATTCTGTCCTGTGATCTCTGGGCCGTGAGCGAACGTGACGCTTGAGCGTCTCGCCTACGGCTGAGCGATCGTTACGCAACTAACGTACCCATACGATACTTCTTAAGTAAACAGCGTACAGTGTTCTTAGACTTCATAAAGGGTTGGTTATACGACAAAGGAATTTAGCATTGTCAATTGGGGGACTCGTCCTATCCTTCACATATCTCTGCTAGGTAATATCAGCAGACATTATCCATCAGCAAAGGGCGGGATCATATTCCTTGCAGTGCTGATTGGATAAGCGTCTGTTTCGCTTAGTAAAGGGTGCTGAGGGAATCCGGGACCGGAGGTAAGAACAGTACGCTATTGTCTTTGAAAATCTGGTTTTTATTTCAATTTGGTGCCAACTACACACTCAGGCCTAGAATAACTTTAGGAGTTTTGAATGATGACTTTCTTTGTGACAAGAGGCCGCATGGTCTGTCCACCATTTTGTGTGACCCTCATGGAGGTGGAAGGGGGAGGAGCAGCGGCCATTTTGGGAAGGTCAAATTTTTTTTTTCTGAGCGGCTGGTTTTCAGTTGACTCAGGAAACAATCAGCCATCCACTGTCAAAAAGAAATCATCATTTAATGAGTTTTTTTTTAATGCATTTATTTAATCTATATCATAGTCAATCATAAGTAATAGTGATTGGTACTTATATGTAATTTCATATGCGTGTGCTTACATCAATGTATGTTATTAGATTAAATTTAGAATTGCATTTTCATCTGTGTAAGTTTCACATCTCACCTTCCTGTTTGCCATTTGCATTGATAACGTGCTGAGAAAAAAACAAGCACACAGCAGAGAAGATACTGTGTGGTGTTTGGTAAGCGTTTATATAGTGAAATATCGCTTATAGTAAGGCGATACAGAAGCCACAAGACAATAGCACACATTTGTTCAGTTTCCAAAATTTAGTTTAAACACCTTACTTTACTGTAATGCCTCTGGGGAGAGCTATCAGATTACGGGAAATGATTTTTCTGATCAGAAAACTATAAGAATGATAGTGGGTTGAAAACGGTATGAGTGTATTGAATCCCGCTTTGTGGACTTTGTGATCTATGTGATAAAACGGTATTGAATTCCGCTTTGTGGACTTTGTGATCTGTGTGATCTATGTGGAACATGATGAGCACGATCTGAGTGAAAACGTGCAACAGAGTGTGATAAAGTTTTCGTTGTATTACGCTCTGGCTGTTTTGGAGCACAGTAGGGAGACTCCAATGATCCTACCATTTATGGGCAACAAGTGTCTATAAGTGGTACGATTGGACCGCACGGTTGTATGTGTGACCAATAACGCAACGTGATATGAGGTCGTATATCCATGCGTAAATCTTGCCCTCATACGTGTTGTAGGGAGCACATGCAAGCGTGATTTGTGTAAAGAAAAAGGAAGGGAATTTTCTCAGGAAAATCTCTAGAGGTAGGGCCTGCAACGGCTACACGTGTCTGCTAGAAGGCGGACCGGAGATACCCGGAGCAGAAGAAGTTCAGTGGAAGAGCTTTAAGGATTTCCAACGAAGTTCTGTGTTTGGTGCATTTTAGGAAGTTTTTCTGTGTTAAAAAGGTCCACAATGGCAGCCAAGTGCACAACACAGAGACGGTCGGAGGTCAGGATTCAGACTCCAGAGGCTTGCAGACCCACGAGGGTCTGCTCGGTTAGTAATGTGGAGGAGGTATGGTCCCCACTCTGAGACCTTTTGTGATGAATGGACACGAATGACTGCGGGGGATAAGGCACCATTTCCCGGGATAGGTAGTTTTGACTCAGAGGTGTTGCATAATTTAAGGCAAAGGATCAGTCTCATAAAATCCTGGAAACAACGAGTTAAACATGATGATTGTTTGCAGTTATGGCAACAGGAAAGTGAAATGCAAAGAAATGTAACTTACATATCTAACTTTCATCTTGAGAGGAGAGACATGGCAATGAAGAGGATTATGGTTGCAGAGAAATGGCACAATGTTGTACGATAAAAATGCACTTAGTAACTGTATTAAGAATGAAAGTGTTAAATGTAATAATGTTTATGAAAATGAAAGTGTAAAAATTACAAATGTTAACCTGTGCAAGTCGCACCCCATGTTAAACTTCCCTCAGGATTACCAACAAGAAAGTGAGCCCAGAACGATGTTGGCACCTCTTCCAGAAGCCATCCTACAAGACATCCAGGTGGACGCGACCAAATTGGTAAAGGCAATAATCAAACCCCCTAACGGAGGGTCAGGTGAGGTCGTGTCCACAGGTACGTACAATGTTTTATATCACGCACAAACAAATGTACCCCATATTGTAAGACCAAAACAAGGTGATGTGATTGAGTTTAGTCCTGTCAGGGTGATCACAGTCCCCAATGGGAAGACTGATGATCAGGGAACCATTCCCGTCAAGGACAGTGCAATGCGCCATCCCTGGTCCCGGACAGAATTGAGATCAATCATGTCTGATTACCCAGATCCTAGGAAAGATCTAACTGTATGATCAAAGATTCACAGAAGGTATATCAACTCCCTAGACAACGACATAATCATGGTATCCAAGGAATCAGGTAGGTACAGGGAAAGCGGTTGATGGTGATGAGCATCCAAGCGTTTGAGGAGGCATCAAATCAACCAAAACCCCAGGCCATTGGCACATGGAGGAACTTAAGGATTTGTGATCTGTACAAAAGAGAAGGGCATTATGCCAGTAACTGCAACAGCCCACATAAAATCAGACCCCCTAGACATGAAAATGAGCAAAAGTTATGACACACCAAATTACAAGCAGGGATCACATAGGAAGAATTTTGAGCCACACCCATGATAGGTAGTCAAGAAAGGTGATCATTAGGACTGATGGTAAGCCTGAGGTAACGGTTAATAAATTGGGAGGTCATTCACTGAAAGACACAGGAATGACCAGGTGAAACGTTGTAAATGTATCAGTGAAATGTTTTTTTTCTCTCTCTCTCTCTATCCCCATCTCTGACGAGTATTGGTAAGAATTCACACATTGCATACCCACTTGGTCCTTGCAGAAGTCTACCAAACCCCAGCATGACCTCCGCCACAATGTATTTCTGGCCAGATACAGACAGTGGAGTAATGCAGGTGCTGGTGGGGAGGGACTGCTCAAGGAGACCAGTAGACACATAGATATGACAGCCTAATAAGTCTGACAATGTTTTTCTAATGCTAACAATGTTTTCTTAATGTTGACAATGTTTAAAAATGTTTTGTTTCTCTTTTCTCATTGGTGGTTATTGTCGAGTTATGTAATGTATATATGCACATGAATTGTTCTCTATCTCTTTTGTTTTTTTTTTTTCTCTCTCTTCTCACTCATGTTTTCATGGTTTAAAGATGGTATGTCACCCCTCAGTTGGACCAATGGTAATGCCAGATTTTTTCTCCTTACAGAAAGATCGCCGGTTAGGAAGGAATATTGCATCACCAGAATGTTCGTTTGGAAGACTGAGAGACAGCACCTTTGAGAGGACAGCAGAACAAGAAGAACAACAAGACGAGAGAACTTATTATCGTAACAAGTTCTCTCCCCCTCAAACTGATTTCTTATACCCCCTTTACAAATTTCTTCTTTTCTCCTCCTGTAAGATGGACTTGCCCCAAGAGACTGTGATATGGATTTTCCTGTTGACCATGATGTTGACCAGAGCAGTCTGTTTCGGTGAGAGTACCAGCGAGGTCGAGAAAGGATCCAGAAAGGTCCTGATGACTGAGACGGAGGTGTAAATTTCCAATAGCAACCCAATCACCAAGCAAAGGCGAGTACCGGGCACGATCTAACAACCATGTTATTTGTAAACAATTGTGAAGGATTGTTAGTTCAAAAAGAAAACTGTATCTGTAGGCTCTGTGACAATGGTTGAGGATGGATGCATAAAGAAATGCCAATCCAGTTTTAATATCCATATGGACCGGCATCCATTGAGTGACTATCACTCCTTAGTGGGTAGTGTGTTAAATAAAACAGATTGTTGGGTATGCTCTCAAGTACCTCAGGGTCATAGTAAATCAGGGCTAGTACCATTTCCTTTAACGGTAGGGGAGGTACTTGAGCTAAAGGGTGGGAGACCGGTGGACAGGAGGTTTAATATCTCCAGCCCTCCTAGTTTGAAGCTCCACCAATACCATGTGGATAGGTCCCTATTATGTTTTAACATCTCCAATCCCCGAAAACCGGGAAATTGGGAAGTGTCATGGAGCAACCTAACCATGACCTTTTCGCATAGAGCAGATAGGATGCCTACAGATACAGAGCTTGTACGCCACATAGCCAGTAGAGGAAAATCTTTCCGGTATAGGTATACCTTAGGAAATAGGATTACGAGAGTTGGAGAAGTATCACCAGGATACTGTGCACATATCGTACAAACTGATACGTGTACTAAACAGATGGGAGAATTAGGGTTAGGAGAGTTCACATGGAAAATGTGTAACATGGTAATGACATATTCCGTCCCATATGTTCTCCCCGATGATGCATATTTCATATGCGGGAGAAAGGCGTATGAGCGGCTTGCCCCAAACTCTGAAGGATTGTGTTGTATTGGAAAAGTACTACCTGAGGTAATGAGTCTAAGGAGTGAGGAAACTGTAATTAACCTGGATTTGGTATATGACCCAATGATAGAAACCATGATGTGATGAAAATGCGATTATACGGTCCGTTTCTTTCACCTGTTTTTCTGCTTTTCTCCAAGATACAAAGACCCCTTGGACGAGGAAGTTAACGAGACGCTATACAGACAACAGACAAGAACCAAAGATGAAGTTTTGACGACCTATGATATGGACACTTGATGAACTTTGCCATGGATCCCCAGTTTCCCTAGTATTTTAAACTCACGCTAGCCCAACATTTTTTGTAAATCTGATGGCACTGACAAAGCTATTTGCTCATGCCCAAAGAGCAATACAGCGCAAAGAAGACGACTCTCAACAGATACCGAACAAAACTTCAACAACAGATGTACATTTCCCTGACATAGAATATCATTGCATTTTCCATAAGTGTTCTTTATCTTCATCTCTACAACCCTCAGGTAATGACACACATAGTCGATAGGGAATACAGGCACAGATATCAGCAACCACATACCTCCCCCATTCATGTATCATCAACTAAAATGTGCTCCCCCATTTTGTTACAACCACAGCCGAAATGAGCTCGGTAAAGTTTGACAGGCCATCCACAGACCCTTAGTACGGTATAAGAAGGAATTCAAATGTATACTTCGCAATACCTCGAAGCTTGATGTACAACACGTACGGCACGATGATACATGACCCCCCAAACATGGATTCATACACACATGCTTCTGCTATCTCACTAGGTCATACCCTCTTCACACCTTCTCCTCTCTCCTCCCTTACCCAACCATGGAAATGTATTAACCCCTGACATATATTTTTCTCTTTTTGAAATGTTTTAGGAAGTGGCAGTTATTGGTGACTGCCAAAGGGTGGACTGTCAAAGTCAAAAATATTACATAGAGAGACCATATAAACTGCACACATATAAGTCGCTATACTTGCAAATATGCGCAGCGAGCACAGCAATATATGGAAACACACGCATTTGCTCGGACATGGCACTGAGATGGATTCGGCACTTGTTTCATACAGTACATGGTTATAATAATGAACAGCACCAGACATCATGGAGATTTAGAATTGGCTAATGAATTAATGTCATGGATGTGTATCATTCGAACCGAACCAGATAAACACATCATGTTTGGTATTGAAGCAAGCAGAATGAGGTGTGGGTTAGTTTGAGGCCTGTTGTGTTGTTGTGGGACATTGCAGCGGATAGATATGATTATATGTATAAAAGCTAAGATCACATTGTTAGAACAATGGATGCTCAAGACAACCTTTTACTAAGGTTTCAGGGCTGAACCTAATCAGCATATACAAGGGAGCTAGAGAGACCCCTCCCCCAGGAACAGACACACAGGAAGAGTAGTTCCTGTCTGGGGAGGTGAGAGTCAGTGTTGCTGTTTTGCCTCAGAGAAGCAGATGTGATGTGGCTGCGCTCAGAAGCATGGCTGGATCCTCCAGGGAAACAAAGGCTAAGTATCATAATTTCAATATCTCATGGCTGATTGGCATAGAGTAGTTTTAAATGTGTGTTTTGTGGTGGGGTAGTTGTGGAATGATGGGTAAGCATAGAGTGGTTGGTTTGGAGAAACAAATGGCTTGGGGATGGTGAGGCTTGCGCAGCTGTGTGAATGTAACTTGTAGCATAGCATTTGTGGTATTTGTTTGCCTATGGAGATTTAATAAGATGGTTCTAGGAAGTTGGATTGAAAGTGTGAAAGGTGATTTAGATGGTTTGGAATTGTAAAATCAGAACATATGCATTGTTTTGAGGCTTGGACATTTTGGAATAAAGTGCCATGTGTTTGGACCTGCAAATCTAAAATGGCTGCTGCTGGATGTCTTCCCCTCCCCCTTTCAGCCATGTGGTGTGGTCTTTGGAATCAAGTGGAGGTTTCTCAAAATGGAGTCTAGCTTCCATCCCATGCTGTATTCAGCATTGACTAACTGCGCAGCGATTGTCTCTCACATGTGTAGTTTTATCTGCAACCATGTTGTCTCTTATTTAATGTTATCATTGTCTTACTGTGAGCCAATTTCTCTCATCTCTCTCCGTCTCTCTCTCTCTCTCTCTCTCTCCTCTTTTCTCTTATATCTCTCATAGTATTATAGTATTGTATTGTACTGCATTTAGGTCAGTGTAGTATCGCCATAGCGAATCATTCTGTCCTGTGATCTCTGGGCCGTGAGCGAACGTGACGCTTGAGCGTCTCGCCTACGGCTGAGCGATCGTTACGCAACTAGCGTACCCATACGATACTTCTTAAGTAAACAGCGTACAGTGTTCTTAGACTTCATAAAGGGTTGGTTATACGACAAAGGAATTTAGCATTGTCACAGTAGTGATGTGCACCTGAAATTTTTCGGGTTTTGTGTTTTGGTTTTGGGTTCGGTTCCGTGGCCGTGTTTTGGGTTCGGACGCGTTTTGGCAAAACCTCACCGAATTTTTTTTTGGTGGATTAGGGTGTGTTTTGGATTCGGGTGTTTTTTTCAAAAAACCCTAAAAAACAGCTTAAATCATAGAATTTGGGGGTCATTTTGATCCCATAGTATTATTAACCTCAATAACCATAATTTCCACTCATTTTCAGTCTATTCTGAACACCTCAGACGTCACAATATTATTTTTAGTCTTAAAATTTGCACCGAGGTCGCTGGATGGCTAAGCTAAGCGACCCTAGTGGCCGACACAAACACCTGGCCCATCTAGGAGTGTCACTGCAGTGTCACGCAGGATGGCCCTTCAAAAAAATACTCCCCAAACAGCACATGACGCAAAGAAAAAAGAGGCGCAATGAGGTAGCTGTGTGACTAAGCTAAGCGACCCTAGTGGCCGACACAAACACCTGGCCCATCTAGGAGTGGCACTGCAGTGTCACGCAGGATGGCCCTTCAAAAAAATACTCCCCAAACAGCACATGATGCAAAGAAAAAAAGAGGCGCAATGAGGTAGCTGTGTGACTGAGCTAAGCGACCCTAGTGGCCGACACAAACACCTGGCCCATCTAGGAGTGGCACTGCAGTGTCACGCAGGATGGCCCTTCAAAAAAATACTCCCCAAACAGCACATGACGCAAAGAAAAAAAGAGGCGCAATGAGGTAGCTGTTTGACTAAGCTAAGCGACCCTAGTGGCCGACACAAACACCTGGCCCATCTAGGAGTGGCACTGCAGTGTCACACAGGATGGCCCTTCAAAAAAATACTCCCCAAACAGCACATGACGCAAAGAAAAATGAAAGAAAAAAGAGGTGCAAGATGGAATTGTCCTTGGGCCCTCCCACCCACCCTTATGTTGTATAAACAGGACATGCACACTTTAACGAACCCATCATTTCAGCGACAGGGTCTGCCACATGACTGTGACTGAAATGACTGGTTGGTTTGGGCCCCCACCAAAAAAGAAGCAATCAATCTCTCCTTGCACAAACTGGCTCTACGGAGGCAAGATGTCCACCTCATCATCATCGTACGATTCATCACCCCTTTCACTGTGTACATCCCCCTCCTCACAGATTATTAATTCGTCCCCACTGGAATCCACCATCTCAGGTCCCCGTGTACTTTCTGGAGGCAATTGCTGCTGGTGAATGTCTCCATGGAGGAATTGATTATAATTCATTTTAATGAACATCATCTTCTCCACATTTTCTGGAAGTAACCTCGTACGCCGATTGCTGACAAGGTGAGCGGCGGCACTAAACACTCTTTCGGAGTACACACTGGAGGGAGGGCAACTTAGGTAGAATAAAGCCAGTTTCTGCAAGGGCCTCCAAATTGCCTCTTTTTCCTGCCAGTATACGTACGGACTGTCTGACGTGCCTACTTGCGGTCACTCATATAATCCTCCACCATTCTTTCAATGGTGAGAGAATCATATGCAGTGACAGTAGACGACATGTCAGTAATCGTTAGCAGGTCCTTCAGTCCGGAACAGATGTCAGCACTCGCTCCAGACTGCCCTGCATCACCGCCAGCGGGTGGGCTCGGAATTCGTAGCCTTTTCCTCGCACCCCCAGTTGCGGGAGAATGTAAAGGAGGAGATGTTGACGGGTCGCGTTCCGCTTTACTTGACAATTTTCTCACCAGCAGGTCTTTGAACCTCTGCAGACTTGTGTCTGCCGTAAAGAGAGATCCAAGGTAGGTTTTAAATCTAGGATCGAGCACGGTGGCCAAAATGTAGTGCTCTGATTTCAACAGATTGACCACACGTGAATCCTGGTTAAGCGAATGAAGGGCTCCATCCACAAGTCCCACATGCCTAGCGGAATCGCTCTGTTTTAGCTCCTCCTTCAATGCCTCCAGCTTCTTCTGCAAAAGCCTGATGAGGGGAATGACCTGACTCAGGCTGGCAGTGTCTGAACTGACTTCACGTGTGGCAAGTTCAAAAGGTTGCAGAACCTTGCACAATGTTGAAATCATTCTCCACTGCGCTTGAGACAGGTGCATTCCACCTCCTTTGCCTATATCGTGGGCAGATGTATAGGCTTGAATGGCCTTTTGCTGCTCCTCCATCCTCTGAAGCATATAGAGGGTTGAATTCCACCTCGTTACCACCTCTTGCTTCAGATGATGGCAGGGCAGGTTCAGGTGTTTTTGGTGGTGCTCCAGTCTTCTGTATGCGGTGCCTGTACGCCGAAAGTGGCCCGCAATTCTACTGGCCACCGACAGCATCTCTTGCACGCCCCTGTCATTTTTTAAATAATTCTGCACCACCAAATTCAAGGTATGTGCAAATCATGGGACGTGCTGGAATTTGCCCAGATGTAATGCACGCACAATATTGCTGGCGTTGTCCGATGTCACAAATCCCCAGGAGAGTCCAATTGGGGTAAGCCATTCTGCGATGATCTTCCTCAGTTGCCGTAAGAGGTTTTCAGCTGTGTGCGTATTCTGGAAAGCGGTGATACAAAGCGTAGCCTGCCTAGGAACGAGTTGGCGTTTGCGAGATGCTGCTACTGGTGCCGCCGCTGCTGTTCTTGCAGCGGGAGGCAATACATCTACCCAGTGGGCTGTTATAGTCATGTAGTCCTGAGTCTGCCCTGCTCCACTTGTCCACATGTCCGTGGTTAAGTGGACATTGGGTACAACTGCATTTTTTAGGACACTGGTGAGTCTTTTTCTGATGTCCGTGTACATTCTCGGTATCGCCTGCCTAGAGAAGTGGAACCTAGATGGTATTTGGTAACGGGGGTACACTACCTCAAGCAATTGTCTAGTTCCCCGTGAACTAACGGCGGATACTGGACGCACGTCTAACACCAACATAGTTGTCAAGGCCTGAGTTATCCGCTTTGCAACAGGATGACTGCTGTGATATTTCATCTTCCTCGCAAAGGACTGTTGGACAGTCAATTGCTTACTGGAAGTAGTACAAGTGGTCTTCCGACTTCCCCTCTGGGATGACGATCGACTCCCAGCAGCAACAACAGCAGCGCCAGCAGCAGTAGGCGTTACACTCAAGGATGCATCAGAGGAATCCCAGGCAGGAGAGGACTCGTCAGACTTGCCAGTGACATGGCCTGCAGGACTATTGGCTTTCCTGGGTAAGGAGGAAATTGACACTGAGGGAGTTGGTGGTGTGGTTTGCGCGAGCTTGGTTACAAGAGGAAGGGATTTACTGGTCAGTGGACTGCTTCCGCTGTCGCCCAAAGTTTTTGAACTTGTCACTGACTTATTATGAATGCGCTGCAGGTGACGTATAAGGGAGGATGTTCCGAGGTGGTTAACGTCCTTACCCCTACTTATTACAGCTTGACAAAGGCAACACACGGCTTGACACCAGTTGTCCGCATTTCTGTTTAAATACTTCCACACTGAAGAGCTGATTTTTTTTGTATTTTGACCAGGCATGTCAATGGCCATATTCCTCCCATGGACAACAGGTGTCTCCCCGGGTGCCTGACTTAAACAAACCACCTCACCATCAGAATCCTCCTTGTCAATTTCCTCCCCAGCCCAAGCAACACCCATATCCTCATCCTGGTGTACTTCAACACTGACATCTTCAATTTGACTATCAGGAACTGGACTGCGGGTGCTCCTTCCAGCACTTGCAGGGGGCGTGCAAATGGTGGAAGGCGAAAGCTCTTCCCGTCCAGTGTTGGGAAGGTCAGGCATCGCAACCGACACAATTGGACTCTCCTTTGGGATTTGTGATTTCGAAGAACGCACAGTTCTTTGCTGTGCTTTTGCCAGCTTAAGTCTTTTCTTTTTTCTAGCGAGAGGATGAGTGCTTCCATCCTCATGTGAAGCTGAACCACTAGCCATGAACATAGGCCAGGGCCTCAGCCGTTCCTTGCCACTCCGTGTCGTAAATGGCATATTGGCAAGTATACGCTTCTCCTCAGACGCTTTTAATTTAGATTTTTGGGTAATTTTACTGATCTTTTGTGTTTTGGATTTTACATGCTCTGTACTATGACATTGGGCATCGGCCTTGGCAGATGACGTTGATGGCATTTCATCGTCTCGGCCATGACTAGTGGCAGCAGCTTCAGCACGAGGTGGAAGTGGATCTTGATCTTTCCCTATTTTTTTAACCTCCACATTTTTGTTCTCCATATTTTAATGCGCACAACTAAAAGCTACCACAGGTATACAATGTAGATGGATGGATAGTATAGTATTATATTACTTATGGAGGACGACTGACGACACAGAGGTAGGTACAGCCGTGGCCTACCGTACTGCTATATATATATATATAATATACTGTATAATATAATAACGGACCTGGTGGACACTGTCAGCAGACTGCTAAACTAGTATGAAGAAAAAAAAAGCCACCACAGGTATACAATGTAGATGGATGCATAGTATAGTATTATATTACTTATGGACGATGAGTGCACTGACGACACAAAGGTAGGTACAGCCGTGGCCTACCGTACTGCTATATATATATATAATATACTGTATAATAATAACGGACCTGGTGGACACTGTCAGCAGACTGCTAAACTAGTATGAAGAAAAAAAAAAGCCACCACAGGTATACAATGTAGATGGATGGATAGTATAGTATTATATTACTTATGGACGACGAGTGCACTGACGACACAGAGGTAGGTACAGCCGTGGCCTACCGTACTGCTATATATATATATAATATACTGTATAATAATAACGGACCTGGTGGACACTGTCAGCAGACTGCTAAACTAGTATGAAGAAAAAAAAAGCCACCACAGGTATACAATGTAGATGGATGGATAGTATAGTATTATATTACTTATGGACGACGAGTGCACTGACGACACAGAGGTAGGTACAGCCGTGGCCTACCGTACTGCTATATATATATATAATATACTGTATAATAATTACGGACCGGGTGGACACTGTCAGCAGACTGCTAAACTAGTATGAAGAAAAAAAAGCCACCACAGGTATACAATGAAGATGGATGGATAGTATAGTATTATATTACTTATGGACGACGAGTGCACTGACGACACAGAGGTAGGTACAGCCGTGGCCTACCGTACTGCTAATAGATATAATAAATATACTGTATAATAATAACGGACCTGGTGGACACTGTCAGCAGACTGCTAAACTAGTATGAAGAAAAAAAAAGCCACCACATGAGTGTTTTTCAGGCAGACAAACGTATACTGGACTGGTGGTCACTGTCAGCAAAACTGTGCACTGTACTCCTGCTATAACTGCTCCCCAGTCCCCACAATTAGGCAGTGTGAGCAGTGCACTCAGCACAGATATATGCAGCAGTGCAGCACACTGAGTGAGCACAGATATGGTGGAGCGTTTTTTTCAGGCAGAGAAACAAAGGATTAAACTCACTGGTGGTATAATCAAAACCCTGCACTGTACTTCAACAGCTGCTCCCCGTCCCCAATCCTCCCCACAATTATAAGTCACTCAGTCTCTTTACTCTTTTCTTCTACTATAACGGAGAGGACGCCAGCTACGTCCTCTCCCTATCAATCTCAATGCACGTGTGAAAATGGCGGCGACGCGCGGCTTCTTATATAGAATCCGAATCTCGCGAGAATCCGACAGCGGGATGATGACGTTCGGGAGCGCTCGGGTTAACCGAGCAAGGCGGGAGGATCCGAGTCACTCGGACCCGTGAAAAAAAAGGTGAAGTTCGGGCGGGTTCGGATCCCGAGGATCGGAACCCGCTCATCACTAGCTGTCAGTAATACATTGTATACAAACCCTTGGGTCGTGTGTTGCTTATTCCTTTTTCCACCAGACACATGAAGTGATTTTCTCTTTATTGCAGCTAATTTGTTATATGCACCATGAATGGATACTACACGACCACCATATTGTCTGAATATGACATACTGTATTATCTAAGTAAGTGGATGTCCCGTACAGAGATAATAGTTGGCAGTAGAGTAAAAATTGTTAATCTGTCTCTATAAACTTTAATAAGATTGAGGAGTGGCAATTGACTCTCACCTGCCGTCTGTTGTCCCATGCCCTGTGCCAGTCTCTTCTGGTGGGGTGTGAGGACTGCATGGTACCTGTTGTGCAGTGTTTGGGTCTGGATACTGGGGAGTGCAGCGCGGGTGAGTCTCTCCCTGGGGTAAAAGTGGATTGGTGAGGGGGTACAGGGCTGTGGTATGGGGTCGGGGTGCTGGGAATGCAGCTTGGAGTCATTGGAGAGAGAGACTGTGGGGTGCATGAGAGGAAGGAGAGAGGGAGAAACAAACTGGCGTGTTGGGAGAGGAAGAAGATATATAAACATTTATATATGTGTATAGATAAATGAATGAATACATATATATTTATTGACAGCTATTTACATAGCGCAGCAAATACGCAGCTCCATCGGTTCGGCACTCAGCAAAAAATGAAAAGTCGGGAGACCGGGTAATGGTTTATTCCAGTGCTATTTACTGCACTATCATCAGGATATAAAAAATATATCCTGATGACAGTGCAGTAAATAGCACTGAAATGTTGATAAACCGTTACCCGGTCTCCCGACTTCTCATTTTTGCTGAGTGCCGCGCCAATGTATCTGTGTGTATATATAATTGTGTGTGTGAAGGCACCAGCGTGGTAAGCTGCTCATCTGAAGTGCCGGCCGTTGCTCGTGTGTGTGTGTGTGTGTGTGTGTGTGTGTGTGTGTATATGTGTGTGTGTGTATATATATATATATATATATATATATATCTATCAGTGACGTGTGGTGGGGTGAGGCAGGTGAGGCAGAGCCTTTCCTGTCATACTTACGTTTAAACCAGGGTTTTGACTGAATAAAATATATAAAAAATACAGATAAATTGTTTAAAATATCTTCTTTGCATTATTCTAATAATTTTTATAGCCCAAACTTTGGAGTAAAAAGTCTATGGCAGGTGAGGCAGTGCCTCCCCTGTGTATCCTTTCCACACATCTCTAATCAAAACTCACCAGATTTCCAGGAGTTTATAATGCTGCACCTGTATATAATGCCCAGATGTACCCTTTTGCTCATATATTGCATGTAAATCTGGCTCTGGGGTTAGCCAGTGCCTCACCGCACGTCCCTGATATATGTATAATATTAGGGGGGCCCAGAGATATCATTGTACCAGGCCATATGATTTCTGTTGCTGGCCCTGCATTAGGGTTGGTCTTTTCTGCATAGACATTTTTATTCGTTATATGTAGCTCTATTTTCTCTTCTGGGCTGTATTTTTGGGGGCATTGGTGGCTGCCTTACTCTGTTATTGTCTTTTGCCGCTAGGCATTACCTCACAGAGAATATGGACTGTACATTTGCCAGTGCCTACCACAATCAATCAGTCAATCTTTTTTTGGTTCTTCTTTTATTGTCTTTTTGCTGCTAGTCCTCACAAAGAAAAGTTAATTCACATTAATGTCTTCCCTAGTAGACCATACAATTGCCAATGCCTACTACAATAAAGCAATCAATCTTTTTTTTTTTTTAAATTCCTCATTTATTGTTGACATAATAAATATAAGCGGGGTGATTTGCCACTGTGACTTTTCATTTGTGAAAAATTAAAAAAGTATTGCTCTTTTTAATTGTATAACTTGTTTATGTTGAAGTCATCAATATGGATAATGTGGACCATACAGTTCCCTACCATAATTAATAATTAATCAATCTTTCTTAATAATTCTTCTTTTACTGTCTTTTTGCTGCTAGGCCTCACTTCACTGTCACTAAGCTGACTCAGCCAGCTAGCTCGGTGCAGCATTTTGTCCTAAACTGAATGAAAACAACATTGTGAGCTGTGAGGGGGTTAAAATTGAGTAGACTGGAAATTAATGTTATTGAGGTTATTAATACTCTAGGAACAAAAAAAATACCCCAAATTATGTGATTTTACCTTTTTTTGTCATTTTTTGAAAAAAAAAAAATGCAAAACCAAAACCAGTCACAGCCGAAATAAAAAACCTGCAAATGTGTGTTGTGAACACCTAATTCAGATGCGTATGACTCAGCATTACCCATAGCCCTGGAGCAAATGCAAAATGCTAATGCTAATGCAAAAAGACATAAGATCCGCCCACAGAACAGCCTTGCATTCAACTCTGCATCAGCAGCCCTTTTGTCTCTCACTAACATTGAGTTTTACAAATCATGATGCTTTGAAATCCTCAGCCTAATCATTCATACCTTTCATATCTTTGTCATTTGTCACTTTCCTATTTACAGTAGACATGAGCGGGTCCGGTGTTCTGAGAACCAGACCCACCCGAACATAAAGGATCCAGATTGATCTGAGCCACAGCTCGGCTCTCCCTGCCAGTGCTGTTTCAAGTGGCAGACAAGTAGTGCAATCACACAGGGCGCCCGCCTCAGCACTTGCTGGTTCCTATCCTGCTCCCCCTTCTTCCTCCCATAGTACTCTGCTCGGGGGGCGAGTTTTTTTGAATGACGTGGTAGCGTTGCGACATCACGCCGCATCCGCGTCATTTTGCAAAACCCTGCCCCCCCCCTTAGTGGAGTACTATGGGTGGGAGGAGGGTGCGCAGGATAGCACTGCTGGCTGGTTGGCTGGCGCCAGCACTGCTACACCCCCAGCAACGAGCATTACCCCTGGCAATAAGCATTACCCCAAGCAACGAGCATTACCCACCCCTGGGAACGAGCATGACACACACAGAGCCAGAGCATGAAACCCCTGGCAAAAAGCATTACACACCCCTTGCAATAAGAATGAAACCAAGAACATGAAACCCCTGGCAACAAGCACGACACCCAGCGCATGAAACCCATAGCAACAAGCATGACACCCAGCGCATGAAACCCCTGGCATTGAGCATGGTTTGCAAAAACTGGGGTGCAAGGCCACACCCATTTGAGTAAGGTCACACCCATTTGAGCAAGACCACGCCCCCTCGCCAGGAACACAATTATTTTTATGTCTATGGGGTGGAGCACAGAGGACACCACTGGGATACCCACACTGCCAACACTATCAGCACCCCTGCACTGAGGACACCACTGAGACACCCGCACTGCCGACACTGCAAGTATCCCTGCAATGAGGGCACAGCTGGTACCCTTGCACTGCTGACAACTGTTAAACCCCCCCCCTACACACACACTCCCAACAGAGCTGTCATACCACACTGAGGACACCGCTGGCACCCTCACACTACCGGAATCTCCGGATTGCTGACACCACCACCTTGGACCCTGCCTTCACCCACCACTGCTGACACCACTGGCATATCCAAATTGAGGGCACAGCCGGCATCCTCACACTGCTGACCCCGCCGGCACCACTGTATTGAGGACACCCCTGCACTGCTGACAGCCCCTGCCACAGTAAGAGCACTGTATCCGATGTGCACTGTATCCATCTTGCACTGTAACCTACACTGTATCCAACCCGCACTCTGACCTGCACTGTATCTGACCCAAACTGAATACCGCACTGTATCCGACCTTGCACTGTAGCCAGCACGCACTGTATCCGACCCGCACAGTAACCTGCACTATATCCAACCCACACTCCGTCCTGCACCTTATCCAACCCAAACTGTAACCTGCACTGACCCACACTGTATCCAACCTACACTGTAACTCACACTGTATCTGACCCACACTGTACTATATACAACATGCAATGAATTCCACCTACACTGTACCCGACCTGCCCTGTAACCTAGTTAATATTTAACTGTCCCCCCCCAAAGTATTTTGCACTGCACTATGCAGGTACAGAGTGCTGTTATTGTGGTTGGTGAGATTTTGGGGAGTTGCTCGACAAAAAGGCTGATTGATCAGTGTTTAACATGGGCACAAAGTGCCAGTCATCGGTGACCCAGGGCCCCCCTGGAGGGAGGTATAGACTGTGCAGACTGTGAGAATAGGCATGTGCTGGTGGCAT
Source organism: Pseudophryne corroboree (assembly GCF_028390025.1). Taxonomy (NCBI): domain Eukaryota; kingdom Metazoa; phylum Chordata; class Amphibia; order Anura; family Myobatrachidae; genus Pseudophryne; species Pseudophryne corroboree. The sequence continues at coordinate 170,743,905 of NC_086446.1, forward strand.
GTGCACTTGTGTAGGGGGCATCAATGTCTGCTGTTGCTATTTTACACATGCTTTTTTCTTTGCTGTTTGGTAACTACTTTAGAGCAATAATATTGTACACACGATTCTCAGAAAATTTCTGTGTTGGATTGTTTTCTTTTATTAATACTTCCTAGTTGGTATGATTGGTTACTGCTAATACATTACTGATATGTAAAACACTTTTAAACAGAAATAACTGCCGTGTGTTTGTGTCACTGCTCTGTTGCTTAGTTTAGCCAGCCAGGCTTTGGCCTAAGTTGGTAAACAATATTGTGAGCTTTGAGGTGGTCAAACTTGACTGGAAATGAGTGGAAATGAATGTTACTGAGGTTAATAATACTGTAGGAACAAAAATAGTCTGAAATTGAGTAATTTTAGCTGTTTTTATGATTATTCTAAATAAATACAATCCAAAACCAAAACCTGCAAGAGCGGTTTTGGCAAAACCAATACAGCTCCAAAACACAAAGGAGATACAGATCCAAAGCCCATGATTTCGGCCGGCACACATCCCTAACTTACAGTAAAAACGATAAAGATGAAGATTTTACATCCCCGTCTCCAAGTAAAAGGCAAGCATGCCTTTGTTTGAGTATAATTCCATGAAATCATACATGGGAATACTCTACTTCTTAAATTCCAGAGAAATGATCTGGAAGACTGACTCATAGTCATAACAGCTGTTTGCCTTTGCCAAAAAAGACCGGAAGATAAACTCAGTGAAGAGAAAGTCTGCCTGCATAATAGAATATTGTGGGTGCACAATTCATTCTCTGGGAGGAGTCAGTGACTGTACAGCATCAAGCAACTGTCAGTAACTACTTATGAAAAAGAGATGATATTGCAAGTCTGGAAACGAATATTTAACAGCTAAACATCCAGTAACTGTAGAATACAGGAATAGCAAATGCAGGAAAGTATACTTCCATGTCAGTATTGGAAGATTAACTGTATGCCCCATACCCAGTGCTCTGTATTTATTCTGTAACTGGAATCTGATGTATTGCTACAAATAATTTGTGTATTCATATCATAGTTGCCTACCCTCCTGCATTCTGCAGGAGACTCCCTGAAATAGCAGTAATCTCCCTCACTCCCTGAATAGTCCAGCAATCTCCCTGATTGTACCTTACCCCCATTATGCAGCTTTACATTCTTGGGGAATAGAGAAATCAGAGATACATACATTCTAATGGGCTCATCAGTGCCGTTTCCCTGTATTGGTTATAAGGCACAATGATCCCTATGGCTACATACATTTTAAATAAAGTTTCTCGTGGCCACTTACAGTATATGGAACCTCTTGTAAAACACAACACATGAACAAATCCTGAAAAAAAATCAGTGTCTTTTCTTCAACAAGTAGATCTTACTAACTTTGGGGCTCATTTACATTTGGATGTAAGTTATTTTTATGACACGCCTCTCAGATGTAGCAGTACATGTCCGCGCTGATAGGTGACACTTTCACAATCTCTCTGACATGCTTTTTAAAAGTAGGCAAATATGGTTCATATTCTTATTTATGGGAATGGTTTTATAAGGCAAATTTGTGAATTTCAGTGTATTTAACCAATATCCATCCTCCCAAAAAGAAATTATACATAACATACTGTATACCAAAGCATATTTCCCATCTGCCATATTACAAATTAATCTGCAGTGTGGAGCACGGAAACTGCTGCATAAACTGGACATTAACAACCACAAAAAGAGCCCGGATTACTTGTCGGCAAAGGAAGAACTATTGTACATGCCTAGTTTTAGAAGAAAGATATATACAGTATGTATTGTGAATAATGGGGGTAATTCCAAGTTGATCGCAGCAGGATTTTTTTTTAGCAATTGGGCAAAACCATGTGCACTGCAGGGGAGGCAGATATAACATGTGCAGAAAGAGTTAGATTTGGGTGGGTTATTTTGTTTCTGTGCAGGGTAAATACTGGCTGCTTTATTTTTGCACTGCAAATTAGATTGCAGATTGAACACACCCCACCCAAATCTAACTCTCTCTGCACATGTTATATCTGAACCCCCCCCCCCCCCCCCCCGCAGTGCACATGGTTTTGCCCAATTGCTAACAAAAATCCTGCTGCGATCAACTTGGAATTACCCCGAATAATTGGTGGTTTGGGGCTGATTCTGAGTTGGATGCATCAGAAGGTGATGCGCGTCAAGGATCCCCTGGTGATTACAGTACACTACACTGCGAAATCTGCATATTGTTCCTGCACAGCAGGAATCATTACGGACAAGTGGACATTTACCACTCATCTTCGCTTGAAGAGCTGCGCCCTCCCTCGCCACTTGAGCTACAAACTCCCGCTTCTGATTGAGGACACTTGAGAGAGAGAGTACTATCCCCCGCTGGACATACACAGCTCAAAGATCCGGCGGTCCCCCTTGCCTATGGGGAGGATTCACATCCTATGTGCGGTGAGCATACATCTAATGTGGGAGGTGGTAGCATAGCGCAGCTCTCCTATATAGAGAACACTTGATTCATTAATCTATATTTACCCAATTTGCTGTGCTTGCAATACAAATTAACCAGCCACAACACTCAATCTATTTGCTGTATTTGCATCATAAACTGAACATCTGGAAGCACATCAATATAATCCAGCATATGCTTGGGAGTAACAGTGGGACTGCACCAGTTACTCAATTTGAGTTGTTTTTTTATGCAATAAGCTCTTTTTAATACTGTGAAACATTATCTTTTATTTTGTATATTAACAATTACATTTGTATCTTATGAATTTTTATTGCGCTCTCTTGTATGTTGTTTAATAGTATTATTTATTTGCTTAAACTTATTTTTTTTAAATGTCCACTCAAGTCACTGAGGAGTCACACTGCTTATGGGAACTGAGGTACAGCTGAGCACACAAAGGTTGTACAAGAAACGGAAAGCGGTACAATGCCGGCATATTCCGGCGAGACAGGTTATTCTCCCTCTATGGGTGTCCACGACACCCATAGATGGAGAATATAACCTGTGGGAGTGCAGTGAGCCACTGTGTCCGCAGCGTGGCGAGTGCAGCGAGCACACAAGGGTTTTTATAGCGCTCGCCTAGCTGCCGGCATACTAGTGGCCAGGATGCTGCTGTCGGTATACTGACAGCCGGCATCCCAGCCACCGGTCATTCATACTGAAACCCAAAAAACAGCTATAGTATAATAATATCATATGTATTTACTTGAACTTCTTTTTTAAAATGACCTCTCAAGTCACTATGGAGTCACACTGCTCATGTGACGTGAATGTACTGAGGTACAGGATGCGGCCGCAAGGAGATTGAAAGCGGCGTCCGTCATGGGGGCGGTGACACAGTATTGCGGTGGAGTGGCAGGTAAAACGGGGGCATGTTGTGAGCATTTCAGGGCGGCTGTGTGACGTCACGAAAAAAATGGCACCGGACCGCATGCCAGCACAGCCAGGTTGCGCAGGCAGGGGTCAACCACAAATCAATACTGTATGTCTGCAATTAAATTGTGGACGCATCGTGAGCTGCCATCACACCTGCTGGGCGGCCTTGCCCTGTGCTGGGCGAATCCCAGCATGTGACGAGATGGATGCAGATCTTGCTGCAGATGCAACGATCTGCATCCATCTCTGAATGAGGTCGTTAGATAATAGATGTATGGTAAGTTCCTGCATTATAAAAATAATAAACAATGACTTGATAACTGCCTGTACAGTATATCTAGCTCAGCCAATATTACACTAAGGGGACTGGAGTGGACACTCAGATAGATCAGCTCAGCAAAGCTGCAGTCAATGCAGGAGGACAACTAGTTCAGCCCAGCAGCACAGGACAGGAGTGATGGACAGACAATTCAGCTCAGCCTGGATTGGACACATACAATAGTTCAGCCTTCAGCACAGCACACTTGTGGCATCAGCTCTTTCTGCTGTCTGCTGTGAAATGGTGCAGAGTCACCACTGCAGGCACTTATATCAAATCCAAAATCCGCAAGATTCAATGATGACGTTTTACCTCATATTGGAATCCGAGTCTGGCGGGAAAACCCGAGCCATCACTCGGATTCCTGAAGTTCGAGTGGATTCAGTTTTCAGAAAACCGAACCCACTCATCTCTAATCATTAGTATCGGCACCTACCCAAGCCCCATGCTGGATACAAAAGATCCGGGCTAAAACACCCCATCTCTGTCTGTACGCTACAAGCAAATATGTCAGCAGACATACCCACATCACTCCCATTACACTCCCATGTGTATTCCATTGTGATTGAAATGCCCATTACACGGATTGTGTGGTGCGTCATTTGATAGATCAATACATACTGTATGCACTAGCGATCTCCGTCCGTGTGTGGATACATGATCCGGCATATGAGCATTAAGCTGATTTCTTACACATTAGCCCTTTTATGCAGAAAGTAATGGCATGTGTACTTTTACTTTATTCACTTTTTATCCTCCCTCTTTACCTACAGTATACGTAGTATTGGACTAGGTACTGTATACTTACTGGCGTATCAATAATAGGTGCATTGTGTGCGATGCGCGCGGGCCCCTGAGTCCAGAGGGGACCTCCACCACACCTATTTTTTGAAAACGTACCCCTCCGGAGTCCTGTGCCGATGTCAGCAGCGCTGTGGAATCACCATGAAAATGCGCAGGAGATAAATCACTGGGAAAATGTCCGCCACGCCATCTAGTGCTCAGACTCTACAGCGCTGCTGGCAGAGGGGAGGGGGCCTGAATGGAGGAGGCAGCACACGGACCTCCTCCTCTCTTAAAGCGCACCTTGGTATATGTAGGTGAATAGAGGAACAGAGGAAAGTAGTGGTAGGTGCCCATGTTAAGGGGTTTGGCTAGTCTCCAGAGGGAATGTCGCCAGCCCCCGCAGAGGTTTGATAAATATATATATATATATATATATATATATATATATATAGTAAATACTGCTAATGCATACATGATAATGCACCAGATTAATAACAGCAATGCACTGTAGAAAGTACATTATAGTCCTGTGCAGTATGGGTTTGTGACGCTGAATATAGATCTGAAGCAGACTGCCAGTGATTGACAGTCTGCTGCCATTTGGTGGCTTCAATGGACTTGTTTCCAAAATGGTAGCATGTCCCGGCCACTTTGGGGAGTGATGAGTTTTCTGGCCTCTTTGTTGGATCTGTGGCTGCTGGATGGGTAATGCATGGGGTCACAGGTGATCCGATGCTGCATCCTTTCATCATCTTTTAAAGTTTTTCTTTCATTTTGCCACATTTTTATGTAGATAAATTCTTCTTACTGTTGACCGCTATGTAACAAACGTGTTAGTAAGGATACAGGATTAATGTTAGCTCTTTTGCCCTTATGCTTAGCTGGCCTCATGTGCTGACTCCACACACTCTCTATTGCTTTGGAATCACTTAGACAAATAGTTGGAAGGTATATATATATATATATATATATATATATATAGAAGACTGTTCTCATTATATTCAGTTCTCATCTTTAAAAACTGGTCAATTAGGTCATAAAGCAAACAGCCTGTAGTTTCTGTGTCCATGAGGGCTAATCCTCTCCCCTAACTCTTGCAAAACAACTAGGTGAAGAGGGTGTATGATACCTTAAGACCAGTGTCCAACAATCTAGTATTGAGCTGGTTAAAAATCCCAAGGGTGGGGGGAAGTGATTGCAGCTGAAGGGTATAACTATCCATTCCACTGAACAATGGCCCTCATTCCGACCCGATTGCATGCTGCACTTCTTTGCAGCGGTGCGATCGTATCTGGACTGCGCATGCGCGGTGTTCGCATTGCGCACGCACGGCGTTGCCCAGCGACAGCAAAGAAAGCGGTCGCAGTGGCGACCGATAGAAGATTAACAGCAGGAAAGCATTCCGGGGCGTCAACTGACCATTTAAAGCCATTTTCGGGGAGTGGTAAGAAAAACACAGACGTGTCCAGGCGAACGGAGGGCAGATGTCTGACGTCAAAGCCGTGACCATCATCGCTGGACCCGTCGCACAGGGTAAGTATGTCCAGGGCTGGGCTTGTTTTGTGTGAAACTTTTTTAGCATAGCAGGGCTGCACAAGCGATCGCAGCCCTGCTAAGCTAAAATACACTCCCCCATAGGCGGAGATTAGTTGATCGCACCAGCAGCAAAAAGTTGATTGGTGCGATGAACTCGGAATAAGGGCCAATGGGCCTAATTCAGACCTGATCGTAGCAGCAAATTTGTGAGCAGATGGGCAAAACCATGTGCACTGCAGGGAGGGTATGTGCAGAGAGAGTTAGATTTGGGTGGGGTGCGTTCAAACTGAAATCTAAATTGCAGTGTAAAAATAAAGCAGCCAGTATTTACCATGCACAGAAACAATATAACCCAACCAAATCTAACTCTCTCTGCACATGTTATATCTGCTCCTCCTGCAGTGCACATGGTTTTGCCCATCTGCTAACAAATTTCCTGCTACAATCAGGTCTGAATTAGGCCTAATGTGTGTTCATTTTCACGAGATGTAGCGGCAGCTGAAAGTGAACCGATAAACTCACCTGTGTCATCCCCACAGCTGAGTTCTAGATGTGTGTGCTAGGCTTCTGAATTATTATCTCCTTTTATTTTTGTTTGAGATTGTACCGTACTCTGCGTAGTTTAAAAAAATATTATTAATCATCTTTGTAACACTTTTTGTAACTAAAGCTCTGAAGTATTCTTGGAATTAAAATCTAATTTCTAGTTCCTGATTCTGTACTTCTTAAAACCCAAAACCTTGTGTGGCCCACGTCTACCTATTTTATTGCAGTGTGTTTGCAGGTAAAAGCAAAAGCATACCTTGCACACAGCATTAAATTAGTCTTTTGCTGGTGGTGGTGAATGTGTTTGTATAACCCCATGTGTCCAAAGTGACCCCCACATCACAGGCGATGCTTCTCAGATTGCGCATCTGGAGAAATGACCGGCAGGTCCGTGACATTCATAATATAATGACCCTAAATATTCAAAAAAAAATTTGTCTGCAGACTGAAACACACTGCTGTGGTGCTTAAGGCTAAATGCTAAAGAGGTTGGGACCAAATTTCTTTGGAATCATATACACAAGAATAAACTTAGATCACAATTTAGGTACAGTTGCATAGTGTGTTTTTTATTGTAGAGCCTGACACTACCATTATACAATTTGAGGCAGCTGCTTATGATGCAGGCTTCATGAGTGCATGACCCACTTTTCCTCTTACAGCCTGTGATTAGTAGTTTTCTGATTACGTAGGTAGAGATGAATTTGAGAGTGAGGACCACTGGTGTTTCTATAGTGGGTGCAGTGTGTACGGTGCACAAGAGCCCCTGAGTCCAGAGGGGGCCCCACCGCACACGCTGCACCCATTTTCAAAATACTCACCCCTCCTGAGTCCAGCGCCAACCTCTGCAGCACTGTTAAAACACTGTGAAAATGGCTCAGCGGCCATTTTCACAGAGTTTTGTGCATACGCAGCAGAGAAATCTCAGGGAAAATGGCCACCGCGCCATTTCCCCATAGATCTGCGCATGCGCAGTAGAGTCTGATCCCTCTAGAGCTCAGACTCTCATCGCTGCCGGCAGAGATGAGGGGGCCCAAATGGAGGAGGATGAACACAGGCATTCTCCTCTCTTAAAGCGCCCTTGGTGAGGGCAGGTGTAAAGTTAGGCAGAAGCTTAGCATGGAACACTGAGAAATAATGCACTGGCCCTGGTTCTTCTGTAGATATGGGTGATGGATATATATCTACTATGGGCCTATTTCAGAGGTAGATTCAATGTCAATGTCACACACAGTGGAGAAATGTTGCCATTGCGCATGTGTCACAGCTACACTGCACATACAGTATGTAGCGATTGATAAGCAGATGCACTAACTACTTTTTTTCTCAAATGGCAGGTCACACTGTGGATTATCACAGCACTTATACGTACATGAACAAACACAGTGGGGTACAATACACAGAATACAATAAAAGAAATAGTGCAAACAATAGAACAAAATATATTTTTGTGACTACTTTTCTCCTCAAATGACAGCTCACTGCCGGGTATCACAGCACTTATATGTAGGCAGACAAACACAGTAGGGTGCAATACACAGAACAAGTAGAGCAAACAATAGAATAAAATATATATATATAGATCGATCGATAGATAATTGATAGAAAGAAAGATAGATAGATAATTGATGGATAGATAGATAGATAGATAGATAGATAGATAGATAGATAGATAGATAGATAGATAGATAGATACTGTAGATATAAAATCACATGTAGAAAAAGGGCACTCAATAATACTAAAGATGAGCGGGTTCGGTTCTCAGAGAACAGAATCGTACCGAACCTCACGCTCTGAGCCCGGTTCCGAGTCAGGCTCGGGTTTTCCTGCCTGACTCAGAAACTCGAACGAGGCAAAACATCATCATCCCGCTGTCGGATTCTCGCAGGATTTGGATTCCATATAAGGAGCCGCGCATCGCGGCTATTTTCACTCCAGTCTTGGAGAGTGTAGTGAGAGGACGTGCCTCTGTCCTCAGTGTCTGTGTGGGGGCGGGAAAGTGGGGTGGCGAGTATTGTGCTGTGTTGTGCTGCTCAGTACAGTCCAGTGTAGTCAGTGTCTTATGCTGCATCAGTTCAGCCAGTCACAGTGTTGGTGTCCTCTGCTGCCATATAACCAGTGTAGCTGTATAAGTCCCTTTCAGTGGTGCTGTGTTGTCCTGCATTAGACCAGGGGAAGTGTCTTGTGCAGCATCAGTTCAGTGACCAGTCACAGTGGTGGTGTCCTCTGCTGCCATATATCCAGTGCAGCTGTATAAGTCCCTTTGGGTGGTGATGTGTTGTCCTGCATTAGACCAGGGGAAGTGCAGTATCAGTCCAGTGACCAGTCACAGTGGTGGTGTCCTCTGCTGCCATATATCCAGTGTTACTGCCGTATAATTCCTGTGATACTGGCGTATAATTCCTGTGATATTGCGGTATAATTCCCGTGATACTGGCGTATAATTCTTGTGACATTGACGTATAATTCTCGGAATACTGGCGTATAATTCCTGTGACATTGCTGTATAATTCTCGGAATACTGGCGTAAAATTCCTATGATATTGCCATATAATTCCTATGATATTGCCGTATAATTCTCAGAATACTGGCGTATAATTCCTGTGATACTGCCATATAATTCCCGTGATACTGGCGTATAATTCCTGTGATACTGGCGTATAATTCCTTTAATATTGCCATATAATTCCCGTTATATTGCCGTATAATTCTCGGATTACTGGCGTATAATTCCTGTGATACTGCCATATAAATCCCGTGATACTGGCGTATAATTCCTGTGATATTGCCATAAAATTCTCGGAATACTGACGTATAATTCCTGTGACATTGCCGTATAATTCTCGGAATACTGGCGTACAATTCCTGTGATACTGCCATATAATTCCCGTGATACTGACATATAATTCCTGTGACATTGCCATATAATTCCTGTGATATTGCCATATAGTTCTCGGAATACTGGCGTATAATTCCTGTGATACTGCCATATAATTCCCGTGATACTGGCATATAATTCCTGTGACATTGCCATATAATTCCTGTGATATTGCCATATAATTCTCGGAATACTGCCGTATAATTCCTGTGATACTGCCATACAATTCCCATGATACTGGCGTATAATTCCTGTGACATTGCAGTATAAATCCTGTAATATTGCCATATAATTCTCAGAATACTAGCATATAATTCCTATGACATTGCCGTATAATTCCTGTGATATTGCCATATAATTCTCGGAATACTGGCGAAAAATTCCTGTGATACTGCCATATAATTCCTGTGATACTGGTGTATAATTCCTGTGACATTGTCGTATAATTCTCGGAATAATGGCATATAATTCCTGTGATACTGCCATATAATTCCCGTGGTACTGGCGTATAATTCCTGTGACATTGCCATATAATTCTCGGAATACTGCCATATAATTCTAGTAATCCTGCCGTATAATTCCATACAAATCAATATAATTCCATATAAATCCAGTCCAGTGGTGCTGCCATATAAATTCAGTGGTGCTGTCCTGTGCTGTATATTATTTACGCCAAATAAAGGGGTTATTAATATTTACTCCAAATAATTTTTACAGGGTTTGCCCTGTGAGGTGTAGGGGTACGCTCTATTGTGCCGCATATTGTGTTATATAACTCTAGAAAAATAACGGAGAACAAACATTTGGAGGATAAAATAGGGAAAGATCAAGAACCACTACCTCCTAGTGCTAAAGCTGCTGCCACTAGCCATGACATAGACAATGAAATGCCATCAATGTCGTCTGCCAAGGCCGATGCCCATTGTGATAGTAGCGGGCATGTAAAAGCCAAAAAGCCAAAGTTCAATAAGTAGACCCCAAAAAATAAATTTAAATGGTCTGAGGAGAAACGTAAACTTGCCAATATGCCATTTACGACACGGAGTGGCAAGGAACGGCTGAGGCCCTGGCCTATGTTCATGACTAGTGGTTCAGCTTCACATGATGATGGAAGCACACATCCTCCCGCTAGAAAAATTAAAAGATTTAAGCTGGAAAGAACACAGAATAGAACTGTGTGTTCTGAGATGGTATCACAAATCCCCAAGGAGAGTCCAAGTGTGTCAGCGGTTGCGATGCCTGATCTTCCCAACACTGGACAGGAAGAGGTGGCTCCTTCCACCATTTGCACGACCCTGCAAGTGCTGCAAGGAGCACCCACAGTCCAGTTCCTGTTATTCAAATTGAAGATGTCACTGTTGAAGTACACCAGGATGATGATATGGGTGTTGCTGGCGCTGAGGAGGAAGTTGACGATGAGGATTCTGATGGTGATGGGGTTTGTTTAAGTCAGGCACCGGTGGAGACACCTGTTGTCCTGCAGGCCATGTCACTGTCAAGACTGAGGATTCCTCTCCTAACCGGGATTCCTCCGGAGGATCCTTGAGTGGTACGCCTGCTGTTGCTGCCGCTCCTGTTGTTGCTGCTGGGAGTCAATCGTAATCCCAGAAAGGACATCGGAAGAACACTTGTACTACTAACAGTAAGCAACTGACTGTCCAACAGTCCTTTGTGAGGTAGATGAAATATGACAGCAGTCATCCTTTTGCAAAGCGGATAATGAGACCTTGACAGCTATGTTGGTATTAGACGTGCGATCAGTATCCACCATTAGTTCAGTGGGACTTAGAGAATTGTTTGAGGTACTGTGTCTCCGGTATCAAATCCCATCTAGGTTCCACTTCTCTAGGCAGGCGATACCGAGATTGTACACAAATGTCAGAAAAAGAGTCACCAGAGTCCTACAAAAAGCGGTTGTATCCATTGTCCACTTAATCACGGACATGTGAACAAGTGGAACAGGGCAGACTAAGGTCTATATGACTGTGACAGCCCACTGGGTAGATGTATGGCCTCCCGCAGTAACAACAACAGCAGCACCAGTAGCAGCATCTCGCAAACGCCAAATCGTTCCTAGGCAGGCTACGCTATGTATCACCGCTTTCCGTAAGAGTCACACAGCTAACAACCTCTTACGAAAACTGAGGAACAATATTGCAGAATGGCTTACCCCAGTTGGACTCTCCTGGGAATTTGTGATATCGGACAACACCACCAATATTGTGCGTGCATTACATCTGGGCAAATTCCAGCACGTCCCATGTTTTGCACATACAATTAATTTGGTGGTGCAGAATTTTTTTAAAAATGACAGGGTTGTGCAGGAGATGCTGTCGGTGGCCCAAAAAATTGCGGCCAACTTTCGCATTCAGCCACCGCGTTCCGAATACCAGCACCAGCAAACACACTTGAACCTGCCCTGCCATCAACTGAAGCAAGAGGTGGTAACGAGGTGGAATTCAACACTTTATATGCTTCAGAGGATGGAGGAGCAGCAAAAGGCCATTCAAGTCTATACATCCACCTACGATATAGGCAAAGGAGGGGGAATGCACCTGACTCAAGCACGGGGGTTAATGATTTCCGTCTTGTGCAAGGTTCTCCAACCCTTCGAATTTGCCACAAGTGAAGTCAGTTCAGACAATGCCAGCTTGAGTCAGGTCATTCCTCTCATCAGGCTTTTGCAGAAGCAGCTGGAGAAATTGAAGGAGGAGCTAAGATGAAACGATTCTGCAAAGTATGTGGGACTTGTGGATGGAGCCCTTCATTCGCTTTGCCAGGATTCAAGGGTGGTCAATCTGTTGAAATCAGAGCACTACATTTTGGCCACCGTGCTCTATCCTAGGTTTAAAAACTATGTTTTATCTCTCTTTCCGGCAGAAACAAGTGTGCAGAGGTGCAAAGACCTGCTGGTGAGTAAATTGTCAACTCAAGCGGAACGTGACCCATCAACAGCTTGTACTTCAATTTCTCCTGCCACTGGGGCTGCAAGGAAAAGGACAAGATTTCCTGGCCCACCCGCTGGCGGTGATGCAGGGCAGTCAGGAGCGAAAGCTGACATCTGGTCCGGACTGAAGGACATGCCAACGATTACTGACATGTCTACTGTCACTGCATATGATTCTGTCACCATTGAAAGAATGGTGGAGGATTATATGAGTGACAGCATCCAAGTAGGCATGTCACACAGTCCGTACGTATACTGGCAGGAAAAAGAGGCATTTTGGATGCCCTTGCACAAACTGTCTTTATTTTACCTAAGATGCTCCCCCCTCCAGTGTGCACTCCGAAAGAGTTTTAGTGCAGCCGGTAAACTTGTCAGCGATCGGCGTAGGAGGTTACTTCCACAAAATGTGGAGAAGATGATGTTCATCAAAATGAATTATAAATTCCTCTAGTAAGACCTTTACCAGCAATTGCCTTCAGAAAGTACACATGGACCTGTGATGGTGCATTCCAGTGGGGACGAATTAATACTCTGTGAGGAGGAGGATGTACACAGTGAAAAGGGTGAGGAATCGGAGGATAAGGTCAACATCTTGCCTCTGTAGAGCCAGTTTGTGCAAGGAGAGATTGATTGCTTCTTTTTTTGTGGGGGCCCAAACAAACCAGTCATTTCAGCCACAGTCGTGTGGCAGACCCTGTCGCTGAAATTATTGGTTTGTTAAAGTGTGCATGTCCTGTTCATACAACATAAGGGTGGGTGGGAGGACCCAAGGAATTCCATCTTGCACCTCTTTTTCTTCTTTGCATCATGTGCTGTTTGGGGACTAGTTTTTTTAAGTGCCATCCTGTCTGTAACTGCAGTGCCACTCCTAGATGGGCCAGGTGTTTGTGCCGCACACTTGTGTCGCTGAGCTTAGTCATCCAGCTACTTCATTGCACCTCTTTTTCTTCTTTGCATCATGTGCTGTTTGGGGCCTATTTTTTAAATCTGCCCTCCTGTCTGACACTGCAGTGCCACTCCTAGATGGGCCAGGTGTTTGTGTTGTCCACTTGTGTCGCTTAGCTTAAGGGGGGTACTTACGTAGCGATATCCTAAGCAATCTGACTAGATTGCTTAGAATATCAGCATGATCGCTCTGTGTGTAGCCCCCTCAGCGATAGCGATGCGCGGCCCCGCACATCGCTACTGCTAGATTGGCCTGCATGCAAGCCAATCTAGCGGGTCGCTCACTTCACCCGCTGGGTGAAGTGAGCGGCCCCCCCGTCTCCCCCCGCATGCTCAGCACAGATCGCGCTGTGCTGAGCGGCAGGAGAGATGTGTGCTGAGCGGTTCGCTCAGCACACATCTCTCCTGCATCGGCCCGTGGGTACTGGGCATTAGTTATCCAGCAACCTCGGTGCAACCTTTTTGCCTAAAAACAATATTGTGAGGTGTGAGGTGTGAGGTGTTCAGAATAGACTGGAAATGAATGTTATTGAGGATAATAATACCGTAGAAGCAAAATTACCCCGAAATTCTGTGATTTTAGCTGTTTTTATGTTTTTTTCAAAAATCATCCAGATCCAAACCCAAAACACGAAAGTGTGGTTTTGGCAAAACCAAGCCAAAACCAAAACACGAAAGTGGAATTAGAACCAAAACACAAAACACGAAAAGTGCCAGCCGCACATCTCTAAATAATACTAGAGATACTTTTTACATTTATTTTCACTCAGAATAGGGCACTCCGAGGAATCAAAAAAAAATGGTGGTGGCTCAGCATAAAAAATCTATCAACATCTTCATATGCATCCCTTATAGCACTCTCAGTGCCTCAATAGTTCATCCAATATAATTTAGGAGGAGACGCGTTGAGAGGAGGAGGTGAGGCGGAAACTGGAACTGGAAGTTGATGGGTGCACATGCACGTGTGGGAGAGTGGTGCCGGAGAGGGGGGAGCGGAAGTGGGTGCGAGTGCTTGTGTACCGGAGAGGGGGCTGAGCGGGTGCCTGGGCCTGTGTACCGGAGAGGGGACTGAGCGGGGACGGTGCTGAGAGTAGCTGAGCGGAGCGTGCAGCAAGAGTAGGAGCTGCCACTCTTTGTGAGAGTTGTGTGAGGGGCTGAGATACTGTACTGTGTAAGTGTGTGAGGGGCCGAGATATTGAGTGAGTGTGTGAGGGGCTGCATTTTGTGTGTTTGTGTGTGTGTGTTGTGTGTGTGAGAGGCTAATATATTGTGTGAGAGTGTGAGGGGCTACATTTGTGTGTGTGTGAGGGGCTGAGTTATTGTGTGAGGGGCTGTGTCTTTTGAGTGAGTGAGGGGCTGAGATATTGTGTGTGTGTGAGGGGCTGTGTTTTGGTTTTTGTGTGAGTGACTGTGATTCTGTATGTGAGTTAAGAGCTGTGTTTTGTGTGAGTGTGTACTAGGGACTGCCCGGTGATGCTTCTGCAGCTGAGTCGCAAATTGCTGCCCCCACAGCCTGCCTGAGGGATCAGAACTTACTACTGCTGCTGCCAGCAGAAACTGCACAATGGGGCCGGAGATCGCTGTTGCAGCTATCAGAAGAGCGTGACGGAGGAACCCGGAGACTGCTGCCGTTACTGCTGCTACTACTTGAGTTTGCTGCAGAGAGCCGGGGACTACTGCTGCGATACAGAAAAAGATCAGGGGGCGCTTAAGGATAGATAAGTATAAGCTGAACTACATTTCTGTATAAGTGACTGTTTTTTTTTCTGTCCTTCTCTATCTCCCCTTGTCCTTGATTGTATTGTTTTATCAATTACTGTTCTGTTGAATATTGCTTCACTTCACAGCTAGGCTATAGTACTGTATTGTAGTGCATAGATCGTGTCCTTTACAATATTTTATTTGTACTTAATTTATCCCTTAATTGTTCTTTATTTATTGTCCCTTATTGTCCCTTATATGTTGTCCTATATATAGTTGTCCCCCTCTTTTTTATTTTCTGAAGGTATCAGGGAGTTAGCACTAATTAAAAATGGGGGTGGTCGCAATTGAGAATCTCACTCAGTGCGTGTTGTGCATGATGTATGTGCACCTGGCACAACAGTCTGAGTGTGGGTACAGCTGTATGAGATGTGAGCGAACGGCCGCCCTGGAAGCCCAGGTTACTAATCTAAAGCGGACCGTTACGCGACTGAGGTGTATTCATAATCTCGAGCAAAGTTTAGATAGAATGGTGGAGGAGTTGTAGGGGGGAACACTGGTAGACGAGGATGATCAGGTAGACAGCTGGGTCACGGTTAGAAGGAAGAAGAAGAGGGGGAGACAGGACATCTCCGATCTGCCAAACCCCAACAAATTCTCCCGATTGGACGAAGATTCTGAGGATGGCAGTGAGGAAATGACGGAACCGGAGGAGACTGTTCCCTCTAGCAACCAGAGGAGCGGTCCCCCCGGTTTAGATGGGAAAAAAGTTAGTGAGGTACCTAGTCAGATTGTGGTGATAGTGGATTCTATTATCAGGAGGACAGACAGGGCAATCTGCTACCGGAACCATGATCGCCGTACAGTCTGTTGTCTTCTGGGTGCTCGGGTACGGCACATCGGAGACTGGGTAGATAGATTGTTGGGAGGGGCTGGTAAAGACCCGGTGGTCTTGGTGCATGTTGGCACCAATGACAAAGTTAGTGGTAGGTGGGATGTCCTTAAGAAAGACTATAGGGAATTAGGCAAGAAACTTAAGGCAAGGACATCTAGGGTAATATTCTCCAAAATATTACCAGTGCCACTCGCTAGCCCAGGGAGGCAGAGGGAGATTAGGGAGGTAAATGTGTGGCTTAGGGACTGGTGTAGGAAGGAAGGGTTTGTATTCTGGGAACACTGGGCAGACGTCTCAGTCAGGTTCTATCTTTTTTTGTCACGATGGATTGCACCTGAATGAGGAGGGGGCTGGGGTTAGGGTGGTTAGAAGGCTGGAGAAGCTTTTAAACTAGGAGCCTGGGGGGAGGGTTTAGCTAGAAGCTACGGGTCAAACAGAACAGTAAGGATGGGGGTAGTGAACAATTTGGGGGTGGAGAAGGGGGGAGCGAAAGATCAGCCGGTAAGGGTAATTGCATGGGTATTGACATCGGAAATACTGACACAGGGTAAAGCATTAGGGAAGATACTAACATCAGAGGTGGGGGGGGGTTTAGAAAGTCTTAATAGGTCAAATAGAGATAGTAGTGAGGAAAGCTGTATTAAGTATGATGGGGTGGAAAGGGAGGGAGGAGAATAATATTCGGTAAGGGTAAGTCTAGAGGGGCACTTGTAAATATAGATAAGATACCATTAAAACAAACGGGCAAGGGAGATGCTAAGCTAAAATATTTTCTTGCAAACGCAAGAAGCCAATCAGGTAAAATGGGGGGATTGGAATGGCTTGTATCAAAATATCAGTATGATATTATTGGTATTACGGAAACATGGTGGGACGACTCGCACGACTGGGTTACGATTTTGGAGGGCTATTCTCTTTTCAGGAGTGATAGGGCTACCAAAAGGGGAGGAGGGGTATGTCTCTTTGTTAAACCATCTCTAAAACCAAACTTAATGGATGGAAGTTACGAGGGGACTGGAGATAACATGGAGTCACTGTGGGTTTGAGATCACAAGTGGGGGCACAGAAGCAAAGAAACTAGTCATTGGCACATGCTACAAGCAACCAGATATTAGTGTACATGACGAGGAACAACTCTTTCTGCAAATTGAAAAAGCTGCGGGAATGGGGGACATCCTAGTTTTAGGGGATTTTAACTATCCGGATATAAATTGGAGTAACGATTCATGTGTAAAAACTAGGAGCAGCAGGTTCTTAAATACATTAAAGGATAAATACTTGACTCAATTAGTCGAGGACCCAACTAGAGGTAAAACTATTCTGGACCTAGTTATTACCAATAATGTTAACATTATATCAAACACTAAAGTTGGGGAGACCTTGGGAAACAGTGACCGCTATATGATCACATTCTACATCAGTTTCAAGAAACATAGCTATAAGGGAACAACTAAAACATTTAACTTTAGAAAAGCTAACTTCAATATGCTGAGATGGGCACTAAACTACATTGACTGGGAAGTTTTGTTTCATGGTAAAGACACAACGGAAATGTGGGTAGCTTTTAAGGGTTGCTTGATAGCAATATTCACAAATTCATTCCCATGATCAGTAAACGCAGGATTACTAAACACAAGCCAATGTGGCTCAATAAGGAGGTCAAAGAAGCAATGGCTAAAAAGAAGCGTGCTTTCAAAACATTTAAATCTAATAAAGGGGAAGTAGTCATTCCAGCATTATACGGAATGCAATAAAATATGCAAAAAGTAATAAGGGCAGCTAAAATTGTAAACGAAAAACAAATCGCTATAGAGAGTAAAAAACAATCCTAAAAAGTTTTAAAAATACATAAACAGTAAAAGGCTAAAGAAGGAGAACATAGACCCACTAAAAGATGAATTGGGAGCTTTGATAAACGATGATAAAATAAAAGCTGAAATACTGAACAAATATTTTTCCTCAGTATTCACCAGGGAGGATCAGATGGTGAGAGTAGTGCATAACGATAGTGAAGGTAATGACTCTTGGCTTGATGATTGTTTAAGTGAGGAAGTAGTCCTGGAGAGACTAAGCAACATAAAGATGAATAAATCACCAGGCCCAGATGGTTTTCATCCGAGGGTTATTATGGAGCTTAGGTCGCAGCTAGCAAAACATATAGATGATTTTCAAAAGTTCAATTACATTAGGCATGGTGCCAAAGGATTGGCACATAGCTGAGGTAGTGCCTTTATTTAAAAAGGGAACTAAAAATAATCCTGGTAACTATAGACCAGTTAGTTTAACTTCTATAGTGGGTAAAATATTGGAAGGTATTTTGTCGCTTAGCTTAGTCATACAGCTACCTCATTGCACCTCTTTTTCTTCTTTGCATCATGTGCTGTTTGGGGCCTATTTTTTAAATCTGCCATCCTGCCTGCCACTGCAGTGCCACTCCTAGTTGGGCCAGGTGTTTGTGCCGCACACTTGTGTCGCTTAGCTTGGCCATCCAGCTACCTAATTGCACCTCTTTTTCTTCTTTGCATCATGTGCTATTTCGGGACTAGTTTTTGAATAGTGCCATCTTGTCTGCAACTGCAGTGCCAATCCTAGATGGGCCAGGTGTTTGTGCCGCACACTTGTGTCGCTTAGCTTAGTCATACAGCCACCTCGGTGCAACTTTTAGGCCTAAAAACAATATTGTGAGGTGTGAGGTGTTCGGAATAGACTGGAAATGAGTGGAAATTAATGTTATTGAGGTTAATAATTAGAGATGAGCGGGTTCGGTTTCTTTGAATCCGAACCCGCACGAACTTCACTTTTTTTTCCACGGGTCCGAGCGACTCGGATCTTCCCGCCTTGCTCGGTTAACCCGAGCGCGCCCGAACGTCATCATGACGCTGTCGGATTCTCGCGAGGCTCGGATTCTATCGCGAGACTCGGATTCTATATAAGGAGCCGCGCGTCGCCGCCATTTTCACTCGTGCATTGAGATTGATAGGGAGAGGACGTGTCTGGCGTCCTCTCCATTAGAATAGAGATAGATAGATTAGATAGAGAGAGATTGTGCAGAGTCGCAGACAGAGTTAGTTTACCACAGTCAGTGACCAGTGCAGTTGCTAGTTAACTTTTATTTAATATAATATATCCGTTCACTTCTCTCTGCTATATCCGTTCTCTGCCTGAAAAAAAAAACGATACACAGCACAGTCAGTCACACAGTGTGACTCAGTCTGTGTGCACTCAGCTCAGCCCAGTGTGCTGCACAGTCATCAATGTATAAATTAAAAGCTTATAATTAATTGTGGGGGAGACTGGGGAGCACTGCAGGTTGTTAGCAGGAGCCAGGAGTACAATTATATTAATTAACAGTGCACACTTTTGCTGCAGGAGTGGTGACCAGTGCCTGACCACCAGTATAGTATTGTTGTATACTACTAATATCTCTTTAAATATCAACCAGTCTATATTAGCAGCAGACACAGTACAGTGCGGTAGTTCACGGCTGTGGCTACCTCTGTGTCGGCACACGGCAGGCAGTCCGTCCGACCAGAATTGTATTATTTATTATTATATACCTACCACCTAACCGTGGTTTTTTTTTCATTCTTTATACCGTCATAGTGTCATCCTAATTGTTACGAGTATACTACTATCTCTTTATCAACCAGTGTACAGTGCGGTAGTTCACGGCTGTGGCTACCTCTGTGTCGGCACACGGCAGGCAGTCCGTCCGACCAGAATTGTATTATTTATTATTATATACCTACCACCTAACCGTGGTTTTTTTTTCATTCTTTATACCGTCATAGTGTCATCCTAATTGTTACGAGTATACTACTATCTCTTTATCAACCAGTGTACAGTGCGGTAGTTCACGGCTGTGGCTACCTCTGTGTCGGCACACGGCAGGCAGTCCGTCCGACCAGAATTGTATTATTTATTATTATATACCTACCACCTAACCGTGGTTTTTTTTTCATTCTTTATACCGTCATAGTGTCATCCTAATTGTTACGAGTATACTACTATCTCTTTATCAACCAGTGTACAGTGCGGTAGTTCACGGCTGTGGCTACCTCTGTGTCGGCACACGGCAGGCAGTCCGTCCGACCAGAATTGTATTATTTATTATTATATACCTACCACCTAACCGTGGTTTTTTTTTCATTCTTTATACCGTCATAGTGTCATCCTAATTGTTACGAGTATACTACTATCTCTTTATCAACCAGTGTACAGTGCGGTAGTTCACGGCTGTGGCTACCTCTGTGTCGGCACACGGCAGGCAGTCCGTCCGACCAGAATTGTATTATTTATTATTATATACCTACCACCTAACCGTGGTTTTTTTTTCATTCTTTATACCGTCATAGTGTCATCCTAATTGTTACGAGTATACTACTATCTCTTTATCAACCAGTGTACAGTGCGGTAGTTCACGGCTGTGGCTACCTCTGTGTCGGCAGTCGGCAGGCAGTCCGTCCATCCATAATTGTATTATTATTATAATATATACCACCTAACCGTGGTTTTTTTTTCATTCTTTATACCGTCATAGTGTCATACTAGTTGTTACGAGTATACTACTATCTCTTTATCAACCAGTGTACAGTGCGGTAGTTCACGGCTGTGGCTACCTCTGTGTCGGCAGTCGGCAGGCAGTCCGTCCATCCATAATTGTATTATTATTATAATATATACCACCTAACTGTGGTTTTTTTTGCATTCTTTATACCGTCGTCATAGTGTCATACTAGTTGTTACGAGTATACTACTATCTCTTTATCAACCAGTGTACAGTGCGGTAGTTCACGGCTGTGGCTACCTCTGTGTCGGCAGTCGGCAGGCAGTCCGTCCATCCATAATTGTATTATTATTATAATATATACCACCTAACCGTGGTTTTTTTTTCATTCTTTATACCGTCGTCATAGTGTCATACTAGTTGTTACGAGTATACTACTATCTCTTTATCAACCAGTGTACAGTGCGGTAGTTCACGGCTGTGGCTACCTCTGTGTCGGCAGTCGGCAGGCAGTCCGTCCATCCATAATTGTATTATTATTATAATATATACCACCTAACCGTGGTTTTTTTTTCATTCTTTATACCGTCGTCATAGTGTCATACTAGTTGTTACGAGTATACTACTATCTCTTTATCAACCAGTGTACAGTGCGGTAGTTCACGGCTGTGGCTACCTCTGTGTCGGCAGTCGGCAGGCAGTCCGTCCATCCATAATTGTATTATTATTATAATATATACCACCTAACCGTGGTTTTTTTTTCATTCTTTATACCGTCGTCATAGTGTCATACTAGTTGTTACGAGTATACTACTATCTCTTTATCAACCAGTGTACAGTGCGGTAGTTCACGGCTGTGGCTACCTCTGTGTCGGCAGTCGGCAGGCAGTCCGTCCATCCATAATTGTATTATTATTATAATATATACCACCTAACCGTGGTTTTTTTATACCACCTAACCGTGGCAGTCCGTCCATAATTGTATACTAGTATCCAATCCATCCATCTCCATTGTTTACCTGAGGTGCCTTTTAGTTCTGCCTATAAAATATGGAGAACAAAAAAGTTGAGGTTCCAAAATTAGGGAAAGATCAAGATCCACTTCCACCTCGTGCTGAAGCTGCTGCCACTAGTCATGGCCGAGACGATGAAATGCCAGCAACGTCGTCTGCCAAGGCCGATGCCCAATGTCATAGTACAGAGCATGTCAAATCCAAAACACCAAATATCAGAAAAAAAAGGACTCCAAAACCTAAAATAAAATTGTCGGAGGAGAAGCGTAAACTTGCCAATATGCCATTTACCACACGGAGTGGCAAGGAACGGCTGAGGCCCTGGCCTATGTTCATGGCTAGTGGTTCAGCTTCACATGAGGATGGAAGCACTCAGCCTCTCGCTAGAAAACTGAAAAGACTCAAGCTGGCAAAAGCACCGCAAAGAACTGTGCGTTCTTTGAAATCCCAAATCCACAAGGAGAGTCCAATTGTGTCGTTTGCGATGCCTGACCTTCCCAACACTGGACGTGAAGAGCATGCGCCTTCCACTATTTGCATGCCCCCTGCAAGTGCTGGAAGGAGCACCCGCAGTCCAGTTCCTGATAGTCAGATTGAAGATGTCAGTGTTGAAGTACACCAGGATGAGGAGGATATGGGTGTTGCTGGCGCTGGGGAGGAAATTGACCAGGAGGATTCTGATGGTGAGGTGGTTTGTTTAAGTCAGGCACCCGGGGAGACACCTGTTGTCCGTGGGAGGAATATGGCCGTTGACATGCCAGGTGAAAATACCAAAAAAATCAGCTCTTCGGTGTGGAGGTATTTCACCAGAAATGCGGACAACAGGTGTCAAGCCGTGTGTTCCCTTTGTCAAGCTGTAATAAGTAGGGGTAAGGACGTTAACCACCTCGGAACATCCTCCCTTATACGTCACCTGCAGCGCATTCATAATAAGTCAGTGACAAGTTCAAAAACTTTGGGTGACAGCGGAAGCAGTCCACTGACCAGTAAATCCCTTCCTCTTGTAACCAAGCTCACGCAAACCACCCCACCAACTCCCTCAGTGTCAATTTCCTCCTTCCCCAGGAATGCCAATAGTCCTGCAGGCCATGTCACTGGCAAGTCTGACGAGTCCTCTCCTGCCTGGGATTCCTCCGATGCATCCTTGCGTGTAACGCCTACTGCTGCTGGCGCTGCTGTTGTTGCCGCTGGGAGTCGATGGTCATCCCAGAGGGGAAGTCGTAAGCCCACTTGTACTACTTCCAGTAAGCAATTGACTGTTCAACAGTCCTTTGCGAGGAAGATGAAATATCACAGCAGTCATCCTACTGCAAAGCGGATAACTGAGTCCTTGACAACTATGTTGGTGTTAGACGTGCGTCCGGTATCCGCCGTTAGTTCACAGGGAACTAGACAATTTATTGAGGCAGTGTGCCCCCGTTACCAAATACCATCTAGGTTCCACTTCTCTAGGCAGGCGATACCGAGAATGTACACGGACGTCAGAAAAAGACTCACCAGTGTCCTAAAAAATGCAGTTGTACCCAATGTCCACTTAACCACGGACATGTGGACAAGTGGAGCAGGGCAGGGTCAGGACTATATGACTGTGACAGCCCACTGGGTAGATGTATGGACTCCCGCCGCAAGAACAGCAGCGGCGGCACCAGTAGCAGCATCTCGCAAACGCCAACTCTTTCCTAGGCAGGCTACGCTTTGTATCACCGCTTTCCAGAATACGCACACAGCTGAAAACCTCTTACGGCAACTGAGGAAGATCATCGCGGAATGGCTTACCCCAATTGGACTCTCCTGTGGATTTGTGGCATCGGACAACGCCAGCAATATTGTGTGTGCATTAAATATGGGCAAATTCCAGCACGTCCCATGTTTTGCACATACCTTGAATTTGGTGGTGCAGAATTTTTTAAAAAACGACAGGGGCGTGCAAGAGATGCTGTCGGTGGCCAGAAAAATTGCGGGACACTTTCGGCGTACAGGCACCACGTACAGAAGACTGGAGCACCACCAAAAACTACTGAACCTGCCCTGCCATCATCTGAAGCAAGAAGTGGTAACGAGGTGGAATTCAACCCTCTATATGCTTCAGAGGTTGGAGGAGCAGCAAAAGGCCATTCAAGCCTATACAATTGAGCACGATATAGGAGATGGAATGCACCTGTCTCAAGTGCAGTGGAGAATGATTTCAACGTTGTGCAAGGTTCTGATGCCCTTTGAACTTGCCACACGTGAAGTCAGTTCAGACACTGCCAGCCTGAGTCAGGTCATTCCCCTCATCAGGCTTTTGCAGAAGAAGCTGGAGGCATTGAAGAAGGAGCTAACACGGAGCGATTCCGCTAGGCATGTGGGACTTGTGGATGCAGCCCTTAATTCGCTTAACAAGGATTCACGGGTGGTCAATCTGTTGAAATCAGAGCACTACATTTTGGCCACCGTGCTCGATCCTAGATTTAAAGCCTACCTTGGATCTCTCTTTCCGGCAGACACAGGTCTGCTGGGGTTGAAAGACCTGCTGGTGACAAAATTGTCAAGTCAAGCGGAACGCGACCTGTCAACATCTCCTCCTTCACATTCTCCCGCAACTGGGGGTGCGAGGAAAAGGCTCAGAATTCCGAGCCCACCCGCTGGCGGTGATGCAGGGCAGTCTGGAGCGACTGCTGATGCTGACATCTGGTCCGGACTGAAGGACCTGACAACGATTACGGACATGTCGTCTACTGTCACTGCATATGATTCTCTCAACATTGATAGAATGGTGGAGGATTATATGAGTGACCGCATCCAAGTAGGCACGTCACACAGTCCGTACTTATACTGGCAGGAAAAAGAGGCAATTTGGAGGCCCTTGCACAAACTGGCTTTATTCTACCTAAGTTGCCCTCCCACAAGTGTGTACTCCGAAAGAGTGTTTAGTGCCGCCGCTCACCTTGTCAGCAATCGGCGTACGAGGTTACATCCAGAAAATGTGGAGAAGATGATGTTCATTAAAATGAATTATAATCAATTCCTCCGCGGAGACATTGACCAGCAGCAATTGCCTCCACAAAGTACACAGGGAGCTGAGATGGTGGATTCCAGTGGGGACGAATTGATAATCTGTGAGGAGGGGGATGTACACGGTGATATATCGGAGGGTGAAGATGAGGTGGACATCTTGCCTCTGTAGAGCCAGTTTGTGCAAGGAGAGATTAATTGCTTCTTTTTTGGGGGGGGTCCAAACCAACCCGTCATATCAGTCACAGTCGTGTGGCAGACCCTGTCACTGAAATGATGGGTTGGTTAAAGTGTGCATGTCCTGTTTTGTTTATACAACATAAGGGTGGGTGGGAGGGCCCAAGGATAATTCCATCTTGCACCTCTTTTTTCTTTTCTTTTTCTTTGCATCATGTGCTGATTGGGGAGGGTTTTTTGGAAGGGACATCCTGCGTGACACTGCAGTGCCACTCCTAGATGGGCCCGGTGTTTGTGTCGGCCACTAGGGTCGCTAATCTTACTCACACAGCTACCTCATTGCGCCTCTTTTTTTCTTTGCGTCATGTGCTGTTTGGGGAGGGTTTTTTGGAAGGGACATCCTGCGTGACACTGCAGTGCCACTCCTAGATGTGCCCGGTGTTTGTGTCGGCCACTAGGGTCGCTAATCTTACTCACACAGTCAGCTACCTCATTGCGCCTCTTTTTTTCTTTGCGTCATGTGCTGTTTGGGGAGGGTTTTTTGGAAGGGCCATCCTGCGTGACACTGCAGTGCCACTCCTAGATGGGCCCGGTGTTTGTGTCGGCCACTAGGGTCGCTTATCTTACTCACACAGCGACCTCGGTGCAAATTTTAGGACTAAAAATAATATTGTGAGGTGTGATGTGTTCAGAATAGGCTGAAAATGAGTGTAAATTATGTTTTTTGAGGTTAATAATACTTTGGGATCAAAATTACCCCCAAATTCTATGATTTAAGCTGTTTTTTAGGGTTTTTTTAAAAAAACACCCGAATCCAAAACACACCCGAATCCGACAAAAAAAATTCGGTGAGGTTTTGCCAAAACGCGGTCGAACCCAAAACACGGCCGCGGAACCGAACCCAAAACCAAAACACAAAACCCGAAAAATTTCCGGCGCTCATCTCTATTAATAATACCGTAGGAGCAAAATTACTCCCAAATTTTGTGATTTTAGATGTTTTTACGGGGTTTTTGGTCAAAAATCATCCAGATCCAAAACCAAAACCAAAACACGAAAGGGTGGTTTTGGCAAAACCAAGCCAAAACCCAAAAACACGAAAGTGGAATTAGAACCAAAACCAAAACACAAAACACGAAAAGTGCCCACCGCACATCTCTACTTTATACATGACTATCCACTAGCATTTCTCCAGTTGCAACATTATACCAGTTCGGTGCTTAAAGCCTTATCAGGGGCAGATTTAAATAATGATCTAGATGTCCTTTTAGGAACCCCTCCAGCCATGAATAAAGCCCTATCTATTCATCACAGAAAACTAACCACTTAGCTGGATCACTCTCAATCACAATCAGGGATACAAAAATGGCTGTCAGATTTTCCTGAGCTTACATGTGAGATACTATTGAATAGTCTGCTACAATCTTGCAAGCTACTAACCTTAGCACAATACTAATAAATGTTCTATAATATAACCCACGGGGCTTATTTTTCCCCATATAAACAATACATGGCGGGTATGACAGATTCGGACAAATGTCTGAAATGTCATACACCGAAGGCGGACCCTTTGCATTGTTTCTGGTTATGCCCATTTCTCCATAATTTTTGGCTCCAAGTAAGACAATACGTCATGGAACATTTAATAAATTTCATTCCCTTCACGGCAGAAAGGGCGATTTTTGGAATAACCCCGGCTGGGCAAAGAATAACTAAGGGATGTAAAGGGTTGCGAATGGCAATAAGTGCAGCTGTAAGGCAATTTTGCAGTCATGTATCCTTAAGGATCCTCCTACTTTACCTTTGTTTAAAGGGAAACTGCATCATTTATTTCAAATGCATTGGATAGAAACAACTTTGCACAAAGACAAACTGGTAGGGCGATTTTTCGACTCTAGGGAAAGTTACATTGCCACCCTTCCAATAGATTTCCAAACCAGAATTCAGAATTCCCTGAAAAATACCGAGTAGTTTGAGACAAGAATGGCAATTTGGAGACCCTCCCATAGTACTAGAAGACTAAGTGTCGAGGGTGTAGTGGGGCCCCAGCCTCCTCGTGCCTCTGCAACAAATAGAACAACGGGTTTGTTGTTAAATGTTCTGTATTGCACTTATTTTGTAGACAATATTTATGGGAAAGCATCATGTATATGACATTGTTACTTGGCAAGCATTCATGCTCGGTCTGTATCTTGGACCGATACGACTGTTTGTTTGTTTTTTCACTTGTCCTGTGATGCTATATGTATGTACATGTTACCTTTTTCTTAATAGTGCAACTATTATTGTAATGTGAAGCGATGCAGTAATAAAAATGTTATACCTTAAAAAAAAAAGAACTCTGTATAGGACATCTGTGCACTCACTGAGGCTAGAGGAGAGAAAATTCCGTACACAATGTAGGAAAGGGTTCTTCACGGTAAGGGCAATAAAGATTTGCTACTCCCTGCCAGAGAAGGTAATAATGGCAGACACTGTAAATGCATTTAAAAATGGATTGGACACATTTTTAACTGCAAAACGTATCCAGACTTATAGCATTTAACATATTGACAATAAATATCTGGGAGTGGTAAGAATCATAGTTGTCAATTGGTACTAAACCATTACTTCAGCAGGTGCATTATAATATGAACAGCTTAACACAGAATACAGGTTGAACCCGATGGGCATTTTGCCTCTTTTCAACCTCACTAACTATGTAATTACTAGAGATGAGCGGATTCGGTTTTACTCGGTTTTACTCGGTTCTCAAAACCGAATCTTATTGGCTATCCAAAACACGTGACATCCGTGAGCCAATTAGATGCCGTTTTGAGAACCGAGTAAAACCGAGTAAAACCGAACCCGCTCATCTCTAGTAATTACATTAAGAAAGTCAATATAACTTATCAGTCCAGTCTGTCAACCTCGGTCACTGAATGACCATTCAAGACTCGTGCATCAAGTCACCGCCACCTTCCACAGTGTAGAGTCATCTCTACACTGTGGAAGGTGGCGTGACATGATGCACGAGCATTGGCGTTTCTATAATGGGTGCCATGGGTGCGGTGCACACGGGTCCCTGGGTCCCGGGGGGCCCACACCGCACCCATTGCACCCATTTTAATACTTACCTTTCTGGAGTCCAGCACAGGGAGCTGTGATCGCGCCGGAAATCGCAGCCAAAATGCCCGCCGTGCATGCGTGGTAGCCAAATTGGTCTCTGGATCATGGCGGGCGCCATGTTTCCGGAGACCTGCGCATGCGCAGTAGACTCTGGCACAACGCCAGAGTTTACAGCACCGTACAGAGGAGGGGGCCCACCCGGACGAGTACACGGGCCCCCTCCTCTGTAGAAACGCCCCTGTGCACAAGTCGTTCATCGTTGGTGCACACACACTGAGCGATATTGTTCATATCACTCTCACACATTGGCAAGTGTGTAGGGCCCATTACTTTCATGGTGTGTGTGTGTGTATTGTCTTTATATTAATATTTCTTTTGTTGTGGAACTACAGGTACCAGCGGGTCATTTAATGCCATGCATGCTGGTACTTGTCATTTTTCAAGTGCCAGCATGGGGGGACGGTTTCTGGGACTTGTAGTTCCACAGCAAAAGACAATATTATATTTAATTCTTTTTTTTTTTTTTACACAAAAGCTGTGAAGTTGCCACCCACAGCCCAGGGGTGGCAGCTATAGCCCCATGCTTGATCCGTGCATGATTCTCCAAACACACCAGCCAGAAGCAGGTCTATTTGAAAGTTCTATTTGTGTACGAATTTCATTCATTTTCAGCAGTGTAAGGCTATTATCAGTAGTGTTTGAGAATTGAGAATACGAATTCTTAGTAAATTCCCGTGTTATGGGGTCATTCCGAGTTGTTCGCTCGTTATTTTTTTTTCGCAACGGAGCGATTAGTCGCTAATGCGCATGAGCAATGTCCACAGTGCGACTGCGCCAAGTAAATTTGCTATGCAGTTAGGTATTTTACTCACGGCATTACAAGGTTTTTTCTTCGTTCTGGTGATCGTAATGTGATTGACAGGAAGTGGGTGTTTCTTGGCGAAAACTGGCCGTTTTATGGGTGTGTGCGAAAAAACGCTGCCGTTTCTGGGAAAAACGCGGGAGTGGCTGGAGAAACGGAGGAGTGTCTGGCCGAACGCTGGGTGTGTTTGTGACGTCAAACCAGGAACGAAACTGACTGAACTGATCGCAGATGCCGAGTAAGTGTGGAGCTACTCAGAAACTGCTAAGTGTCTATTTGCAATTTTGCTAATCTTTCGTTCGCAATTTTGATAAGCTAAGATTCACTCCCAGTAGGCGGCGGCTTAGCGTGTGCAAAGCTGCTAAAAGCAGCTTGCGAGCGAACAACTCGGAATGAGGGCCTATATGAGGTGTATGTGAAAATCCAACTGTGTTTGGCCAATGATCTGTTGATTTATATTTGTGAAGACGGCAGCGTATCTCAGTACGAATTGGTAGAACTCTGCTGTGATTGCTGTTTAGTAAATTACTGAGTTTTATTTTCGTATAAAATGCAAACTCGAATCAAATCGGGAGCTTAGTAAATTTCACTTATTGAGTGGAGTGAAACCGCTTTTACGTATGCGCACTGGGATAAAGTGTACTGGGGTGCAGTGCATAAGGAGCCGCCATTTTCACTCTGGCATTGGAGAGTGTAGAGAGAGGACGTGTCTCTGTTCTCTCAGAGTCCGTGTCTTGTGCTGTATTCGTCTAGTCACAGTGGTTGTGTCCTCTTTCTGCCATATGTCCATTACTGCCTTGTTGTGCTGCATCAGTGGTGGTGTATTGTGCTGCATCAGCCATCAGTCATTCCAGTGACAAGGCAGTCACAGTGGTATACTCTGCAGCCATATGTGCACTTCTGCCGTATAATAATAAATTATAATAACAAGTGCCTTAAAGTGCTGCTGTGTTGTCCTGCATCAGACCAGTGGTACTGTCCTGTACATCAGTCATCAGTCATTCCAGTGACCAGGCAGTCACAGTGGTATACTCTGCAGCCATAAATCCACTTGCTATGCTGTCCTGCATCAGACCAGTGGTAGTGTCCTGTGCATCAGCCATCAGTCATTCCAGTGACCAGGCAGTCACAGTGGTATACTCTGCAGCCATATGTCCACTGCTGCTGCATAATAATAAATTGTAATAACAAGTCCCTTACAGTGTTGCTGTGTTGTCCTGCATCAGACCAGTGGTACTGTCCTGTGCATCAGCCATCAGTCATTCCAGTGACCAGGCAGTCACAGTGGTATACTCTGCAGTCATATATCCACTTGCTATGCTGTCCTGCATCAGACCAGTGGTAGTGTCCTGTGCATCAGCCATCAGTCATTTTAGTGACCAAACACTCACAGTTGTATACTCTGCAGCCATTTGTCCACTGCTGCCGTATAATAATAATAATAACAACAACAACAACAACAACAACAACAACAAGTGCTTTACAGTGTTGCTGTGTTGTCCTGCATCAGACCAGTGGTAGTGTCCTGTGCATCAGCCATCAGTCATTCCAGTTACCAGGCAGTCACAGTGGTATACTCTGCAGCCATATGTACACTGCTGCCGTGTAATAATAAATTATAATAACAAGTGCCTTAAAGTGCTGCTGTGTTGTCCTGCATCAGACCAATGGTACTGTCCTGTACATCAGCCATCAGTCATTCCAGTGACCAGGCAGTCACAGTGGTATACTCTGCAGCCATATATCCACTTGCTATGCTATCCTGCATCAGACCAGTGGTAGTGTCCTGTGCATCAGCCATCAGTCATTCCAGTGACCAGGCAGTCACAGTGGTATACTCTGCAGCCATATGTCCACTGCTGCTGCATAATAATAAATTATAATAACAAGTCCCTTACAGTGTTGCTGTGTTGTCCTGCATCAGACCAGTGGTACTGTCCTGTACATCAGCCATCAGTCATTCCAGTGACCAGGCAGTCACAGTGGTATACTATGCAGTCATATATCCACTTGCTATGCTGTCCTGCATCAGACCAGTGGTAGTGTCCTGTGCATCAGCCATCAGTAATTTTAGTGACCAGACACTCACAGTTGTATACTCTGCAGCCATTTGTCCACTGCTGCTGTATAATAATAATAACAACAACAACAACAACAACAACAACAACAACAACAACAACAACAACAAGTGCCTTACAGTGTTGCTGTGTTGTCCTGCATCAGACCAGTGGTAGTGTCCTGTGCATCAGCCATCAGTCATTCCAGTGATCAGGCAGTCACAGTGTTATACTCTGCAGCCATATGTCCACTGCTGTCATATAATAATAAATTATAATAACAACAAGTATCTGAAAGTGCTGCTGTGTTGTCCTGCATCAGACCAGTGGTATTGTCCTGTGCATCAGCCATCAGTCATTCCAGTGACCAGGCAGTCACAGTGGTATACTCTGCAGCCATATGTCCACTGCTGCCGTATCATAATAATAATAACAACAACAACAACAACAACAACAACAAGTCCCTTACAGTGTTGCTGTGTTGTCCTGCCTCAGACCAGTGGCAGTGTCCTGTGCATCAGCCATCAGTCATTCCAGTTACCAGGCAGTCACAGTGGTATACTCTGCAGCCATATGTACACTGCTGCCGTGTAATAATAAATTATAATAACAAGTGCCTTAAAGTGCTGCTGTGTTGTCCTGCATCAGACCAATGGTACTGTCCTGTACATCAGCCATCAGTCATTCCAGTGACCAGGCAGTCACAGTGGTATACTCTGCAGCCATATATCCACTTGCTATGCTGTCCTGCATCAGACCAGTGGTAGTGTCCTGTGCATCAGCCATCAGTCATTCCAGTGACCAGGCAGTCACAGTGGTATACTCTGCAGCCATATGTCCACTGCTGCTGCATAATACTAAATTATAATAACAAGTCCCTTACAGTGTTGCTGTGTTGTCCTGCATCAGACCAGTGGTACTGTCCTGTACATCAGCCATCAGTCATTCCAGTGACCAGGCAGTCACAGTGGTATACTCTGCAGTCATATATCCACTTGCTATGCTGTCCTGCATCAGACCAGTGGTAGTGTCCTGTGCATCAGCCATCAGTCATTTTAGTGACCAGACACTCACAGTTGTATACTCTGCAGCCATTTGTCCACTGCTGCCGTATAATAATAATAATAATAACAACAACAACAACAACAACAACAACAACAACAACAACAACAAGTGCCTTACAGTGTTGCTGTGTTGTCCTGCATCAGACGAGTGGCAGTGTCCTGTGCATCAGCCATCAGTCATTCCAGTGATCAGGCAGTCACAGTGTTATACTCTGCAGCCATATGTCCACTGCTGTCATATAATAATAAATTATAATAACAACAAGTATCTGAAAGTGCTGCTGTGTTGTCCTGCATCAGACCAGTGGTATTGTCCTGTGCATCAGCCATCAGTCATTCCAGTGACCAGGCAGTCACAGTGGTATACTCTGCAGCCATATGTCCACTGCTGCCGTATCATAATAATAATAATAACAACAACAACAACAACAAGTCCCTTACAGTGTTGCTGTGTTGTCCTGCATCAGACCAGTGGTATTGTCCTGTGCATCAGCCATCAGTCATTCCAGTGACCTGGCAGTCACAGTGGTATACTCTGCAGCCATATGTACACTGCTGCCGTATAATAATAAATTATAATAACTAGAAGTTCCTTACAGTGTTGTTGTGTTGTCCTGCATCAGACCAGTGGTAGTGTACTGTGCATCAGCTATCAGTCATTCCTGTGCCGCATATTGTTTTATATAACTCCAGAAAAATAATGGAGAACAAAAATTTGGAGGATAAAATAGGGAAAGATCAAGAACCACTTCCTCTTAGTGCTGAAGCTGCTGCACTAGTCATGACATAGACGATGAAATGCCATCAACGTCGTCTGCCAAGGCCGATGCCCAATGTGATAGTAGAGGGCATGAAAAATCCAAAAGGCTAAAGTTCAGTAAAAAGACCCCCCAAAATTTTTTTTTTAAATGGTATGAGGAGAAACATAAACTTGCCAATACGTCATTTACGACAGAGTGGCAAGGAACGGCTAAGGCCCTGGCCTATGTTCATGACTAGTGGTTCAGCTTCGCATGACAATGGAAGCCCTCATCCTCCCACTAGAAAAATTAAAAGAGTTAAGCTTGAAAAAGCATAGAAAAGAACTGAGCATTCTAAGATGGTATCACAAATCCCCAAGGAGAGTCCAAGTGTGTCGGTGGTTGCGATGCCTGACCTACCCAACACTGGATGGGAAGAGATGGCTCCTTCCACCATTTCCACACCCCCTGCAAGTGCTGGAAGGAGCACCCACAGTCCAGTTCCTGATATTGAAATTGAAGATGTCACTGTTGAAGAACACCAGGATGAGAATATGGGTGTTGCTGGCGCTGAGGAGGAAGATGACGATGAGGATTCAGATGGGGATGTGGTTTGTTTAAGTCAGGCACCGGGGGAGACACCTATTGTCCGTGAGATGAAGAAGCCCATTGTGATGCCTGGGCAAACTACCAAAAACGCCACCTCTTCAGTGTGGAATTATTTCTCCACAAATCCGGACAACAGGTGTCAAGCCATGTGTTGCTTCTGTCAATCTGTAATAAGTAGGGGTAAGGATGTTAACCACCTAGGAACATCCTCCCTTATACGTCACCTGCAGCATATTTATCAGAAGTCAGTGTCAAGTTGTGAAACTTTGGGTAAGAGCGTAAGCAGTGCACTGATACCTAAATCCCTTCTTCCTCTTGTACCCAAGCTCCTGCAAGCCACACCACCAACTCCCTCAACGTCAACTTCTTCCTCAGGCAGGAACGTCAGTAGTCCTGCAGGCCATGTCACTGTCAAGACTGAGGAATCCTCTCCTTACTGAGATTCCTCCGGAGGATCCTTGAGTGGTACGCCTGCTGTTTCTGCCGCTGCTGTTGTTGCTGCTGGGAGTCGACCGTCATCCCAGAGGGGTAGACGGAAGACCACTTGTACTAATTCCAGTAAGCAATTGACTGTCCAACAGTCCTTTGTGAGGAAGATGAAATATGACAGCAGTCATCTTTTTGCAAAGCAGATAACTGAGGCATTGACAGCTATGTTGGTGTTAGACATGCGTCTGGTATCCGCGATTAGTTCAGTAGGACTTAGAGAATTGTTTGAGGTACTGTGTCCCCAGTATCAAATCCCATCTAGGTTCCACTTCTCTAGGCAGGCGATACCGAGAATGTACAGAGACGTCAGAGAAAGCGTCCTTAGTATCCTACAAGATGCAGTTGTACCCACTGTCCACTTAACCACGGACGTGTGGACAAGTGGAACAGGGCAGTCTAAGGACTATATGACTGTAACAGCCCACTGGGTAGATGTATGGCCTCCTGCAGCAACAACAGCAGCAACACCAGTAGCAGCATCTCGCAAACGCCAACTCGTTCCTAGGTAGGCTACGCTATGTATCACCGCTTTCCGTAAGGGGCACACAGCTGACAACCTCTTACGGAAACTGAGAAACATCATTGCAGAATGGCTTACCCCAATTAGACTCTCCTGGGGATTTGTGACATCGGACAACACCACCATATATATTGCGCGTGCATTACATCTGGGCAAATTCCAGCACGTCCCATGTTTTGAACATACAATTAAGTTGGTGGTGCAGAATTTTTTGAAAAATGACAGGGGAGTGCAGGAGATGCTGTCAGTGGACCGAAAAATTGCGGGCCACTTTCGGCATTCAGCTACCGTGTGCCGAATACTGGAGCGCCATCAAACATGCCTGAACTTGCCCTGCCATCACGAGGTGGTAACGAGATGGAATTAAACATTCTATATGCTTCAGAGGATGGAGGAGCAGCAAAAGGCCATTCAAGCGTATACATCCACCTACGATATAGGCAAAAGAGGGGGAATGCACCTGACTCAAGCGCAGTGGAGAGATTGAAGGAGGAGCTAAAACGGAGC
Organism: Pseudophryne corroboree; assembly: GCF_028390025.1. Classification (NCBI taxonomy): domain Eukaryota; kingdom Metazoa; phylum Chordata; class Amphibia; order Anura; family Myobatrachidae; genus Pseudophryne; species Pseudophryne corroboree. The sequence continues at coordinate 170,778,500 of NC_086446.1, forward strand.
GATTCTGCTAAGTATGTGGGACTTGTGGATGGAGCTCTTCATTCACTTTGCCAGGATTCAAGAGTGGTCAATCTGTTGAAATCAGAGCACTACATTTTGGCCACCGTGCTCGATCCTAGGTTTAAAGCCTACATTGTATATCTCTTTCCGGCAGACACAAGTGTGCAGAGGTGCAAAGACCTGCTGGTGAGTAAATTGTCAACTCAAGCAGAACGTGACCCGTCAACAGCTCCTCCTTTAATTTCTCCCGCCACTGGGGCTGCAAGGAAAAGGATAAGATTTCCTAGCCCACCCGCTGGCGGTGATGCAGAGCAGTCAGGAGCGAAAGCTGACATCTAGTCCGGACTGAAGGACCTGCCAACGATTTCTGACATGTCTACTGTCACTGCATATGATTTTGTCACCATTGAAAGAATGGTGGAGGATTATATGAGTGACAGCATCCAAGTAGGCATGTCAGACAGTCTGTATGTATACTGGCAGGAAAGAGAGGCAATTTGGATGCCCTTGCACAAACTGTCTTTATTTTACCTAAGTTGCCCCCCCCCCCAGTGTGTACTCCGAAAGAGTGTTTAGTGCAGCCAGTAACCTTGCCAGCAATCGGTGTAGGAGGTTCCTTCCACAAATTGTGGAGAAGATGATGTTCATCAAAATGAATTATAAATTTCTCCAGGAAGACCTTTACCAGCAATTGCCTCCAGAATGTACACAGGGACCTGAGATGGTGGATTCCAGTGGGGACGAATTAATACTCTGTGAGGAGGAGGATGTACACAGTGAAAGGAGTGAGTAATCTGAGGATGTGGATGAGGTCGACATCTTGCCTCTGTAGAGCCAGTTTGTGCAAGAAGAGATTGCTTCTTTTTTGGTGGAGGCCCAAACAAACCAGTCATTTCAGCCACAGTCGTGTGGCAGGCCCTGTCGCTGAAATGATTGGTTTGTTAAAGTGTGCATGTCCTGTTTATACAACATAAGGGTGGGTGGAAGGGCCCGGGTGGTAGGGCCCAAGGACAATTCCATCTTGCACCTCTTTTTCTTATCATCATGTGCTGTTTGGGGACTTTTTTTTAAAGTGCCATCCTGTCTGACACTTCCGTATATGTCCAGTGGTACTGCCATTTAATTCCAGTGATTGTGCCGTGTAATTCCCGTGATTTAGACGTATAATTCCAGTGATTTTGGCGTTTAATTCCAGTTATATTGCCATTTAATTCCAATGATTTTACCGTATAATTCCCGTGAATTGGACGTATAATTCCAGTGATTTGGATGTATAATTCCAGTGATTTTGCAATATAATTCCAGTGATTTTGCAGTATAATTCCAGTGATTTGGGCATATAATTCCAGTGATTTTGCCATTTAATTCCAGTGATTTTTAATTAGAATTCCAGTGATTTGGACGTATAATTCCAGTGATTTGGACGTATAATTCCAGTGATATTGCCATTTAATTCCAATGATTTTGCAGTATAATTCCAGTGATTTTGCCATTTAATACCAGTGATTTGGAATAATAATTACAGTGATTTGGGCGTATAATTCCAGTCATTTGGACGTATAATTCCAGTAGGAATTGTTTGTGCGGCTTGGCTTAGTAATACAGCTACCTCATTGCACCTCTTTGACATATTTGCATGAGGTGCTGTTTGGGGCCTAGTTTTTGAAAAGTGCCATCCTGTCTGTCACTGCAGTGCTACTCCTAGATGGGCCAATTTCTTTGTGTCGCTTGGCTTAGTCATGCAGCTACCTCATTGCACTTCTTCTACATCTTTGCATGAGGTGCTGTTTGGGGCCTTTTTATATATATATATCTGCCCTCCTGTCCGTGGGATGAAGAAGCCCATTGTGATGCCTGGGCAAACTACCAAAAAAGCTACCTCTTCGGTGTGGAATTATTTCTCCACATATCCAGACAACAGGTGTCAAGCCATGTGTTGCCTCTGTCAATCTGTAATAAGTAGGGGTAAGGATGTTAACCACCTAGGAACATCCTCTCTTATATGTCACCTGCAGCGTATTCATCAGAAGTCAGTGTCAAGTTGTGAAACTTTGAGTAAGAGCGTAAGCAGTGCACTGATACCTAAATCCCTTCTTCCTCTTGTACCCAAGCTCCTGCAAGCCACACCACCAACTCCCTCAACGTCAACTTCCTCCTCAGTCAGGAACGTCAGTAGTCCTGCAGGCCATGTCACTGTCAAGACTGAGGAATCTTCTCCTAACTGGGATTCCTCTGGAGGATCCTTGAGTGGTACGCCTGCTGTTTCTGCCGCTGCTGTTGTTGCTGCTGGGAGTCGATCATCATCCCAGAGGGGAAGTCGGAAGACCACTTGTACTAATTCCAGTATGTAATTGACTGTCCAACAGTCCTTTGTGAGGAAGATGAAATATGACAGCAGTCATCCTTTTGCAAAGCAGATAACTGAGGCATTGACAGCTATGTTGGTGTTAGACGTGCGTCTGGTATCCATGATTAGTTCAGTAGGAGTTAGAGAATTGTTTGAGGTACTGTATCCCCAGTATCAAATCCCATCTAGGTTCCACTTCTCTAGGCAGGCGATACCGAGAATGTACAGAGACGTCAGAGAAAGCGTCCTTAGTATCCTACAAGATGCAGTTGTACCCACTGTCCACTTAACCACGGACGTGTGGACAAGTGGAACAGGGCAGACTAAGGACTATATGACTGTGACAGCCCTGTGGGTAGATGTATGGCCTCCTGCAGCAACAACAGCAGCGACACCAGTAGCAGCATCTCGCAAACGCCAACTCGTTCCTAGGTAGGCTACGCTATGTATCATCGCTTTCCGTAAGGGGCACACAGCTGACAACCACTTACGGAAACTGAGAAACATCATTGCAGAATGGATTACCCCAATTAGACTCTCCTGGGGATTTGAGATATCGGACAACACCACCATATATATTGCGCGTGCATTACATCTGGGCAAATTCCAGCACGTCCCATGTTTTGAACATACAATTAAGTTGGTGGTGCAGAATTTTTTGAAAAATGACAGGGGAGTGCAGGAGATGCTGTCACTGGACCGAAAAATTGCGGGCCACTTTCAGCATTCATCTACCGCGTGCCGAAGACTGGTGCACCATCAAACATGCCTGAACTTGCCCTGCCATCACGAGGTGGTAACGAGATGGAATTAAACATTCTATATGCTTCAGAGGATGGAGGAGCAGCAAAAGGCCATTCAAGCGTATACATCCACCTACGATATAGGCAAAAGAGGGGGAATGCACCTGACTCGAGCACAGTGGAGAGATTGAAGGAGGAGCTAAAACGGAGCGATTCTGCTAAGTATGTGGGACTTGTGGATGGAGCCCTTCATTTACTTTGCCAGGATTCAAGAGTGGTCAATCTGTTGAAATCAGAGCACTACATTTTGGCCACCGTGCTCGATCCTAGGTTTAAAGCCTACATTGTATATCTCTTTCCGGCAGACACAAGTGTGCAGAGGTGCAAAGACCTGCTGGTGAGTAAATTGTCAACTCAAGCGTAAAGTGACCCGTCAACAGCTCCTCCTTTAATTTCTCCCACCACTGGGGCTGCAAGGAAAAGGATAAGATTTCCTAGCCCCCCCGCTGGCGGTGATGCAGAGCAGTCAGGAGCGGAAGCTGACATCTAGTCCGGACTGAAGGACCTGCCAACGATTTCTGACATGTCTACTGTCACTGCATATGATTTTGTCACCATTGAAAGAATGTTGGAGGATTATATGAGTGACAGTATCCAAGCAGGCATGTCAGACAGTCTGTATGTATACTGGCAGGAAAAAGAGGCAATTTGGATGCCCTTGCACAAACTGTCTTTTATTTTACCTAAGTTGCCCCCCCCCCAGTGTGTACTCCAAAAGAGTGTTTAGTGCAGCCAGTAACCTTGCCAGCAATCGGTGTAGGAGGTTCCTTCCACAAATTGTGGAGAAGATGATGTACATCAAAATTAATTATAAATTTCTCCAGGAAGACTTGTACCAGCAATTGCCTCCAGAAAGTACACAGGGACCTGAGGTGGTGGATTCCAGTGGGGATGAATTAATACTCTGTGAGGAGGAGGATGTACACAGTGAAAGGGGTGAGGAATCTGAGGATGTGGATGAGGTCGACATCTTGCCTCTGTAGAGCCAGTTTGTGCAAGGAGAGATTGATTGATTGATTGATTGATTGATTGATTGATTGATTGCTTCTTTTTTGGTGGGGGCCCAAACAAACCAGTCATTTCAGCAACAGTCGTATGGCAGACCCTGTCGCTGAAATGATGGTTTGTTAAAGTGTGCATGTCCTGTTTATACAACATAAGGGTGGGTGGGAGGGCCCGGGTGGTAGGGCCCAAGGACAATTCCATCTTGCACCTCTTTTTCTTATCATCATGTGCTGTTTGGGGACTTTTTTTTAAAGTGCCATCCTGTCTGACACTTCCGTACATGTCCAGTGGTACTGCCATTTAATTCCAGTGATTGTGCCGTATAATTCCTGTGATTTAGACGTATAATTCCAGTGATTTTGGCGTTTAATTCCAGTGATATTGCCATTTAATTCCAATGATTTTACCGTATAATTCCCGTGAATTGGACGTATAATTCCAGTGATTTGGATGTACAATGCCAGTGATTTTGCAATATAATTCCAGTGATTTTGCAGTATAATTCCAGTGATTTGGGCGTATAATTCCAGTGATTTTGCTATTTAATTCCAGTGATTTTTACTTAGAATTCCAGTGATTTGGACGTATAATTCCAGTGATTTGGACGTATAATTCCAGTGATATTGCCATTTAATTCCAATGATTTTGCAGTGTAATTCCAGTGATTTTGCCATTTAATTCCAGTGATTTGGAATAATAATTCCAGTGATTTGGGTGTATATTTCCAGTCATTTGGACGTATAATTCCAGTAGGAATTGTTTGTGCGGCTTGGCTTAGTAATACAGCTACCTCATTGCACCTCTTTGACATCTTTGCATGAGGTGCTGTTTGGGGCCTAGTTTTTGAAAAGTGCCATCCTGTCTGCCACTGCAGTGCTACTCCTAGATGGGCCAATTTCTTTGTGTCGCTTGGCTTAGTCATGCAGCTACCTCATTGCACCTCTTCTACATCTTTGCATGAGGTGCTGTTTGGGGCCTTTTTTTTTATATATATCCGCCCTCCTTTCCATGGGATGAAGAAGCCCATTGTGATGCCTGGGCAAACTACCAAAACAGCTACCTCTTCGGTGTGGAATTATTTCTCCACATATCCGGACAACAGGTGTCAAGCCATGTGTTGCCTCTGTCAATCTGTAATAAGTAGGGGTAAGGATGTTAACCACCTAGGAACATCCTCTCTTATATGTCACCTGCAGCGTATTCATCAAAAGTCAGTGTCAAGTTGTGAAACTTTGGGTAAGAGCGTAAGCAGTGCACTGATACCTAAATCCCTTCTTCCTCTTGTACCCAAGCTCCTGCAAGCCACACCACCAACTCCCTCAAAGTCAACTTCCTCCTCAGTCAGGAACGTCAGTAGTCCTGCAGGCCATGTCACTGTCAAGACTGAGGAATCCTCTCCTAACTGGGATTCCTCCGGAGGATCCTTGAGTGGTACGCCTGCTGTTTCTGCCGCTGCTGTTGTTGCTGCTGGGAGTCGATCATCATCCCAGAGGGGAAGTCGGAAGACCACTTGTACTAATTCCAGTATGCAATTGACTGTCCAACAGTCCTTTGTGAGGAAGATGAAATATGACAGCAGTCATCCTTTTGCAAAGCAGATAACTGAGGCATTGACAGCTATGTTGGTGTTAGACATGCGTCTGGTATCCGCGATTAGTTCAGTAGGACTTAGAGAATTGTTTGAGGTACTGTGTCCCCAGTATCAAATCCCATCTAGGTTCCACTTCTCTAGGCAGGCGATACCGAGAATGTACAGAGAAAGCGTCCTTAGTATCCTACAAGATGCAGTTGTACCCACTGTCCACTTAACCACGGACGTGTGGACAAGTGGAACAGGGCAGTCTAAGGACTATATGACTGTAACAGCCCACTGGGTAGATGTATGGCCTCCTGCAGCAACAACAGCAGCAACACCAGTAGCAGCATCTCGCAAACGCCAACTCGTTCCTAGGTAGGCTACGCTATGTATCACCGCTTTCCGTAAGGGGCACACAGCTGACAACCTCTTACGGAAACTGAGAAACATCATTGCAGAATGGATTACCCCAATTAGACTCTCCTGGGGATTTGTGACATCGGACAACACCACCATATATATTGCGCGTGCATTACATCTGGGCAAATTCCAGCACGTCCCATGTTTTGAACATACAATTAAGTTGGTGGTGCAGAATTTTTTGAAAAATGACAGGGGAGTGCAGGAGATGCTGTCAGTGGACCGAAAAATTGCGGGCCACTTTCGGCATTCAACTACCGCGTGCCGAAGACTGGAGCGCCATCAAACATGCCTGAACTTGCCCTGCCATCACGAGGTGGTAACGAGATGGAATTAAACATTCTATATGCTTCAGAGGATGGAGGAGCAGCAAAAGGCCATTCAAGCGTATACATCCACCTACGATATAGGCAAAAGAGGGGGAATGCACCTGACTCAAGCGCAGTGGAGAGATTGAAGGAGTAGCTAAAACGGAGCGATTCTGCTAAGTATGTGGGACTTGTGGATGGAGCCCTTCATGCACTTTGCCAGGATTCAAGAGTGGTCAATCTGTTGAAATCAGAGCACTACATTTTGGCCACCGTGCTCGATCCTAGGTTTAAAGCCTACATTGTATATCTCTTTCCGGCAGACACAAGTGTGCAGAGGTGCAAAGACCTGCTGGTGAGTTAATAGTCAACTCAAGCGGAACGTGACCCGTCAACAGCTCCTCCTTTAATTTCTCCCGCCACTGGGGCTGCAAGGAAAAGGATAAGATTTCCAAGCCCACCCGCTGGCGGTGATGCAGAGCAGTCAGGAGCGAAAGCTGACATCTAGTCCGGACTGAAGGACCTGCCAACGATTTCTGACATGTCTACTGTCACTGCATATGATTTTGTCACCATTGAAAGAATGGTGGAGGATTATATGAGTGACAGCATCCAAGTAGGCATGTCAGACAGTCTGTATGTATACTGGCAGGAAAAAGAGGCAATTTGGATGCCCTTGCACAAACTGTCTTTAATTTTACCTAAGTTGCCCCCCCCCCCCCAGTGTGTACTCCGAAAGAGTGTTTAGTGCAGCCAGTAACCTTGTCACCAATCGGTGTAGGAGGTTCTCCAGGAAGACCTGTACCAGCAATTGCCTACAGAAAATACACAAAGAGCTGTGATGGTGGATTCCAGTGGGGACGAATTAATACTCTGTGAGGAGGAGGATGTACACAGTGAAAGGGGTGAGGAATCTGAGGATGTGGATGAGGTCGACATCTTGCCTCTGTAGAGCCAGTTTGTGCAAGGAGAGATTGATTGCTTCTTTTTTGGTGGGGGCCCAAACAAACCAGTCATTTCAGCCACAGTCGTGTGACAGACCCTGTCGCTGAAATGATGGTTTGTTAAAGTGTGCATGTCCTGTTTATACAACATAAGGGTGGGTGGGAGGGCCCGGGTGGGAGGGCCCAAGGACAATTCCATCTTGCACCTCTTTTTCTTATCATCATGTGCTGTTTGGGGACTTTTTTTTAAAGTGCCATCCTGTCTGACACTTCCGTATATGTCCAGTGGTACTGCCATTTAATTCCAGTGATTTTGCCATATAATTGCCGTGATTTGGACGTATAATTCCAGTGATTTTGGCGTTTAATTCCAGTGATATTGCCATTTAATTCCAGTGATTTTACCGTATAATTCCCGTGAATTGGACGTATAATTCCAGTGATTTGGATGTATAATTCCAGTAATTTTGCAGTATAATTCCAGTGATTTTACCGTATAATTCCAGTGATTTTGCCATTTAATTCCAGTAATTTTGACTTATAATTCCAGTGATTTGGACGTATAATTTCAGTGATTTGGACGCATAATTCCAGTGATTTTGCCATTTAATTCCAGTGATTTTGCAGTATAATTCCAGTGATTTTGCCATTTAATTCCAGTGATTTGGAATATTAATTCCAGTGATTTGGGCGTATAATTCTAGTGATTTGGACATATAATTCCAGTGATTTGGACGTATAATTCCAGTGATATTGCCATTTAATTCCAGTGATTTTGCAGTATAATTCCAGTGATTTGGACGAATAATTCCAGTGATTTTGTCATTTAATTCCAGTGATTTGGAATAATAATTCCAGTGATTTGGGCGTATAATTCCAGTCATTTGGACGTATAATTCCAGTCTTTTGGCCGTATAATTCCAGTAGGAATTGTTTGTGTGGCTTGGCTTAATCATACAGCTACCTCATTGCACCTCTTTGACATCTTTGCATGAGGTGCTGTTTGGGGCCTAGTTTTTGAAAAGTTCCATCCTGTCTGCCACTGCAGTGCTACTCCTAGATGGGCCAATTTTTTTGTGTCGCTCTGCTTAGTCATACAGCTACCTCATTGCACCTATTCTATATCTTTGCATGAGGTGCTGTTTGGGGCCTTTTTTTATATCTGCCCTCCTGTCTGCCACTGCAGTGCCACTCCTAGATAGGCCAATTGTTTGTGTTGCTTGTCTTAGTCATACAGCTACCTCATTGCACCTCTTCTACATCTTTGCATGAGGTGCTGTTTGGGGCCTTTTTTTTTATATCTGCCACTGCAGTGCCACTCCTAGATGGGCCAGGTGTTTGTGTTGTCCACTTGTGTCACTTAGCTAAGTCATCCAGCAACCTCGGTGCAACCTTTTGGCCTAAAAACAATATTGTGAGGTGTTCAGAATAGACTGGAAATGAGTGGAAATGAATGTTATTGAGGTTAATAATACCGTAGGATCAAAATTACACCCACAATTCTGTGATTTTAGCCGTTTTTACGTTTTTTTCAAAAATCATCCAGATCCAAAACCAAAACACGAAAGGGTGGTTTTGGCAAAACCAAGCTAAAACGAAACACGAAAGTGGAATTAGAACCAAAACCAAAACACAAAACACGAAAAGTGCCAGCCGCACATCTCTAATTCAAATTAGCAGCATTTCAGTTGTGTATGAAATGAATGTGAGAGATCTGGATTGGGGCATACTTACCTACTCTCCCAGAAGGACCGTTAGATTCTCAATTTTTTGGTTAGTCACCTGGACTACTGGAAAGTGGGTCCTTTTCCCGTATCCTGCCCACTTCCTAGTGAAGTGGGCAGGATAGGGGGATAATACAACAAATCGCGGGTCTGTAGGGAGGGGGTGGGGCCAATATAAAGCAATTCTAGAAGAAAATTATAATTTTAGACCAGCGATTCATAGAATTTTTACACAATGGGAGCGGGACCTAATTACTTGAAGAGCCCGCCCCATATCCTCTCTGGACTACTTCCGGAGTGGAAAAATTTAAATCAGGAATTATAGATTGGAGAACGATTTTTCAAAATCTGTACCTGGGTGATAAATGATTACAAGATTTTATGCTGAAATACTTTTTAAGTCCGTACAGTAAGATCCAAGTCACGGAGGTAAGGGCAGTTTGTCACAAAACATAAGATGGCACGAACAACAGACCCCTGTATTGCTACTTTCTCCACGGTTGGGCACAGAGAACCTAATTCACAGATGTACAGACACCTGATCTTTACTTACATCTCTGATGCTTCTAGATCTGCGCATGTGCAGAAGCTGCACTGCGCATCTTCAGATCTTGGGCTGTGATGTCGCTTGCAGTGCCCCAAACTCCACAGCATGATTGACATACTGTTGTATTTTGGGGGCATCAACAGGCAGCGTTCCAGAAAACGCGCGCGCGGGGGGGGTTGTTGCCATTATCTCGGTTCACTGAAACCAGTGGCTGCGTCCTTGGAAGTAACTTCACTGGCTCCAAAAGCATGTTTTACATATTTAGCACAGCAGCTGTGTACAAAGGCGCAGCTGTGCTAACTGCGTCAACCTCTGAATCGGCCCAAGAGTAAGTTGCATATTGAGTTGTATTTAGTTTGTCATCTCTATGGGCCCTATGAATACATTCACATTATATTGTTGATGTGAACACGTTATTCATAGCCCTCACAAACTAAGACCTATATTGCAGATACAGTCCTGCAGGATGTCATTGCCTTGCAGTCTATTGTAATATCCTTTAGCCAGTGGTGAATTTCCCATTAGGCACCTTACTTGAGGAACGCGCCTAGGGGCGGCACTTGTTTGGGGGCGGCACTGGGATGCTTGTGTTGGTACTGTCAGCCCAAAAAGTGCCAGTAACTCCAAAATATTTCCACTATACTGTACCATATGCCATCTTGAATGGAGTAAGCAGCCCTACTAAGTAAATATGTTATACATTATAAAGCAATTTCATAATGGCTTTTTTATTATTCTATTTGGCAATCAAGTGAGGGCTTATAACCAAGCAATAAAATAATAAAAGTAGGAAGTGTGGGGGGGGGGGGGGGGGGGGGGGGGGGAATGTTACTGTTGTGCCTAGGGACGCCTATGTATTTATTTCATTACGTCACCTATTTTTATTATAACACTGATCTTTTCTGTATACTGGTATTGTACATGGAAATACTTTATGATAAGGAGAGTTGCCTTTAACAAGATACAGCTCAGTGCAGAGCCTAGCACAATGTAGAGTAACTTGTCAGAGTTCAGTATAATGTGTCAGGCACTGGCACACTGGTATCCTGTTCTATGGCTATGAACAAAGTCTGTTCTCCAAGCTCTGTATAAACAAACTCCCAGCATGTGTTGCATCACTCGCACTGTCACTCAGACCTGTCATCGATGCAACTCCAGATTTAGCCACTTCTCCATGCTCAATGACATCAGTCATCTTTCCATGTGCTGCTCCACAGGACCTGTTATAAATAAACCTTCTAGGCATAGCTGGAGATAAAGAGGCAGACACTACTTAATGTGAACTCATCTCACGGGCAGAAGGTGAAGAAATGAATGACTATAAGTGTGTGTGTGTGTGTGTGTGTGTGTGTGTGTATGCATATATATATATATATATACTGTATACATACATGAATGATGCAAGAGATAACACCGTACTATGCAACTTTCATAAAGTACTCTAGATGAAGTACTATAAGGTGTAAAAACCACATATAGTTTCATCACATATAGTTTCATCTTTTCGTCTACTGTCATCCTGATAACAGTCATCTTCTTTTTCTGATCTATTACACCCCATCTTCCAATTTTTTAACTTTCCTTTATACTAGGGAAGGGCACATGAGTGTTTGCTTTAGGAATTCAAGGCACAAATTCTTAGGTCATGATGCCTCAGGTTATTTTTGCTGATGACCCTGTGCGCCCCCAATCACTGCATACCTCCTACTGTTCTGTGAGAAATATGAGTCTTCTATCTGGGTATTGGCACTGACTGGGATAGGTACAATTTCCATTCAATTTCAGGGGAACAGGAGAGAGTTGGAGACTTTATCACTAAGGGAGAAGAGCTGCACCAGACACAGCCAGGTATAAAAATAGACATAGAGGCTGCTACCATCTGCTAGACACCCGACACTGCTCCACGCTTGGATTTCTCCCTTTGCCTGGGAGTGGGGCACCCATAACTGTGTTCCCCTAACTTTGAGTCGTGAATCTGGGGATAATGTTAATTAGGGGATTTTTACACTGAAGGCAGTAATATCTGCACTTAAAAAAAACTCGGAGGACATGAGGACTTGACACTGGATTGTTCACAGACATTTAAGAATAAGGTAAGCGCTGCCAGCTGCATGACATTCATATATTTCATCACTCAGTAGCCAAAAATATGGACACTGTGTAAATTGAGTTTGAGCTGTTTTAGATATGACTTAAACATACAACAAAAAAAAGCTGACTATAGGTAAATGTAATATTCCGTGCATTACATTATCAGTTACATTTGATTAAGTTGCTATCCCTCAGATATTGGCTTGTACTTCACCTGTCAGTAGCAGTGACCTTTCTTGTGTAAAGTGATAGGTGTCAGAACTCATCAATTACTTTTTGTCTGTCTGCTGTTTATGACAATTTCTGTACAGTAGCTACAGATATTTGTGACCAGTACATACAATGTATCATACATATTGTACATAGCAGTACTGACATGATGGTAAGACATGCAATGGATGTGCTATTTTTAGAAGCAGGCAATAGTTATGGACCTTATGGTAGAGATGTGTAATCGTCCAAACACAATGTACAGAATCGCCGATGCACATATTTCTGTGAATGTTTCCACTAATAAACTGCCAAATAAGGGCTGCTAGAAATTCTCCCTGGAGGGAGAATAAAATAGTGTCGCGCCACCGTGCCCACAGCGTGGTGAGCGCAGCGAGCCCGCAAGGGGCTCCTTTGCGCTCGCCACGCTGTCAGTATGCCGGCGGTCGCATACTATTCGCAAAAGTCATTGACAATGATAGAGGGTGACACAATGACAATCTTTACTTTTGCATTACTTTTTTGTCTCTCTGGTGACTTTACCTTTCTTAGTTACACTCTTTCTGCTACTAAACTTCTACAATTAGACTATACATTGAATATCAGGCAGACGATGTATGGCATTTCTTAACAATGGGAAACAGCAGAGTGGCGTCCTCTTCCCTCCATAATAGCTTACGTAGGTTTGTAACTTTAAAGCTCACCCTCCTACTTGGAGGCCTACTGCTTCAGTCTTATGCCTTTCATGGAGCGTGAAAATGTCATAGAAAATGCAAAAATATTATAGATTTGATAAATACATTGCAAGCTCAGCAGTGGTATTAATATTATAAATAACAATAATTAATAAATAAATAGTAATGGTCATTATAAAATCTAATGCATATCCTCCAAGCAGCACAACACTTGCCCTGGGATAGGTATTTTTTTGTTACAGTTGCTATTTGCTATTACAGCACCTTTTTGTAAACATCATGCAATATATATACCAGACTATTTTATGAACTACCTCCTTTTTCCTGGTACTCCACTTTATTGTAGTTTGCTGAGTGATATACAGTATATATACAGTAAATTATTCCATTAAAAGGTTGTGTACAGATGTGTACAAGTAAAAGTATACTTTTTGTGCAATGTGGTATGAAATGTGTGGTAGAACTTGGCTGCTCTGCCACTGGTAGCAATTCCCAGACTTTCCTACTTCTTCCTAGGTTAGTGCATGAGATGCATCCAGCAACCCACCATTCACCGCATGCATATCAGCATTTATTAATGCCATGTGCATGAAGAAAATCATTGGCGGTGAGAGCTGTCCTTTACGATGATAGGACTTCGGGTTTAGGACCTGGAGTTCTATATGCGCATGCGTCAAGTGATGTGTGTGCCTTGGTGGTGGTGTGCTCATAAGGGGCAGTGTGATAGAAGCCCCTAGGTTTTTATCTAAAGTTGGCATTGCCCACCGCATCCCGGAATCTATTGCACTGATGTATATGCGGTACCTGGCCAATCCTCCAAAAATTGCATTTTTAAGCTGCCTGCATATTGCCCAGTGTCTTTTTCGCATCATAGCTGCATACAAAGAAGCTGATAAAGAGGTGAACGCTATCAGCTACATGTAATAGCCTCCAAGTGCCGGAAGTGCAGGAAGTTTGTGCAAGTCTGCCCGTTTTCCTAAAGCAGCAATCATTTACAAGGCAAAACCAACCTAAATAGGGTTAGGGTATTTGATTCAAAGAAATTGGTACAAAATCACAGATTAATCACAACATTGCATGGTTTAAAGCATTGCGAGGCTCTGTTGTGTTGGTCTCCAGTCTTTTGCCTTTTCACACAGGATAGCATCTGAGTGGAACACAGCAGTTGCACGCAACACCAGCGCCAGAGTCTTGATAAAAGGGTTTGCACCCTGAAATATTGACAATCACATATAGCATCTCCTGGAACATTTTACCATCCCTGGTAATACGTTCCTGGAGATATGTGGTTTCAGCTGGTTTAACTGTAAGGTCATTTGGAAGATTAAGAACCATATTTTTTAACACTTACTTGACTGATGTGGTGATAAAATTCATGGGGGAAGGCGGTGATTAAGAAACCTTTTGATGAATGTAGTAATTTTATCCTGGGAGAATGTTACTCTTTAAAAAAAAGAGCTGTGAAGGGTGAATAACAAGGAAAGTGTTAAAGAAACCTTTATGTCAACACATCTCACTAATTTGGGGTGAGTTGAGAGGTTTCGGAAGCTATAATGAGGATACAGCTTTAACTATTGAATAACTGGATTTCCTTGTTATCTCCCCTGTTTACTGAAGTATACAGAAGCCCTACTTGAGACAACTACAGCATATCTGAATCTGAAAGTGCTTATGGACCACTCATTTGTATTCAAAATATACTAATCAAGAACTGGTGCTCTTGCGAGTTGGGACTGAGCTGCAGTTAGAGGGTGCAAGTTGCTCCATCTGTTTCATATTGTAACACTACACATACGTTTCATGCGGTGGATATGATAACTTCTTGTTTCGGTGACTATACTGTGAATACGAAGTATACAGTATAGCACTACCGTTCCAGACTGAAAGTGCGTCAACCAGAATCAATGGTGCATTCCAAGGGCACTTTCCAGTATGCGTTCCAACACTAAGAACTACACATCAAACATGCGTTCCCCCAGAAGGACAGTAAAAGTTCTGGTTCTGGTAAAAAGCTTGGGAGAAATGTAATAGCGTATGAGAATTAGCAAGTGAGAGATTTTGTGAGAATTCTCCTGGTTTTTTTTTTAAAGTGGTAATCATTTGCATGGCTAAACCAGGTTTTTTTTTACCATTCATAGATTGCCACTTTTAAAAAAAACAGGAGAGCTCTCACAAAATCTCTCACTTTTTGATTCTCATCCCCTATTACATTCTGCACAAATCTCTACCATGCTTGTCTGAAAGTGCATAAAAAATGCGTTCCATTGCACCTTCCAGGAGCCCGGACCGGAAGTGTGTGGTCAAAACACAACTATTCATTCAAAAGATAATTCCAGAATGCGTTCCATGCTCTATGTGGGAAACTTAAAAGGGCCAAAAAAATTAAATGTAATTAGAAATGTAAAAAAAAAAAAACCCAGAGAAAAAAAAAAAAAAACTGGGGATAGATAAAGAAGTTCTCGAGGGACCAATCATGAGCAAAAATTACCTAATTAACCCATAAACAAATAACGTTAGTAACAAATGTAAATAACTCTGATAATAAGCTACATGTATATAAAATACCACAATAGGAAATGACAAAAAAAATTAAAAATATGAAAAAAATATGTAAAAAGAGGGAAACATAACCTACTTCATTGTAATAAAAAAAATGGAAATAAAAAATATAAGAAAAAATATGCCCAAATAATAGAGAAAGGACCAGTAGAGTTACGGCGAAGGCTTAATGTATGAAGGTGTTTAGTGGATTATTTTCATTTAATTAAGATGGTGCTACGGTATTAAGTTCATGAATCGGGATCAGTATGATTTGCCGATGGATGGGATGCCAGCTGTCAGTATACCGACATCGGTATCCCGTCCATCAGAACACCAACAGCCCCCCAGTAAGCCCTGTAACCCTCCATTTTACCCTACCCTAACCCCCCCTTGTGGGTGCCTAACCCTAACCCTCCCCATTGGTGCCTAACCCTCCCTGCTTTGTGCCTAACCCTAACCCTCCCTTCCCCACTGCCTAAACCTAACCCACCCCGCTAGGTGCCTAACCCTAACCTTCCCATTCCTGAACCCTAACCCCCATTCTGACAGCTAAACCTGCCCCCCCACCACCGCACTGCAGGACGCGTTCGCGTTCCGCTGAAAGAAGGTTCAGGATTCCGTGCGTCTGTATTTAGACGCCAGGATCCCGAGTCCTGTCTGGATGTCGGCGTCAGTATTCCAGCTGCGGAAGGGATTCCAGCATCAGTAGGGTGGAGGGTTAGGTTAGGATTAGAGTTAAAATAACAAAAAAAAATCTATGTTGACCTTTTCTTTGTAGACCATTTGTATGTTGACCTTTTGCATGTCGACCATTTGACCCTGTTGACGTAAGTCTACGTCGATTATTTAACTTTTGATCCTGACAACTCGGAATTAATGTATTTACATTTACGGGGTCAGGAAGGAATTATTTTCGAACTGCATGGCATCTTCCTTGTTGCAACCTTCTGCCTCTCTCTGGATAAACACTATAGCGGGGCATATATATAAGAAGTCGACTTTAAACTTGTATTCAAACTTGTTAACTAATCCTATAATTTCCTGTTTTCGTTGTGTGCAGCATTTTTTTTAGCTTTTTTCTGCTATGAGAGATTTGTAAATGTCATCCTGTCAGTTTCATGGCCCATCACAAGCAAATGGTTCTGCTAGTAAAGCAAGTTAACCATGCTTGGGATAGGCATATGAATATCCTTACAAAGAACTAAGGATCAAAAAGGGTTGAGATTACCTACAGGATAAAAAAGGGGCAGACTAGATGGGCCAAGTGGTTCTTAACTGGCGTCAAATTGTATGTTTCTATGCTAGTGTGGCAAGTGTTTTGACAGCTCTTAGATTATTACATGAATCAAAGACAACTGAACAGGTGCTTCTGATCCTAGTTATCATGAGCTATAAGCTTAAAATAGTGTTTGTCTTTAATCTAGACTATGTAATAAAGTGATAGCACTTATCTTAATATTTAGCTCAGACAGCAAAAATGCTGCCACCCCTGGTCTGCATAGTAGCTGCAAATTTATAAACAAGGCGATATCATGGAGCTCACAAAGGAACGCCCTAGTGCTACTTTAACCATGTGTTGCTTGCCATTAATTTGGATCCTTAAGGTTTAATGGTTTAATAATGTGCAGACATCTCAAAACATACTGTACAGTAAAGAGCAGCAATGGGATCAAATAAGGGGAATGCCTGACTGGTTTCTAGGAATTACAGCTATTCTCATCATGTTTATAGTGATATCAACAGTCCCTTAGAACTTCTCCCCCATGAAAGGTTTAAAAAATCAAATTTCTTTTTTTTTTTAAACACATTTTATTGGGTGGATCACAATAAGATTGCATTGGTAACGGAACACCCGAACATTTTGGGTGTTATATAAACAAATGTAGTTACAATAAATTGTTACAACAACAGAAATAATTGATCCTTTTTTTGTTTTTGTTTTCCCCTAATTTTGAGAGAGTAAGGTTAAAATGTATACGGTGGGGGACTCTCGGCAACGGGGAAGCCGTCCGTCATGGAGAGTCAGTGGAGGCAATAAGAAGAAAAGAATACTCAGAAGTTGAGTAAGAGGGGACAGAAAAGCAGGCGAGGCTCAACGCCTCCAGTTAGAGAAAGAAGCAATGGGGGGTAGGGGGGGGGGTGGAGGGGTGGCCCTCTGGGGTAGGAGGTGGGTTGGACTGTGGCTTACCGCGTCAGGTTATAAATGGGGAGGAGGCCTGTTGTAGGTTTAGCCACGGAGACCATACCTTATCAAATTGTTTCGAGGTGTTACGTATGATTGCGGTCATATATTCCATTTTGTGGACATACCAAATCCGGGATATTATCACCGGTATTGGTGAAGGGGTCGGGTTCTTCCAGTCTGTGGCAATTTGGCACGTCATTGCCGAAACTACATGTCGGAACAGTTTGTTTTGGTGTCTATTAAGGGAAGGAAGAGACATGGGGAGCAAGAAGTATTGGGGGTCAGGGGGGATGGAGATGTCGAATAAGCGCGAAAGCAATGTAATGAGTTCACCCCATATTTTGTGAATTTTGGGGCAGGCCCACCATATGTGTAAGAACGAACCACTGTCTGAGCAACCCCTCCAGCAACAGTCTGGAGTGTCAGGGAACATAGTGTGTAGACGGGCAGGGACATAGTACCAACGGTAGAGTAATTTATAGATGTTTTCTTTAATCCTCACACATATAGAACTAGAAGCCGCATTGTCCCATATATCTACCCAATCTTCGTTATCTATTGTTACTCCCAATTCCCCCTCCCACGCCGCTTCGTGGGGGGCCTTGGATGTATTGGGGTAGTCGTCAAGTAAGGTGTAAATATCTGATATGAGGCCCCTAGTGTTGATGCGCTTCCAGCTAATGTATTCGAAGGGGGATAAATGTCTGTGGAGGAGGGTAGTGGTAATGGTTGAGTGGAAGTGTCTGATTTGCAGATAACGGAAGAAGTCCGAAGAGGGGATTACTGTTCCTTCATGGAGATCTGTGAATTGTGGGAAGGTAGCGTCGGTGGTGATATCGTTAACATATAGTATACCACTCGAGCGCCAAGATATGTGCGAGGCTTTACTCATGCCTGGGGGGAAGGCAGGGTTATGAAATAACGGAATTAGTGGGGACGGGTATGGGGCTAAGCTGAACCGTCTATTTGTCTGGTCCCATGTCGCTAATGAGCGACTTACTACGGGATGCAAGAGGGCCGCGCACGGGCGCTGGTTCCGGTGAAGCCATAATAGGGAAGATAATGTAGCTAGGCCCGACTCCTCTGCCTCTATCCCCACCCAGACTTTTCGTGTCCCACTCTCGTTGCACCATTGTGCGCATTGAGCAAGTTGTGCGGCATAGAAATATTTCTTGAAGTCCGGAATACCCAGGCCTCCACCTCTGGAGGGGCGTTGAAGCAGTTTAAGTCTAACGCGGGGGCGCTTATGGTTCCAGATAAAAAGGGAGGATTGGCGTTGCAGAGTCTTAAACACATAGGGAGGGACATAAATCGGGAGGGTCTGAAATAAGTACAGAAGCCGGGGGAGTACGCTCATCTTGACGGAGTTAATTCTGCCTATCCATGATATAAAGTAGCTGGACCATTCCACCAGATTCTCCTTAATTGTCTGCAACAAACGGGGATAATTTGCTTGGAAAAGTTGGTGGTGGTGATGGGTCAGGTACACACCGAGGTATTTGATTTTCTTTGTATACCAGTTACAGGGGAGGGTATTTTGAAGGTCTTGTTTGAGAGCTGCTGGGATGTAAAAGTTGAGGACCTCTGTTTTGTTAACGTTAATCTTATATCCAGAGAATTGGGAATATAAGCTGATCTCGGATAAGAGGGCGGGGAGAGATTGGGCTGGGTCTGAGAGGGAGATCAAGACATCATCGGCATATAGCGCTATCTTGTGTTCAGATAGACCTGTGGATATTCCACGGATAGTGTTGTTTTTACGGATTCTTGCTGCTAGGGGCTCCATGACTAGTGCGAAGATTAAAGGGGAGAGGGGGCATCCCTGCCTGGTACCGTTGGCAATCCCAAAACTGGAGGAGGAGACACCGTTAACCATAACCTGGGCCGATGGGGAGCGGTAAAGTGCTTTGATCCCTTCCAAGAATTCTCCAGAGAATCCCATTTTATCAAGGACTGCAAAGGCAAAGGACCACGATATACGGTCAAAGGCCTTTTCCGCGTCGAGAGCTAGAATGAGAGAGGGAGATTTCCTTTTTTGAATTGAGTATATTAGATCTATGGCCCTTCTAGTGTTGTCAGGTGCCTGGCGTCCAGGGATGAAGCCGACCTGGTCCGGGTGGACCAGACCGGGCATCAAAGGACCCAGACGGTTAGCTAGTATTTTCGCGTATATCTTTAGGTCGACATTCAGTAGTGAGATCGGTCTGTAGTTTTGGCAGCTAGTCGGGTCTTTGTCGGGCTTTGGGATTACCACTATGTCAGCCCGGGTGGTCTCTGGCAGGAAGGAGGCTCCCTCAAAGATACCGTTAAATAGTGAGGTTAGATGTGGGGTCAGCTCCTTCACAAATAGTTTATAATATTGGGCTGTGAAACCATCCGGACCTGGAGCGGCCGACGAGCGCATAGATCGTATGGCGGCTATTGTCTCCTCCTCCGAGATTCGACAATTAAGGGCTTCTAACTGAGCTTCCGAAAGGGTTGAGAGGGGGGTATCAGATAAGTATGAGCGTACCCCCCCAGCATCGTCAGGGGACTGTTGGGGTGGGACGGGTAGGTTATAAAGGGAGCAATAAAACAGACGGAAGTCTTCGGCCATCACTTCAGGGTCATATGTATAGGTTCCCCTTCGTGACGAATACAGTTTATCTATGGCCCCCAACGCTTGCTTGCGGCGTAGTTTGTTGGCTAGTAAGGAATCTATTTTATCCATTTTATCATAGAAACGTTGTTGCAGTTTCCGAAGGATTAGTGCCGCGCGGTTGGAGAGAAGGGTGTTAAGTTGTCCCCGAAGGGAGTCTATCTGGGTGAGCAAGGAGGGATTGGGGGATGCTTTATGTTGGGATAGTAGGGTGGCTATTTCTGATTCGAGGGAGGATATCTCCTGTGTAGCTTTTTTCCTAAGAGCTGACGATTTTGCCAGTAGGGCTCCACGGATCGTAGCTTTGTGGGCCTCCCAGAGAACATTGAGTGAGATGTCGGGAGATGTATTTTCGGTGAAGTAGTGTGTGATTGCTAGTCTAGTTTCCTCTAGTGCTGAGGGATGTTGTAGAAGTGAGTCGTCCAGACGCCATTTAAATCTCCTACGCGGCGCGCGGTATATATCTATAAGGAGATAAACCCCAGCGTGGTCCGTCCATGATAGAGGTGTAATGCCAGTGTCCGAGATCAGTGGTATAAGGGCAGAGGAGATGTGGATCATATCGATCCTGGAGTAGTGTTGGTGTGGAGCTGAAAAATGCGTGAAATCTTTGGTATGAGGGTGTTGGGAACGCCATGTGTCACAGAGGCCGTGATGTTTCATGATGGCGGTTAGTGTGCGAGAGGCCCGAGGAATGGTTGTTATAGAGGCGTGAGGAGGGGAGCCGGATCTATCTAGCAACGGGTCGATTATAGTGTTAAAATCGCCACCTATAATAATGCTTCCCTGTGCTTCTCTTGATAAGCGTTTAGAGAGGGAGTCGAAAAAAAAGGACTGTTCTTGGTTGGGGGCATAGGTGGAGACCAGAGTGAGAGTCATAGATCGGAGGGTACCCATTACCATAAGGAACCGTCCTTCTGGATCTTGCACTGTCCTAGAGTAAGTAAACGGGATGTTGCGGCGGATTAATATGGCCACACCCCGTTTTTTACAGTCTGCCGAGGCGAAGTAGGATTGGGAAAACCATTTGCCCTTAAGCTGGGTGTGGGGACCGGTGAGGTGAGTTTCCTGGAGGAATGCAATGTCGACTTTCTCACGTCTGCAGGCGTTCAGGAACATGGTACGTTTCCTAGGGGAGTTTAGGCCATTTACATTGGCCGAGAATATTTTAAGGGACATGGCTATTTACGTGGGGGAATATGGCATGTTGCCCAAAAGGTCCAATAGCGCACCATCCGCGCCAGGAGAGGGCCACCCCTCTGGGCCGAGCAAGAAAAGGAGCGAAAGATCAAACAGGGGCCACCAGGAGAGAGAGAAAAGGAAAAACATAGAGAAGAAGAAGAAATACCCCAATCGGGGAAACATCCCTAAGAGTGTGGGTCCCATTCGGGGGCCGCCAGGGAGAAAGCACTGCATCAATAACATTATAAGCAACAGTAAGGGATTGTGGGGGGGTAACCATGGCACCATGTGGGAGGGCGTGGGGCACCCGGGCCACAAGGGACGAGAGTGGTCTTGGCCGTTATTTCCTCTATATCGGACATAGTACCATTTAGGACATTAAGAACTGTGTCCAGACAACAAGAACCTTAAACATAAATTCAAGGAAAAAAAAAAAAAATTATTGAGGGGAGGGGAGGGAGAGAGGGGGAGATACCACAGAAATGCAAACAAGCATGACTAAATTATAACAACAATAACAGAGGATAGTTACGACAGTGGTGTATGAGTGGAGGTCGGAGCCTCCACGTCACTGGCTCAGTTCGAGGCGCGGAGATGTTGCGCCAACATTACGCATATAATCCACAGTGGGGGGCTCCCCAGGTCAGGGAGGGTCCTTGTCCACATTGCGCTGTCGAGTCACCCTCGTCCAGTCGGGATGGGGTGGCTGGGGGTGCATTGGTTTAGAAGAGGAAGTCGCCGTGTCGACTACGGATGATGCTGGGAGGAGATCTAACTTTGCCAATAGTTCCTGTCCTTGGTTTAAGGTCTTGACTGAGTGGACAAAGTTATTGACCGAGACGTGAAGTTGAAAGGGAAATCCCCATCTGTATCTGATCTGATGCTGACGCAGGATCCGGGTGACCGGCTGTAGGTCCCGACGCTTCTGAATCGTGGAGGGGGCCAGGTCCTGATAGATCTGCAGTTGCATACCCTTAAACAGAATTTCCGATGTGTCTCGAACGGAGGACAGAATTTTCTCTTTCGAACGGAAATAATGGAAACGGACAATAACATCCCTGGGTGGTTGGGCAGGAGACGGTTTTGTACGAAGTGCCCTATGTGCCCTGTCGCAGAGGCATTCTTCGTCTGTGAGGTCTGGTACTATATGCGTGAAGAATTCTCTCAGGAATGTCGGCAGCGATGGGCCGAGGACCGATTCTGGAACGCCGCGTATGCGTATATTATTTCTACGCGAGCGATTTTCTTGGTCCTCTTGTCGCTCTTTGAGGGACTCCATTTCCTCGTGTAGTCTAGTGAGCTCACTGTCTAGGCGGTGTTGGGAGCGGCAGAGATCATCCGTCTTGGTTTCCAATGTGTCCGTTCGATTGCCAAGGGCTGTAAGGTCCGATTTAAAATCAGCTATGGCGTTCGAGAGTTCCTGCTTGAATGCTGATTGTACCCCCTCCAGCAGGCTCGACATGACCGCCTGTATCTGAGGGTCAATTCCTGCTTCCGAGGCACACGGAGAGGGGGGGGAGCCTGCGGACATGTTGGGGTTCTGCGGGCCTTTAGATTTGGAACCAAAGAAGTTAGTCGGGACTTGTGCTGCTTTTTTGTTTTTGGACATAGTGGTATATATGTACCAAAAAAAAACAAAAGGAAAAAAAAACCAAAAAAGGTGGGGGGGGGGGGGGGGGGGGATGACGGTGGAGGTGAAAAAGATAGGGGATTGAAAAATTATTGTTGAATGGACACAGGTCGGGGTCCGTATAATGAGCGGATAGTCCGAGGAGGTCAGGCTGCCGCGCAGAGGCTGATCGGTATTCAAGATTATAACGTGT
Source organism: Pseudophryne corroboree (assembly GCF_028390025.1). NCBI lineage: Eukaryota > Metazoa > Chordata > Amphibia > Anura > Myobatrachidae > Pseudophryne > Pseudophryne corroboree. The sequence continues at coordinate 170,801,539 of NC_086446.1, forward strand.
TCCTGACGCTTGTTTTTGTGGGTCAAATAGCTCTCCGTAGCGGCTTCCAGAGGAGGATAAATTTGTCGTCTTCAGGTGTGCTAGCCGCGGGGTTGAGGATAATGCGCCAGAGTGTTATAAATAGAGTCCAGTTACTTAGTTATGGCACTTGTAGCGTTTTATTACTTTGCGTTAAATCATCCTGAGGTTGGGTCGGGGGCGTATGAATCTGAGCGTCATAACGCCGAAGCCTTGACCCTCCTAGGCACCGATCCCGTAGTCGGGGTAGAGTGCAGCTCGACCCTTCATCCTGTGGCCCTGGCACACATGGTAGATATTAAAGCACTTTCATAGTGTCACTGCGGGCAGTGATGCGGGCAGAATTTATGGGCCTATACGGGTGAGGGGTGTGTGGTATAATGCAGGTTATCTTCACCCTGGTTGCGTGCCAGAAAGCAAAATGGCGGCTCTGGACTCGTGTCACAAAATTCTATGGAGCAGGAGTACAGATCAGGGTTGGAGGCTATGGCAGCAGCAGGTACTCACCACATTCCAGGTGGATTGGACCCTGAAGACAATTCAGCGGGCTTGGTTATTTATAGAGCCTTTCAGGGTTGCCTGTAGATTTGCACAACCCTCTCCAGCAGAGTCCCCGAGATCCAATATGGCCGCCGCAGCACAGACAGGGCTGCTGGTATTCTTCTTCTATCTTCTGTGGAGCCGTTTGAGACGTGTGGGTTCTCTGCTGGCGTCAGGGGGTGTCCAGCCACACTATGGGGGTAAGATCCGATGTCCTGGTGGGTCTGTCGCGGCCGCGCTCCGGTCCCGGAGCTCCCGGCCGGGGTATCTCCAAAATCCAGGTCCCGGCTGCGGGGCGCGGGGTAGGCCTCAACGGCCGGAGGTAGTTGAGGGCCGCAGAGCCGGCTCGCCAGCCACACAGCTCCGCTGGGGGGACCGACAGGGGGGGACGAGGTCGCCGCAGCCAGGGACGGGCGGTCTGGAAGGGGGGGAGAGAGAGTCCCGGCTCCCGCAGGCGGCTCCGGAGCCCAGTCCCGCAGGGCGCCAAAATCAAGGCCCCGGATTCACGAGGGGGGGAAGGCCGCAGTCCGCAAAGGCAGCCGGGCTGCCTCCCGACTCCGCAGCTCGCTTCCCCAGGTCAGGCCACCGACGGGGGAGGCAGTGAAACAAGTGCTGGGGGCACCAGGGCACTTTTTGGAGGGTAATTCCAAGTTTAAATCACTTGGGTAACAGGAGCTAGTATGAAGTGCAGCTTCTCCCACTGCTAGCCAGGCCACGCCCCCTAAAAAATCAAATTTCAAATGTGACATTGATCTACTGTTTAAACATATCTTATACATTAGAGTATCAGAATTTTTTTTCGCGGTACCACTAGTCAAAAAGTTTCTTACTGAAAAATTTACAGAGAAATTTTAAATTAAGTAAAGTGTGTTTATATGTCAACCAAAGGTTCAATTGTGTTGTAAGAGACAAAATTTGCTTCTGTTTGTCCACATGTTTTATGATTGGCCGCTGCCAGCACTGGTTTTGCCTGTTACATTGACCATAAATAATTAGAATTGGTCCTCGACCCCCAATCTAAGGCACCCCTGCAAGTACCCCAGGGTACCACAGGGAACCATTGCATTATGTTGCATGCTACTCTGATAATATATACTGGCAATGATTGAAAGTCCAATGTATGTATCTACTCACATTTTGAGTCCTATGGATATCTGCGACTGCAACGCTTCCAGCCCTCCATTTGCTAGAGCAGACCCTTGCTACTGTATGTACAAGACATAAGAAACAAGAGATGACAAATCCATTTCCTTGGCATACGCAAAGCCAGGCAAAACACCCATGACACACCCAGCAGATTGTTGTCTTATGTGCATACGCACGGTTGCTACCCAGTAATCCCAATGACACACTGAAAAGAAGTGATCAAGATCCATCCAACTTAGAACAGCTCATAGGTATATAAAAATGTGTATATTCACTGAATCCCATGCGCAGTTTGTTAAAAGTTGCTAGATACAGGCACATTGGAACATATGTGTGACTAAGAATCAGACTGTGTGAGTATTGCTGTGATACCTTGGAATCTGAGGGGTTAATGTCTGGTGGTCTCTAGGACCCTGCAGATCCCCTGGATATGGTTCTGCCAGCCTGATGGAGGAAACTAGAGAAAGAGGCTGTTGGGGGCAGAGCCAGAGAGTCCCAGAGAGCTCTGCAAGAGACAGAGAGGAGCGCAGGCATGCAGTGAGTTGAGGCTGTGTTTGCAGGCACATGTGGTGCCAAGAAGACAGAGAGTGCTGCAGAAGGATAGGGGTGCTGGGCAGGGGGGTGCTGGGTAGCGCCCGCTGCCCGGCATTGAAAATAATAGGGGGCTGGCTAAATCCCAAAATTCCCGTGATTGGAAGCTCCTATCCCGGGAATGAATCCCGGACAATTTTAGGCCTAAATCCCGGAATCCCACCAATCAGTGGACTGCCAAGGTCCACTGTCCACCCAGACGGAAGATTGATAGGAAGGAATAAAAAAGACACGGATGGGATCAAAAAGACACAGATGGTACTCAACTGTGTTAATCTTGTACTGTATGAAGACAATAAACACCAAAGACATGCAGGGCCTAGCACTAACTTAAGTGTGTCACATTATGACAGACTGCAACAACACAGCCCTCAACCTAACACTGTGTGTGTAGTGCTGCAGAACCTCTAACAGACAAACAATACTAACAATGATACAATACAAGAACAATTAACAGTGCTATCTATATAGACCCCCTGCCTATCTAGAACGGTTCTGTAAATCATACCTACCTAGAGCTGGCTAGCCCTTGTCAATGCCTGGATGTTCTGGCAATGGATGGAAAATGGTGGTTTGGGTGGTTGCTTGAGCAAAGCAGGTTACAACTAAGTGTGTGGACTTGGACAGCTCTTCGACGCAAGGGATATAACAGGAGACTGGGAGCCGCAAAGCTTGCCCACCTTTACAAACACTAAACTGGGCTTGTTACCCAAGCCATTACAGTTGCACAAATCAGGGAGATCCAAATTATATTAGAATGATCTGGGCCTAGTGCCCAGATCAACTTAATTAAATAAAGGATCAGGACCTTTTAGCCTGCATGTTGGTCACTTTGGCAACCTGGGCCTGATACCCAGGACAGACAAAATATGGCTCAGGCCAATGGCCTACTGTACTTTAGGTGCACACCAGTGATCTGGGAATTACTCTTATGATGTGTCTCTGGCTTTTAAACCTGCCTACATGTGGTGAATTGGGGTGACCTGGGCCTAGTACCCAGATCACTCTTGTCATAGGGCTCACTGTCTGCCTATTTGCTTAAAGTGTCCTCGGCCTAGTGCCCAGACTAGCTTATTTAATATGAGGGGTACTTAGATGAGCAGGTCCTAGTGCCCGCTATTGTGCACCGCGCCAGGGGGCTTACCTACTGTTCCACAGGCCTAATGCCTGAATAGGTAAATGGGCCAAGTGCCCACCTATTGCACCTCAGTCCTAATGACTGTCTGTCCCCACGTGCCTAGTGCATGATCCATGATGGTCTATGGGGGGTAGGACTCAGGTGGGCCTCACAGAGAGCCTACCTGTATAGCGGGAGAGGCTACAGGGGTGAACTTCACTAATCTTTTTTTACTTTCCACCCCATATGTATTTCTGGTCCTCAACATCTTTCATCTGCTACTGACCTGTCCTGGCCAGCAGTACTGCCTCTTCTTTTCTGCCTCCAGCTGGCGCCGGGCCAGGGCCTTCTTTTCGTATGGGCTCAATGGGTACTTGCCCAAGGTCCCCAGGAGTTTAAGGGCCCTTGGCTGATAGCTGAGTGTCCCCTCTTTCCAGGGATTCCAGGTTTTGGAAAATTGGCCATAGGGAACCGGAGATATCCGACTTCAAAGCAGTGGTCCCCATCCAAGCCTGGTAATTGCTTTTCCCAGCCACATATCTTGGGTTCTATCTGACTTAGAGTTTTTCTGATGGTATACTCCAAAAGTTGGGACTCTCCCCTTTTGGTGGACACTGGCAGCTTTTTTCTACTATGCCCAGAACCAGTGATATCAGCCTTACAGCAGCTGGTCCCTGTTCCAGCTCCACACGCCTAATATGCAGTTTTGTATTTTCATTGGTGGGTTGTTCTGGCTCCTGAACTCTGATCCCTAAGTCCCCAATACCATCTGAAAGGTGGGGCTAGTTTTGTTATCCAATTCAAAGCTAAGAAATCTATTTTCAGGAACTGGAAAGCAAGCTGCCCTCTGATGATTAAGCCCACTTTACTATCCACTCCTCCCCTGCATCCTAAACACCCCCTAAACCCTGAAAGTCATGTACTGGGGCCCCTTCATTCAGTCCGATGCCCCCTTCTACAGTTTAGTGTTCTCCCTCCTGCCCCATCTGTGCAGTAAAGGAGTAATTAGCAAAAATTACTGCTCCAGGTTCTACATACTGAGCGGAAGATAGAACACTCCCTACTGCCCGCGGGACATCAAAGCTCCCGCTGATAGCACCCCCCCCCACACACACCGCTGGAGGCTGGGTAGGGGGTCCAGTACATTGCTGTGACCAGGGGCCTAAACTGCTGTTAAGACGGCCCTGCGCAGGGCATCTTCTTTGTTGATCCGGGCATCTTCTGGACTCTTCCATAGCCACCAGAACTCCTCCTGTGGTGTTCATCTTCTTTCTCCGTTTCTGTATGACTTCTGGCTCTTCCGCCAGCCGGCGTCTGAAGTCAGCTGCTGGGGGAGAGCTGAACTACGACGTAGTGAGCTCTGATTGGCTCGCTCCAGTCTCTTGCCATTGGCTGCTGGTCTGGGAGCCAATTACAGTTCCAGGTTCAAATTCCCGCTGCCGGCACTTCCTATTGGCTGCCAGTCTGTTGCCAAATTTGAAAAGGAGCTTCCACTAAATAACCTACATTGGGCTTTGCTGAATAACCTGAATTGGGAGCCAACAGATTTTTCTGGCACTGGACACCCGCAGCTGCATTTATCCTGGTGTTGAGAGTGGACATGATGACTCAGTGCTGGGACACATTTCCACCCAGACACCTGCATAGCCCCACATAATGCATAGGGTGTATTTCAACCTGTTGCAGCCTGGAATCATCAATAAAGGAACAATATTTCTGTGCAGTATTTCTTCAAAGAGCTGTATTAAGTTTTGTGTCAGCAACACTGGTACCCCACAAAGTTGCATCATCCCTGGAATTGTATGTCATTGCATCTATGTACAGAGACACTCAGTTTATGCTGAGCCACTTTAATCCTCCATTACCACCTACCCCCCATTTTATGTGCACCGATGAAAGAGCTAGCTGGCAAAGATTGTTAAGTTAAACCATTCATTGCAGAGACTCATTAAACTAAGGATAGATTTTCGGTATCCGGTCTGTAGGTCGACCACACTTAGGTCGACAATGTCTAGGTCGACCAATACTGGTCAACAGTAAGTAGGTCGACAGGGTTTCTTGGTTGACATGGTCTCTAGGCCGACATGTACTAGGTCGACATGACAGAAGGTCAACATGAGTTTTTTTATGATTTTTTTTACTTTTTTTTTACTTTTTCATACATTACAAACCACGTGGACTACAACTGGGAATGGTAGCCTGTGCCAAGCGTAGTGAGGCACCTTTCCCAAAGCATGGCAAGTGAAGTGAACCATGCGAGGGGACACGGTGCACTAATTGGGGTGCCCGTTCACTCTACGGCGAAAACAACACAAAAAATAAATTAAAAAACTCATGTCGACCTTGATCATGTTGACTTACAGACCTTGTCGACCTAGAAACCATGTTGACCTACTTATTGTCGACCAATAGTGGTCGACCTAGACACTCGACCTATGATCCACACCCAGATATTCTTATGGAACTTATTGCACTCATAAGATTAATGAGTAGATTGTTTGCTATTATCTTATTTATTGTGAATGTTATTGCCATTTAATGAATGCATTTGAATTATTGCACTAACAGGCCTTTATTGTGTTTGCTAATATTTCTATATTACATATATTACAGCCGCAGTGTGTGTTGCTGTGACAGAGTTTTCATGTGTATCTATTTGTAGAAACTATTTTAAATGTTTCATTATTGACATTGCACTGTCTGTCCAAACAAGGCACAATAGTGTTGCCCACAGCACTGGCCTAGATCTAAAGTATTATGGGGTCACAGTAGTTGTGGCCTATAAGCAGTGGTGCAAGTAGAAATAGTTTCTTAGTGGTACTGAGTGCCGAAAAATGGGCATGACCATGTGTTGTCAGGGGCGTGGCCACATGCTACTAGTGGGAGTGGCTACATGACACAGCCCCCTTTTTTTGGGGGGGGGGATCTGGAGGCAAAGCTAAAAATATATAGTAATGCCTCCAGTATAATAGAAATATATAGTGATACCTCCATTATAACAGGAAAATACAGCCACTGTCGCACTCCCAGTAACCCTGACAAAGAGATGCCATGGTCTTGTTGCTTTGTGGTACATTATAATTGAGGTAATGGCAAAGTGTATGGCTGACAAATTCTTAAGGGTACTCCATACCCGAGCGTATCCACATACTTGCACCGCTGCCTATAAGGATTTGCAAAATTGATTGTATAGTTTTATCCTACCTCTGCTAATTGCTCCTTTACATTTAAACAGTTACAGTGACGCAGTGTTGCAGATTAGTAAATCAAAACGTGACTTCATTTCTGGGTGACTGCCCTATATTTGGGATTCAGGGTACTCTTTTCCTCTGCATGCAATGACAAGATGAAGAGTATGAAGAGCTTTCTAAGACCAGGTCCTATCCACACCACACAAACCTTCACTCTCCACTATTGTGTCACATTGCACTCTTATTGAATCACTAGTTAAAATCCAGTTAAAATGACAGACATCAGGGCCGGAGTATAGGGGTGGGCAGTCACTACTCACACAGGAACTGCCATGTTTATGGTAGTCCTGCTGCTGGGAACTGGGGCTCTGTCATGCTGAGCAGGTGTATGTGTGTATGTGTGTGCGTGTGTGTGTGTGTGTGTGTGTGTGTGTGTGTGTGTGTGTGTGTGTGTGTAACATTAGCCTTTTATATATATAATGCTGTATATCTGTAATGGTCAGGCTATAATGATGCTGCACTGTATAAACGAGTACTGGCATGTATAAGCTCACCAGTCCCCGCACAGCTCCCAGCTAACCTGTGGGTAGAGGAATCCAGAAGCCACCAGCAGCTGGCAGGAGGGCTCTGGGCATGGCCTATCCGGGGTGTGGGAAGTGTGAGTACAGGACCCTGTCCCTGCAATTGAGCCGGTTCTCTGCCTCCTCCTCACTTGCCTCATCTGCAGACCCTGCACCAACTCCTCCTCCCTGTCACCACACTGCTCAACCCACACAGGGTATCACCCCTTACTGCTGGACTGATTCCTCTTCTCCTCCCACCAATAAGTGGCCACATGTGTCTCCGGTGGCTGTGCCCTGAGCACTGTGGGAATGTGGTTCCAATGTCTTTTTACTGATTACTGCTGCCACTTGTTGCTGAGTCTCGTGATGGCAAGTAACTTTGGGTTGCAGCATAGTATATGGAGGAGGGGGTGCAGAGTATGCGGTATATGGTGGGAGCAGTATATGGAGGAGGGGGTGCCCATTATGTAGGGGGCACTATATGGAGGGGTATGGGGGTGCAAGTTGTATGTAGCAGCAGTATATGGTGGGAGGTACACAATATGGCAGAGGATGGGGCACTGTATATAGGGGCAGTATATGGTGGGGTTGCAGTGTACTGTACATAGGGTTTGTATGTGTGTGTCCCCTAAAGGGAGCACCGTTAGGTGCCCTTCAGTGGCAGCCAGCGGCACCGTCACAGACATTATCCTTTTATGTAGGTCATTATAAATGGTAACTGCCACACCAAAGACCTACCCCTACCCCCACTCTCTCTTACCCCAGCACTCTCTCCTCATATGCAGCAAGTGCAAAAAAGTCAGATCAGTATTTTAGCAGCAGGCTGTAACATCTCCCTGCACTTTCACTTTCAGCTGTGACAGCTTAACGAGTCATTTGGTCCATGGGGTAGCCTCTAGTGGCCACCGGATCACATAACAGAAGTCAGGAGCAGCCTTAGCATTTAAATATTGTTTTCTTTTTTAACAAATAATTTTTCTGATCGATAACAGTAGTTTGGTGGTAAGCCCTATCCAAGGACCACCATTATACATTGTAACTGTATTTAGTCCTAGTACTTATTGTTGGAATCTTTGCCAATTATATTTGGTTCTGCTTAGTACTGTCCATAATAGAAGACATTTGATAGGCTATAATTGAAAGTGTTAGAGTTGCCCTGTCCCGTGTCCACAGCTACGTTGGAAGCAGAGAAGCTTCAAATGTTTGGTTGTTTTTTTTTCAGAGCTCCTGGCTAAATGTAAGTGTACCATAAGTCCTTACCAAATTCATGTTGGAGTTCAAGGCAGGTACTAATATTGGTAGGGGAAGTTATCCTGTTAAACTGACTTCTAAAATGGAAATCAATACTTGCCTATATATTACTAGAGCCCTTAGGGAGATCCCAGAGGGAACGTTCAGGCTTAAGGGACTTGGCGTGATTATCACACTACTATGCTGTTCAATAGTGTGTGCCCACGATGACATGATTCACTTTGAGTTACATTATCAAGCCCCCAAACCACCTTCTTCACTAGGGAAGTAGACAGATCTTGTAGGCTGGTTTATTTTTTCGGTGGAGTAGCTGCAACACAAAATATAATCAATATTACAGAGCATGGGAAGGGGTGGTCTTCAGGTTGCCGGTTGTCAGGATCCCGGCGCACAGTATACCGGCGCCAAAATCCCAACAGCTGGCATACCGACACTTTTTCTTCCTCTTGGGGATCCACGAACCCCCTGGAGGGAGAATAGATAGCATGGCGCGCGAAGCGCGCCACCGTGCCCGCAAGGCGCTCATTTGTGCTCGTCCAGCTGTCGGTATGCTGGTGGTCGGGATTCCGGCGCCGGTATGCTGGTCGCCAGGAGCCCGGCCACCAGCATACCCTACTACACCCCATGGAAAGCTACACAGGGATTAAGCAGAGAAACAAAACCAGATTTAAGTCATGTCCAAACAAATAATTATTAAAAATTTACTTTTTCAATGCCCCAGTAGTGGAATACATGAGGGTGTTAATGCACATCTGAAGGCAGAGCAATAATATACTGTATGCTGATAGGCATTGGTAATGCAACAAAAAGTGTTTCCCTCATAGCTGGATACAATAGTGACTGCCCTTCCTATACACTTGGTTCAGTGATGGGACAACAGACAGGGAGGTACTGAGTGGTAGACTTTCGTTCTCCAGTAATAGCATATATTCGAGGTCATTGTTTTCTGTAAGCCTCAAGGAATCAGTCTGTGCTGAGAGACCAAGGAGATCGGTTGCCAGCTGGGGAGTTAAGGCATGCAGGTCTTTTGTGAATTGTGGTAAATTTTATTAAACAGTTTATGTTATGTTCTGTTTGCTTAAATGAATGGCTGTCCTACTTTAGTTAGTGTTGCCATTTCTTGAACTGCTGTCGGAATAGAATTGGTGTGGTATAATAGATCTACGTGACAATAGATAGTCAATAGGTCGACCCCATATAGTCAACATGCAAAAGGCAGACAAGTCAAAATGTCGACATTCAAAAGATTGAGTGTGTCTAAGATCGACAGATACAAAATGTCAACATGAAAGTGGTTGGCACAAAAAAAAGTAGATGAAAGGTTTTTCGTTTTTTTTGTCCAGATTTTGTCCATTTCACAGTTTGCGACCACGATTAGTGAAAACGCTTGGCTCACCACCCTTCAAGCAAGGTGCCTCGCTCCACTGCCACTGCGCTCAGCACAGGTTACTATTCCCAATCGTTGTCCACGTGGATGGTAAATGAAGCAAACGTTGAAAAAAAAAGAAAAACTTGTCATTCTACTAAATTACACATAAGCACTACTGTAATTGTCTATCTAGATTATAATTACGTTAAGGTGACAAGGTAAACTGACCTAACTCCTTGCTCGATTACTTCAATGTGTAGATGAAGGATTATTAGCAGTATCTAGAATCTCCCTGAATTCAGCTGGGGCCAGCTTTGTGGCTCCGAATCTATGGATCCCTTTACTCTATTCCTTCAAAAATAGACTCAAGTCTTACCTGTTTACTGAAGCATTTCATTACTGTCCCTTGTTAAACTTGTTTTGTATTTTGAGTTGGTAAGGCAAATGTAAAGCACTTTGAGTTCTACTGTGAGAAAAGTGCTATAGAAATAACATTATTATTATTATTATTATTATTATTATTATTATTATTATTACTACAGGTTGAGTATCCCATATCCAAATATTCCGAAATACGGAATATTCCGAAATACGGACTTTTTTGAGTGAGAGTGAGATAGTGAAACCTTTGTTTTTTTGATGGCTCAATGTACACAAACTTTGTTATATACACAAAGTTATTAAAATATTGTATTAAATGACCTTCAGGCTGTGTGTATAAGGTGTATATGAAACATAAATGAATTGTGTGAATGTACACACACTTTGTTTAATGCACAAAGTTATAAAAAATATTGGCCAAAATGACCTTCCGGCTGTGTGTATAAGGTGTATATGTAACATAAATGCATTCTGTGCTTATATTTAGGTCCCATCACCATGATATCTCATTATGGTATGCAATTATTCCAAAATACGGAAAAATCTCATATCCAAAATACCTCTGGTCCCAAGCATTTTGGATAAGGGATACTCAACCTGCATTATTATTATTATTAACTCGGTACAAGTGATGCTTTGAGCTTTATTTATGAAGTGGCAGCTTTTGCAAGCTGCTGCTTCTCGGCAGCTTGGAGCTGAAAATGTAGAACTCCACTGACATTCAGAGGGAAATTTACTAAAAATTATTTTTATAGTAAAATCACAAACTTAGTAACAATTGTGTTGGGTTCTGTTTTGTCTTTTGATGGTGCATCTTGTCAGTTTGTGGCGTATTGTGATATGCGAATTTAGCTGTTATAAAGCAGTGTGTTTGGTGTGTAGTCTGCACAGATCAGTGACATCCATGCAGGCTTTTGTGTTTTCAGTGAAATAAAGATTTGAAATGGTGTGGGGTCCCCCCACCCCCCAAAAAAAGTATAACCAGCACCAAGCTGTGTGAGCCGGTACTGGTTCAAAAAATACAGGTGTGAGGGGGATGCATAGTGGTCCCTTATATTTTCAACAGCCAGCAGGAGGGATGCCACAGCCAGGGAACGTAGTAGACAGCATCCCCCGGCCAAAGCATTTATCCCTCCAACTAGTCACCCCAGCCTATGGATTCCTCAGAAAGTGTTCCTCTTGAGGATCCCCCAGGGCTAGAGTGAAACCTGGAACTATTTCTGGCACCCCTGGGTGGTGGGTGCCGAGTTGATAACATTTCAGTTAAAGTCAGAATAATACTGTCTTTTACAGGAGGACTACATGTTCCAAAAAGCCTCTCCTGCATGCCGGTACTTGGAGAAGCAAAAGTACCAGCATATGGGACATTAAGGGCCCACTGGTACAATAGACCCATGTAAAAGAAATATTTTAAAAAATCACAAGACTCACACACACCGTGGATAGTATAACTTTACATTCACCTTGTCCCTGGTGTCGCTCGGGCCACTTGTCCAGTAGAATCCACTACATGAGTGGGGGGATCCAAAACTCACCTATCCTTGCTGTGTTCGGTCCACTTGATTATGTAGGCATCCCAGGGCATTACAAATAAAAAAACAGTAATCCAAAACCAGACTGGACCTAGGGAGGTATATGTGTATGCACGTATAGCTCCTCTCCGCAAATGTCAGAACCCACATGGCCAATCAGTGGCTATTACCATGGGAACTGATTGGCTGTGAGTGCCATGACTGTCAATATCAGCCTGGCTATTGAATGACAGTCAGGGCAATCACAGCCAATCAGCAGCCAGTTCCCACAGTACTGGCCGCTGATTGGCTGGCGGCTCTGCAAATGACGGAAACCATGTAGATCATTCATGACATTTGCGGGGAGGAACTATATGTGTATAGAGGTATAGCTCCTCTAGGTCTGTCTGGTTGAGGTGATTAATATTTTTTTAAAGCCCGGGAATGCCTACATGGACAAGAGGACCGATCACTACAAGAATAGGTGAACATGTTTTTTTTACACTCCCCCCTCCCCTCCAATTCTACTAGACAAGTGGACTGAGCGACACCAAGGACAAGGTTGCTATATGTGAGCATGTGTATTAAAGTTATAAAATTATAGTGAGTGCAGATCCTTGATCTACTCACTGTCATTGCAATCAGCATTAGGCAATTGAACCTTTGTACATATGCTCACCTTTGCATAAATGTCGTGCTACATTATAATTATCTTATCTTACCTACAGGGATTTGACTTTGTGCAGATTCTCTATGTGCTCAATATATTTTGCAATTTTCTTTATGCAAGAACTGACACATCATCTGGAACGTGCAGATACCTTATTTGTCTAACACTATTATCTTTGTGCATTGCACACATACATCCACATGTCGAGGGTCAGTGGTCTTTATTAATGACCACCATAACCATTACGATTTGACAAAATTGTCATTACACTTAGTTCTGGCATACACTCCATTGCACAACTGTAAATCAAGGCGGGTAAACTGAATTCTCTGATCGACACCTTCATTCACACACTGCAAGATAAAGCCGGGTACACACTGGACGATTTCGGCCTAAAAAAATAAACAATAATGACATAAATGTCCTTATCGGTTTTTTTTTTTAGGCTTATATCATCCAGTGTTTATGGGGTAAAAACAGTGCCAGATTAATGTCCACATGGGCCTGGAGCTGAAATTCATGAAGGGCCTATTGTGTGCCGCTGCAGCAGAGCCAGAGTAAGGGATTGAAGGGGGGGGGGGGGCACTGGCTATATTATCCTGGGCCACCCCCTCTCAGGGGACCCCTATGCCTGCCATCAACCACCGGCCGATTACTTGTATTTTTCTTTTTTTTATGGAGAACTTCAGCTGTTGGAGGGCCCCACCCCCATGTGTTCAGTGGTTTCTTCCAACTCTCCCACCATGAAACCCAGAGCCAGATTAAGCCTTTGGGAGGTTCGGGGCTCTTAAAACATCTGAACTGCAGGGGGTCTGTGGGCCTATTTTCAATGGGTGGCCTGGAGCTGCAGCTCCATTTGCCCCATTGTTAATCTGGCCCTGGGTAAAATTAGTGAACGATGCGCACTCCCGCACGTTGTTCAGCTAGCACCAATATTGAGCTGACATGCAGCTCAACCTGTCAATGTCAGGCTGAGCTGCATGTCCAGGAATGCCAACGGTAATGTCACTGATTGTTATCATTGAACGTTAAACAATATAGTCGTTCATCGACGGCATTTCCAGTGTGTACCTGGCTTTCATTCATAAGTACATGCTATTCATTCAAAAGTACATTTTGGAAAGCATTGATCCTAATATTTGACCAGCATAGGTCTTAAGCATGGTGTGTTACCAATTGTTTGTCTGGGCCAAGTTATTGTTGGGACCAAACCTCCCACTTTTGTGCAATTGTCTGGACATACAGTATGTTTGCCTTGGCCTGGTGATAGATATTTCACATGATTGATTCTATCTGAGACTATTGCATCTCAGATGGTATATACTGTTGACGCTCACTCTCCATGAGGATTATCAGTGGGGGTCATAATCTGTCATTAGTTTCTTATTTTATTGTACTTGATTTCTTTCTACAGTATTCTGTTATGGATCCTTTTCAACACAAATCAATAAAAGCTAAGTTTTAGTTTAATTGGGCAGGGTGAAGTGCACCAACAAAGAGAGTACTTTCCTTCTTTCCTTAGTAGATTGATTTACTCTCATGTGTCACCTCCAATATTTCATTCCCATTTCGGGTGTCATTACTGACACGTTTGGATAATAAGCTACCCTCGCCTACATTTCCATATCCTGTGCTTCGGGCATCCCCTATTTTCCCTTCCCTTAGGACCATGTCAATATAATCCCAGGACCAGCTAGTTTTCCCAATTATAAGGATGCACTATGTGTACTCGTCAAAACAAAATTGTTTAGGATTTGTAGTATTATAAAGATAGGAAGTGTCAGGCAGCCTATAGATTACCTTAAATGGTTAAAATCAGAAATGTTGACAAATAAAAGCTGTGACAATAGTTCTTCACTGTTTAGTGGTGTGTCTTTGTTTGCCTGCATTTTTTTAGACAGAGAAGCAAATAAATATCCTTATTAAAAGTTATAGTATTAAGCAATTTTAAAAATGATATGCTCATTTCTTTGTAGAACATCATCTCTGCAATTTAACTGCAAAGTGAAAATGATTCAAACCTTCTGCTGTCAACCTGATGATTCAGCTCTGGGGACAGCCCGACCCCTGTAGAGTGTTAGCCAGCTAAGGAAACTCTTCTCTGATCTCAGTTGTAGCAGCAATCCTTGTAGGGGCCGCAGATCTGTGCATATGGAGCACTTTACATGTATGTATTTATATAGTTTATTACTCATTATTACTCATTACAGTCAAGTGTTACATGTCTATCAAGTGTATTAAACAGTTTGGCTATTTTAACTTGCATAAAGCATACTTGCCTACCCAGGGTCGGACTGGCCCACAGAGGTACAGGGGAACCACCGGTAGGCCCTAATGCCTGGGGGCCCACCTCCTCCTTTAGGCATCAGGTTCCAGACTGTGCAGTTAAAGTGCACTTGAATTATGCATTATACATATGTTACCTTATACTGCACAGGGCTATGGCATATTTTCTACAGTGGATTTCTAGTATTAATCTGCTACATTATCCTGCATGCACTAGCAGTATTTACAATATATATTTATCATGGGGCCCAGACCATGCAACCCCACTAGAGACTGGCAAACACTCCTAAACATGGGGCCCTACCACTGCATTCCCCCGGTGAGCCCTTCATGCCCCAGTCTGACACTGTGCCTACCCTCCCGGAATGACCGGGAGGCTCCTGAAAATCGGGTGGTGCTCCCAGGCCCCCCAGAATGGTCGACAAGTGTCCCACATCTGCCGCCAGCTCCCGCTACCCCCCTTGGCCGCCCACAACGGAGCACCAGTCGGCAGTCCGAGGGGGACCTGATGACGCAATTCGCGCTGAATTGCGTCATCATAGCTCCGCCCCTCGCTCTCCAGTGCCTGTTTCCTCGGCACTGAATAGCGGGGGGCAGAGCACAATGATGTTTTTATGCCACCATGCCCAGAACACGCCCCCTCACTACCGGATACGCCCCCCTGTTTGCCGACCAGGCTGCCCTTCCCGGAAGAGGGGGCAGCAATATCAGCAAGTATGGCATAAAGTCAGGAATCATCTGCTGAATATACAGATTGGAATGTTTGCAAATACTGTATGTTCAGCTAATTTGATAAGCAGTTTCATACTTGTGATGTACTGTAGGAGCATTATGAGTTGCTCAAGTATTTATATGAAAAGACTTCACACACTTGGTTGAGCAATGGACTATAACCTTCTTGTGAATATGAGATAGGCACAGTTGCGTAAATTCGTTCCAGTTGCCCGGATTCAAGATAAATATTGATGCCTCCGCCCCCCTATATATAGATAAATAAGTGTGTGTGTGTGTGTGTGTGTGTGTGTGTGTGTGTGTGTGTGGAGTGTTCTGATAAAAAAAGTATATACAGGTACACCACCAATTTTCCGGCAACCGATGATCCGGAACCTCTTTTAATCCGGACAATTTTGATTTGTCCGGATTAAAGGGGGTTAGGGACATCCTTTAATCCGGAACATTTTCTGCGCATGGGCGTAACACGCAATACGCGCAAGTGTCAGTGGGTACAGCTTCCACAGACACTGCAGGTGACACAGCAAGCATCAGTGGGGCTGTTATGGCGTCCAAGGTCACAGCAAGTACCGCACATGGGTGGAAGACACAGCGCGCACAAGTGTCAGTGAGTACAGCTTCTGAGGGCACTGCAGGTGACACAGCTAGCATCAGTGGGGCTGTTATGGCGTCCAAGGTCACAGCAAGTACCGCACATGGGCGGAAGACACAGCGCGCACAAGTGTCAGTGAGTACAGCTTCTGAGGGCACTGCAGGTGACACAGCAAGCATCAGTGGGGCTGTTATGGCGTCCGCAGACAGTTCAAGTGACAGTAGTGCTACTATGCCTTCCAAGAACAGTGATGGTACAGGTATAAAGCATAAACACAAGTCTATATCGGTGCAGGTAAAAGCTGAGATATTCCGAAAACTCGACCGCGGTGTTTCAGTGAAGAAGCTGTGTGATACATACGCTCTCGGTTCCTCAACAGTGTTTGACATAAAAAAACACAGGGAGAAAATATTACAGTTCTTTGCAGAAAGTCAATCTAAGAAGCAAATGAGCATTAGGAAAACTATGAAATCTGGTAAAAGCACTGAGCTTGATCGAGTGTTGTTGGAATGGTTTCGACAACGTCGGAGTGATGGTGTAGACTTGTCAGGCATCATGGTACAGGAACAAGCTAAATTGTATCATACAGCACTAAAACTTGACTATGAGTGTGATTACAGTGAAGGATGGCTGCATAGGGTTAAGACACGTCATGGAATTTCGATGCGTAAAGTGTGTGGTGAAAAACGGTCTGCAAACCATGAAGCAGCTGATGACTATGTGGATGAGTTTGCAAAGCTTGTGGCTGATGAAAACCTCACCCCCCAGCAAGTTTATAATGCTGATGAAACTGCACTGTATTGGCGATGTACCCCTTGGAAAACTTTATCAATGGAGGATGAAGAAGCCCCCACAGGGTTTAAACAATCTAAGGACAGAGTTACTGTCCTAGGTTGCTCCAATGCTGCCGGAACTCACCGATGCAAGCCACTAGTGATCGGAAAAAGTAAATGCCCTAGAGCTTTAAAAGGTGTTAAAGTGTATCCTGTAATTTATTGTGCAAATAAAAATGGATGGATTACCACCGAGTTAATGCTAGAGTGGTTTGAAAAGTATTTTGTGGCAGAAGCCAGAGCACACTGCACATCTGTAGGCCTACCAGAGGACTGCAAAATCCTTCTTATTCTGGACAACTGTTCAGCTCACCCTAGAGCTGAACTGCTACGCAAGAATAACGTGTTTACAGCATACTTACCACCAAACTGTACATCTCTTATCCAACCACAAGATCAAGGAATATTGCGCTCTATGAAGGCCAAGTATCGTACACTTTTCATGAAAATCATGCTAGATGTGGTTAATTCAGGCAAGCCTATTGAGTCGTTTATCAAAGACTTTAACATGAAAGATGTACTTTGGTTTGTTGCTAGTGCCTGGGAGAATGTAAATTCGTTAACACTAAAGAATGGTTGGCATAAGTTGTGGCCTGCCATGGTGTTTGAAAATGCACCTGATGAAGATCCCATTATTGCCTTCACAGGATTTCGCGTAGCAAATGATGATGAATGTGTTCTTGAGTTATTTGAATATGCAAAAACTTGTACTGCAACTGCTGCCAACAACCTATCAAGTAGGCTGAACAAAGAAAATCTGGCAGAGTGGATGGAGGTTGACGTTGAAACACCTGTTGTGCGTCACTGTACTGACTCTGAAATTATAGATATGGTTTTGAATCCTGCAAAAATCACTGAAAGTGACGATGGTGACAGTGAAGAAGAAAATGTTATTGAAATCCCCACTGGTATTGACAAGCTGATTGAGATGATAAGTGAGCTAATCAAAGGACTAGAACAACGTAACTTTGTGACAGAACAAGAGCTAATGCATTTTCACTTGATGAAAGAAAAACTGTACAGGGAAAGGTCAAAACTTATGAAACAACCTCGCCTTGATGTCATGTTTAAGAAGCTATGCAAGAATGTGCCTAAGAGCAGTACCTGTTCTCTAGCATCTCCAATTCCTCCAAGTTCTAGATCAGGTCCCTGTTCCCCAGACATCCCAGACGCAACTGTCCCACCTGAAATACTTCTTCAAGACCAAGCTGATGATTAGGTTGTAGTGGGAGTTGGACTGTGGGAGGTTTAGAGTTGGGCTGTGGAAGTTATAGGGTAGGTTGCAATAGGAGTTTGGCTGTGGAAGGTTTAGAGTTGGGCTGTGGAAGGTTTAGAGTTGGGCTGTGGAAGGTATAGGGTAGGTTGTTGGGCTGTGGAAGTTATAGGGTAGGTTGTAATAGGAGTTGGGCTGTGGAAGGTTTAGAGTTGGGCTGTGGAAGGTATAGGGTAGGTTGTTGGGCTGTGGAAGGTTTAGAGTTGGGCTGTGGAAGGTATAGGGTAGGTTGTTGGGCTGTGGAAGGTTTAGAGTTGGGCTGTGGAAGGTATAGCGTAGGTTGTTGGGCTGTGGAAGGTTTAGAGTTGGGCTATGGAAGGTATAGGGTAGGTTATTGGGCTGTGGAAGGTATAGGGTAGGTTGTAATAGGAGTTGGGCTGTGGAAGGTTTAGAGTTGGGCTGTGGAAGGTTTAGAGTTGGGCTGTGGAAGATATAGGGTAGGTTGTTGGGCTGTGGAAGGTTTAGAGTTGGGCTGTGGAAGGTATAGGGTAGGTTGTAGTGGGAGTTGGACTGTGGGAGGGTAAGAGTTAGTGTCATTTTGCATGAGGTTTAGTACTTTCCTTGTAGTGACTGTTTCACTTACTGTTAATGGTTGTGCAAAACGTACCTGATACCTGTTTTGCTTATAAACAGTTTTGCATACACTACTGTGTTTATTCATTAATTAATATTATACTGTAGCATATATTTTACTATTTATTGCTTTAGAAATGTTCTGAAGGTGCAAAATTAGTTTCCACCGTTAATCCGGCAAAATCGATAATCCGGCACGGCACTGGAACCTAGGATGCCGGAAAATCGGTGGTGTACCTGTATATATATATATATATATATATATATATATATTAGTGATGAGCGGGTTCGGTTCGTCGGAATCCGAACCCCTCCGAACTTCACCCATTTTACACGGTTCCGAGGCAGATTCGAATCTTCCCGCCTTGCTCGGTTAACCCGAGCGCGCCCGAACATCATCATCCCGCTGTCAGATTCTCGCGAGATTCGGATTCTATATAAGGAGCCGCGCATCGCCGCCATTTTTCACTCGTGCATTGGAAATGATAGTGAGAGGACGTGGCTGGCGTTCTCTCAGTTTTATTCAGATGGCTGCAAATATCTGTGCTGACTGATTTATTGTGGGGACTGGGGACCAGCAGTATTATATAGGAGGAGTACAGTGCAGAGTTTTGCTGACCAGTGACCACCAGTATTATACGTTCTCTGCCTGAAAAACGCTCCATATCTGTGCTCAGTGTGCTGCATATATCTGTGCTCACATTGCTTTATTGTGGAGACTGGGGACCACCAGTATTATATAGGAGGAGTACAGTGCAGAGTTTTGCTGACCAGTGACCACCAGTATTATACGTTCTCTGACTGAAAAACGCTCCATATCTGTGCTCACACTGCTTTATTGTGGGGACTGGGGACCACCAGTATTATATAGGAGGAGTACAGTGCAGAGTTTTGCTGACCAGTTAACACCAGTATTATACGTTCTCTGCCTGAAAAACGCTCCATATCTGTGCTGCATTGTAGTATATAGTAGTACAGTGCATCATTTTGCTGACCACCAGTATATAATATATAGCAGTACGGTACAGAAGGCCACTGCTCTACCTACCTCTGTGTCGTCAAGTATACTATTCATCCATACCTGTGGTGCATTTCAGTTGTGCACAGTTTGCTGACCACCAGTGTATAGTATATAGCAGTACGGTAGAGTAGGCCACTGCTCTACCTACCTCTGTGTCATCAAGTATACTATCCATCCATACCTGTGGTGCATTTCAGTTGTGCGCAGTATATATAGTAGTAGGCCATTGCTATTGATACTGGCATATAATTCCACACATTAAAAAATGGAGAACAAAAATGTGTAGGGTAAAATAGGGAAAGATCAAGATCCACTTCCACCTCGTGCTGAAGCTGCTGCCACTAGTCATGGCCGAGACGATGAAATGCCATCAACGTCGTCTGCCAAGGCCGATGCCCAATGTCATAGTAGAGAGCATGTAAAATCCAAAAAACAAAAGTTCAGTAAAATGACCCAAAAATCAAAATTAAAAGCGTCTGAGGAAAAGTGTAAACTTGCCAATATGCCATTTACGACACAGAGTGGCAAGGAACGGCTGAGGCCCTGGCCTATGTTCATGGCTAGTGGTTCAGATTCACATGAGGATGGAAGCACTCATCCTCTCGCTAGAAAACTGCAGTGCCACTCCTAGATGGGCCAGGTGTTTGTGTCGGCCACTTGGGTCACTTAGCTTAGTCACACAGCTACCTCATTGCGCCTCTTTTTTTCTTTGCATCATGTGCTGTTTGGGGACTATTTTTTTGAAGTGCCATCCTGCCTGACACTGCAGTGCCACTCCTAGATGGGCCAGGTGTTTGTGTCGGTCACTTGGGTCGCTTAGCTTAGTCATCCAGCGACCTCGGTGCAAATTTTAGGACTAAAAATAATATTGTGAGGTGTGAGGTGTTCAGAATAGACTGAAAATGAGTGGAAATTATGGTTATTGAGGTTAATAATACTATGGGATCAAAATGACCCCCAAATTCTATGATTTAAGCTGTTTTTGAGGGTTTTTTGTAAAAAAAACACCCGAATCCAAAACACACCCGAATCCGACAAAAAATTTTCAGGGAGGTTTTGCCAAAACGCGTCCGAATCCAAAACACGGCCATGGAACCGAATCCAAAACCAAAACACAAAACACGAAAAATTTCCGGTGCACATCACTAATATATATATACACATATATATATATATATATATATATATATATATATATATATATACATACATACATTTCATTGTCATTTATTTTATATCACACATTTCCTAGTAACCAGGATTAGCGCTCATGGCCTTACACACTGAAGGCAGACATCTTGCTGATAGAGCTATTTGCTCCTGCATAGCATGCCTGCAGATTCTAACTATATGAAGCTACTTAGAAGTGTCAGTTCTACACCATTGCAACTAGGCAGATCTATGTAGTGTACAGGCACACACTACATAGATCTGCTCAGTCACTCACAATGCTTTATTATTTCTATGACAATTATTTTACAAGTGTCACACCCAGGATTAGAACCCAGAACCTAGTACACTGGAAACAGGCTCTTTACTGATGGAGCTCCTGTATAGGAAGCATGAGAATTATATGACGTTACTTGTAATTGTCAGAGAAGTAACTTCATATAGGAGGTTATTCAGTAACGATTGCAAACTCTGCTTTTTAGCAGAATTAGCAATCCTTTGAATCGCATGATGGGGACCGCCCATCACAGGGCAAGCCCGCCCAGCATGCAGCCCACTGCCTACTCATGCTGAAATTGTAATCCAGATGCAATTACTGCGTGACCACTGAAAATGTGGATGCCTCCTGGCGGCACGGCTTAGCTGCATCGACAGAAGAGCCGCCACCATTTTTTAGTTTGGAGCGGCTGCGTGTGACAACATGCAGCCGCCCCGAAAATACAAATGACACCCCTCCGTTTCTGCCGCCATGCATCCGTTGGTTAAGTGCCGCCCCCACAACGCTCCGTTTCCGCCTACAAAACGGAGCGTTGCCGCCCCGCGAATGCCCCTGCCTGTCAATCAGGCAGAGGTGTTCGCAATTACTGCGGGTCACCCTCATTGAATGTGGACACATGCACAGGATGGGTCCAGCGCATGCACATGCGAGGGTCATTCGCAAAACCTATGCTTGCATCGCAATGAGCTCAATGACCCCCATAGTTAGAATTCCCATGCTTCCTATACAAAATAGCAAATAGCTCCATCAGTAAGGCGTCTGCTTTCAGTGTAATAGGTCATGGGTTGTAAATCTTGGGTATGACACTTGTAAAATGTATCTATAATAAAGAGGGTGTGACTTGTAAGGTGCAGTGAGGTAAAGATATCAGTGGCTATCAATGAACTTAATTAATAATGGTGTCACTGAAACACAGAATGAGAGGAAAGGTGCCCCCCTACATAGCAGGAGCCCGGCGGCAGCTGACTCTGTTGCCTCCCACAGTTACGCCTCTGGTTAGGCATCTTACTGCTTCTTATTTAAGAGGTGCACACATTTTGAGTTATGAGGAAAGAAAACAGAAGAAATATTAGTTAGGGATTAGTACAGTTATTACAAGTGTAGCGTTGTTCACTTTTACTATAATTTATTTGTATAGTGACTATGAGTATGATGTATTAATTCCCATACAGTATGTAAAGAAAAGACTGGCATGCACAATCATGAGGGATCCGTTAATTATGGGGAGACTGAGATTTTTGCGTAAGAAAGCCAATAGACTTCTATAGGCAATGCCATCCATAGATCTTCCCACAGAGGCATCTGTCAGTCCCAAATAAAGGACTCTCTCATAGTACTGTGCTCACTGATTAGCACAGTATTTTCTATGAGGAATGAAATGGCAGGGTAGGACATGAATCATAGTAGTGTGGGGCATTACTAGGAGACAGAGTGGGATATCCAATTATCCCCGGAAAAAAATCGGGTCCGAAAAACAGCAGTTTTTCTGACTTTTTTCCCGATGTTTCACAATTTTTTTTTATACTGGCTATCCAGATTGATCGCCTGTAAAAAAAAAAAACCTCCCGAAAACACACAGGTTCAGTGAAACCTGTGCGTTTTCATGTGAAACAGCCCCGTTTTCGGACAAAAACGGGGCTGTTTCCGGGGATTCTGCAACGCCTGCCGGAGGCAGGTGAAACAAAATCCCTGATAAGCCGTGGCACGCGCCGGTTTATCAGGGCTAATTAGATAGCCCCCGGTGGGACAATTAGCCCTGGTAAATTACCGGGGCTAATTGGCTATACCCCAGAGACCTCAACCTTTATGAGTGCTGCAGAGTCCTTGTTTTCAGGCTGAACACAGGCTGGACGCAAGTGCATAGCAGCTATTTCCGGGAAATGTTTCTTGCAGTGCTGCTTGTGTGAAGGCAGTGGTGAAATTACAGGTTCAATTTAAATGTCTAAAAATATTCAATCATGCACCTATAATAATAATAATAATAATAATAATAATAATAACCTCTGCTACTTACAGTAGATATTAAATGCTATATAAATAGAGATGTGCATGCAGAGAAGTAACTAGGTGTGTGCCGATGGTGCCTTGCCCACAGCGCAAATGCACTGAGGGCGCACCAACAGGCATCACACCTGCACGGCCGCTAGCTCCGGGTCCAGACTCACTGCTGCCTGTGTCCCGCTGAATGTGGCACCGCCAGCGTCCCGCTGAAGCCGCCGCCCGTCAGCCTGCATGTGTCCTGCTGAAGCCGCCCGCCCACCTGTGTCCAGCTGAAGGCGCCGCCACCCACCCACCTGTGTCCCGCTGAAGCCGCCGCCCGCCTGTGTGCTGCTGAAGCCGCCACTGCTGCTGTAAGGTCCCGGCAGCGCTGCGGCTGAGGTGTATGTCAGGCTGGTCTTCTCATTGGCCCAGCGGCAGCCTGGCCTGAACGCCGGCTCGGCCTACCTCCCCTGCAATTCGGGAGAGATGTTACGTGATGACGTCAGACGTCTCTCCCACACTGCCCTGCGCCCTGCCCCTACTGCTGCACAGCGAGGAGCTGCCGTAACGTGTAAAAAGGGGGACGCTGTCTGCCGTAATGTGTAAAAAGGGAGACGCTGTCTGCCGTAATGTGTAAAAAGGGGACGCTGTCTGCCGTAATGTGTAAAAAGGGGGATGCTGTTTGCCGTAATGTGTAAAAAGGGGGATGCTGTTTGCCGTAATGTGTAAAAAGGGGGATGCTGTTTGCCGTAATGTGTAAAAAGGGGGACTGTCTGCCGTAATGTGTAAAAGGGGTGTAAATGGTGTAGTGGCGCTACTGTGCAGTGTAATTTGAATAATGGAGAGTACTGTGCATCGTAGTATGAATTGGTATTATTTTGTGGCCACACCGCTTCCCTATGAAGCCCCACCCCTACACACACACTGCCCATATTTTACATAGGGGGGTGCCAATGCCGTTTCTTGCACACAGCGCTAAAATGCCTTGTTACGGCACTGTGTGCATGGATTAAGGAATTCTAGATAACAGAATGCTGACAAGAGGCACACAGAGCCAGGAAGTGACAAGGTGGTGATAGAATCCTATGATGCATAAAGGGGTTAAATGCACATGATTTAAGCATAGTATTACCATTTTATAAATCACTAGCACTATTCAGACCGGGTTGGGTACGGAATGCAGGCAGTCAGAATCCCGGAAGTGAAATCCCAATGGTTAAATGCCAACTGATACTGGTGAGAATTCTAACCAAGGGGTGTTACTGTGGCCAGTGACACCTGGTGCACCGACAAGCCGAAGGCGCATGTGTGGGAATGGGGTGTGGCCTTACTGCCCAACCCTGTTTTCATCACTCCAGGGGCGTGCTCAGCATTGTCGGCTGTGACATGCGCCGAGTGCTGCATGTAATGTGACAGTGCAGCACCTGGCTCCTGTCAATGAGGAGTAGTCGGTATTTTGGTGTCACCCCTAGGAGGGTGACACCCCGGTGCAACCCGCACCCCTCGCACCTCCATACTTACACCGCTGTTCTAACCCTAGCCTTAACCCACCCCTCACGCAGCCTAACCCTAACCATCCTCTTCAGCAGCCTAATCCAAACCATCCCCTCCCGCAGCCTAACCCTAAACCTCCCCCCTGGGGGAGGGACCCAACCCTATCCCTAAAACTAAGCCTTATGCTCAACTTCAGGATTCTGACCATCGGGATCCTGACCACCAGGATCTTGAATAATAGTCCCTCAGACCACATCTTGGATATGGGCTAACGTTTTGGGCAGCACTCTGTAAGAAGGACATAGAAGAACTGCAGAGGTTTCAGAGGCACACAGACTCATTAATAAAGGGTTACATTATGAAGTTCGGTCAGAAAAACTAGTTTTGTTTCCTTAATATGTTTCAGGTCATTACAAAGAAACAAACTTTCCATATGAGGACCATATGGAAAACAAAGACAATTGTGAATGGAAGAAAGTCAGTTTCACCGTCAACATACAGTAGGAATGGGTTATTTACTGCAAAGGTCCTTTGTTGCATTAGTCTTTACCCCATTAAGTGGTGCTGGAAAATTCACTAACAAAATGGTACAAAGGATTGATTGGATGCCTTCCTTACAAGATAAGAGAAATGTAGCTATAAATAAAAAGGATCATTATACCATTGTTGAATGAGCCAGGGATTGGCTGCCGGTAAGGCTAAATTGGTTACTGTCACACTTGGGGGTCGATGACCATAAGTAATTGTATCGCCTGAAGCTATCCTATTAGCCCCGATGCGGCAGGCTCCCCCCACCACCAATTTTCACGGTCTATGCTTCAGGTGTCTCAGGCATTAATCCCTGATCCCACACATTTTTCAGTGATAGTGGGTCCGTTTTTGGCCAATGAAAACGGACCCTAATTGGATACCGCAATAATGACCATCGGTCATCACCAGACGAAAACGGATCGGATCTAATCGGGTACCCCCCTTGGTTTTTGTTTCACCTTCTACTAGATCATCTCAGTTAGAATCTATGAAAAGTTCATCTTGATAGAATTGTTATGTAAATCTGATATGATTTGTACCTTGACACCGGGTGTAGTATGGTATGCCGGCGGTCAGGCTCCCGGCGACCAGCATACCGGCGCTGGGAGCCGACCACCGGCTTACCGACATTGTGGCGACTGCAAATGAGCCCCTTGCGGGCTCGCTGCGCTCACCACTCTGCGGGCACGGTGGCGCGCTACGCGCGCCACGCTATTTTATTCTCCCTCCAGGGGGGTCGTGGACCCCCACGAGGGAGAATAAGTGTCGGTATGCCTGCTGTCGGGATTCCGGTGCCGGTATACTGTGCGCCGGGATCCCAACAGCCGGCATACTGAAGACCACCCTTGACACCAATATGGTTTTGATTACTTACAGTAAACCAAGACAAATTTAATCTTCTACTGTACTGTTATGTTTCACTGTCAGCTCAGAACATTTACAGCTAGCGGTGAGAACTTGTGACGGCATCCACCTTCTTCCCTTCAGCTTCTAGGGACTGCATCTGCAGCAGCCCTAGAAGCACATTAGAGCTAGCAGAAAGGCTTCCCATTGGAAGACATATTTTCTGATCACAGTTCAGCCACTGCATTCACTATGGGCTTACTGGTGGCGATGGATTTTTACTGGGGGGGCTGCAGCCCCTGAGTAAAATCCGCTACTGATTGGTTTACTGGAATATGTATATGGCTGAGCCACATACAGTAAATAGTCTAACAACTATTGTATGTCGTTTTTTAGCAGCACCTACAGTACAAGCAACTTGAAAAGGACCTCTGTCGTAAATCCTTAAACCAGTATTTTATAACATGAATAAAGGTGGAAAAGCGGCATTATACCGTAAATACAATTTCACTAAATTATAATAAATAAAATACTATCAATCTACAATGTGTAAAATACATATCTTAAAAAATATTCCAGCCTGTATTAAAACAATTGTCACAGTTTAATAATATTATACAATTGATACACATCAAAACCCAGTAAATAATAAATCATATATTAAAATCTGGCCAATGAATGCAGGCATATAACTGAAGTGTAGGGGGTCAACTCTATGGGGACAAGCAAGTGCAAAATGTAATTAATAATTTATAAAATATTCAAAACTAATAAATCAACTTAAAAATATACATTGCAAGTGAACATTACATTATGTATGAAATAAAATACTCAAAAATATTTCAATGATATTTCTGAAATTAAAAAAAGCTGGGTTCTAACTACTTAAATAAATAGTCTTCCTTCCATTGTATAATCTTTCACTATTTAATGTTATGATGCATGCACAAACATGTATTTAATAATAATGGTAAACAAAAAAATGAGTTGTGCAACAGAACATAGGGGGTTATTCATAGTTGATTTCTAGTGAAAAATGTTCGCAGCGCAGCGATTAAGTGAAAAAATGGCACTTCTGCGCATGCGGTGCAGTGCGCACGCGTGACGTACTTTAACAACGGCCAATGTATTTGTACACAAGGTCTAGCGAAGCTTTTCAGTCGCAATGGCAGCCGCAGAGTGATTGACAGGAAAGGGGCGTTTCTGGGTGTCAACTGACCGTTTTCAGGGAGTGTTCGAAAAAACGCAGGCGTGCCAGGAAAAATGCAGGCGTGGCTGGCCGAACGCAGGGCGTGTTTGTGACGTCAAATCCGGAACTGAATGGTCTGAAGTGATCGCAAGCGCTGAGTAGGTCTGGAGCTACTCTAAAACTGCACTTTTTTTTTGTAGCCGCTCTGCGATCCTTTTGTTCGCACTTCTGCTAAGCTAAAATACACTCCGAGAGGGCGGCGGCTTAGCATTTGCACGACTGCTAAAAACTGCTAGCGAGCGATCAACTGGGAATGACCACCCTAATCATATGAAATATAACATGCACGGATGTTTGCGTGTTTTGTCAGTGGCCCATGCATCATTAGAAGCAAGTGCAATTTTTGGATATTCTTCTGGCAAACTGCACTTTTATAAGCTATGAATGTGAGTGCGCCAAATATTCATATGCATCCTTAGCCATGCCAACTGAGACATACTGTATGGTGCGATTATGATGCTGGTGCTAAGAGTAAGGGATGTTAGATGGACATGTAGGTGCAGCAAAATTACCATAAGGGTGTGTTTGTGGAAAAAGATGACCCCTGCCAACCCTATGCGCCTTTTTATTACAGATGAGCGGGTTCGGTTCATTGAGATCCGAACACCCCCCCCCCCCCCCCGAACTTCCAAGGCAGCCTCGGATCTTCCCGCCTTGCTCGGTTAACCCGAACGCGCCCGTATGTCATCACCCCGCTGTCGGATTCTCGCAAGATTCATATTCTATATAAAAAGCCACGCGTCACCGCCATTTTCACTTGTGCATTGGAGATTGAACGGAGAGGACGTGGCTGCGTTCTCTCCCTGAAAAGCTCCGTAATCTGTGCTCAGTGTGCTGCAAATATCTGTGCTCAGTGTGCTGCAAATATCTGTGCTCAGTGTGCTGAAAATATCTACGTTCTCTGCCTAAAACGCTCCATGTCTGTGCTCAGTGTGCTGCAAATATCTGTGCTCAGTGTGCTTTATCGTGGGGACTGGGGACCACCAGTATAATAGTAGTACAGTACAGTAGGCCATTGCTGTATCTTGCAGCTCTGTGTCACTTCAAGTATCCATTCCATATCTGTGCTGCATTTTTGTGAGCAGTATATATATTGTATTACAGTGCAGCATTTTGGTGACCAACAGTATATAGTTGTACAGTAGGCCATTGCTGTGTCTTGCAGCTCTGTGTCACTGCAAGTATCCATTCCATATCTGTGCTGCATTATTGTGAGCAGTATATAGTAGGACAGTGCAGCATTTTGGTGACCAACAGTATATAGTTGTACAGTACATTAGGCCATTGCTGTATCTTGCAGCTCTGTGTCACTTCTAGTATCCTGATCAGTGCTCAATATCTGCTGCATTGTTGTGACCAGTATGTATACTGTACTGTGCGACGTGTGTTATACACCTGGTGATTATACATCCTGTAATCTGTACAGAGCGATGTGTGAGATACACCTGGGGATTATACACCTTATATACTGTACTGTGTGATGTGTGAGATACACCTGGGGATTATACACCCTATATTATTATTATTATTATTATTATCCTTTATTTATATGGCGCCACAAGGGTTCCGCGGCGACCAATTACAGAGTACATAAATAATCAAACATAAATAATCAAACAGGAAAACAGCAATTTACAGTTGATGACAGTATAGGACAAGTACAGGGTA
The DNA here is from genome assembly GCF_028390025.1 of Pseudophryne corroboree. Lineage (NCBI taxonomy): Eukaryota > Metazoa > Chordata > Amphibia > Anura > Myobatrachidae > Pseudophryne > Pseudophryne corroboree. The sequence continues at coordinate 170,830,409 of NC_086446.1, forward strand.
AATAAACATAGTTACACTGACACTGGAATAAGTATCAGGTGGCAGAAGACTGCTGGATGTGGTACAGTTGAAGATTATTAAAGTAAGACAAAGGATAAGCACATGAGGGAAGAGGGCCCTGCTCGTGAGAGCTTACAATCTAAAGGGGAGGGGTAGACAGACATGGGTGACACAGATGGGGTACATAGAGAACGTGGAACAGAGGGTTAGGATGAGATTTGGCTGGGTTTGGTGAAGAAGTGGACCCCCAGAAGGCACAAGTCAATACTTAACATTGCAACATTTTACTGGGCTATGCAGGAAAAAATTAAAAATAGGGGAAAATAAAAATAAAAAAAAAGAATTGATAATTTCTACCGCTTTCAAAAGGTCAATGGAAGCTGAAATAATGGACAACTACCTCATGGAAGCCAGATACAGTATACCAAACAGTACTTAGCAGAGTTAGGAATGAGTGCTTATGAAATACAGTAACATTTTGTCATAATATTTCAGAAACTGCATGGCTGGTCTCTTGCACTCTTTTGCTCTAATACACCACCTGCTTTAGTATTTATATTCAAAAACATTATGTCTCCATAATCCCAAAAATGTCAGTCTTCTTGGAAAGTGGTTTGTTCCTTTGTAAGGGAAAGAGAACAAACATTCTCAAACAACGGTTTCTCAATTACTTTTTCCTCTGGGAAGGGATTGTGGATTCGCAGGAATATCTGAGCATTTCTGTAATCAGAAAGCAGCGACTTTCTACAAATGTTTACGAATAATTCCAGTGATTTTGTCATTTTCTTCCAGTGATTTGGACCAATAACACCATTGATTAGAACAAATAATTCCAGTGATTTTGTCATTTTCTTCCAGTGATTTGGACCAATAATACCATTGATTAGAACAAATAATTCCTGTGATATTGAGGTGTTTGTGTCACTTAGCTTAGCCGTCCAGCGACCACAGTGCACCTCTTTTTCTCTTTTCTTTGCATCATGTGCTGTTTGGGGCCAATTTTTTGAAGTGCCATCCTGTCTGACACTTCCGTATATGTCCAGTGGTACTGCCATTTGATATAATTCCCGACATTACTGCCATTTAATTCCAGTGATTTTGTCATTTTCTTCCAGTGATTTGGACAAATAATACCATTGATTAGAATGAATAATTCCAGTGATTTTGTCATTTTCTTCCAGTGATTTGGACCAATAATACCATTGATTAGAACGAATTATTCCAGTGATTTTGTCATTTTCTTCCAGTGATTTGGACCAATAATACCATTGATTAGAACGAATAATTCCTGTGATATTGAGGTGTTTGTGTCGCTTAGCTTAGCCGTCCAGCGACCACAGTGCACCTCTTTTTCTCTTTTCTTTGCATCATGTGCTGTTTGGGGCCAATATTTTGTAGTGCCATCCTGTCTGACACTGCAGTGCCACTCCTAGATGGGCCAGGTGTTTGTGCGCCCTCTTGGGTCGCTTTGCTTAGTCATCCAGCGACCTCAGTGCAAATTTTAGGACTAAAATTAGTATTGTGAGGTGTTCAGAATAGACTGGAAATGAGTGGAAATTGTGGTTATTAAGGTTAATAATACTATAGGATCAAAATTACCCCCAAATTCTATGATTTAAGCTGTTTTTGAGGGTTTTTTGAAAAAAACACCCGAATCCAACAAAAAAATTTCAGGGAGGTTTTGCCAAAACGTGTCCGAATCCAAAACACGGCCGTGGAACCGAATCCAAAACCAAAACACAAAACCCGAAAAAAATTTCCGGTGCACATCTTTACTTTTTATAGGTAAATCACTTGATTGACTCCTAGTGCAAAACATGCTGCTTTTGATTGGCTGAGTGTCTGAATTTCTTCCACTCATTCTAATAGTACAGTAATGTGTCTGCTGCAATCTATTAGCAGTTATACAGTGATATTTGAAATCGGTCTTCATCAATAAAGCAAAAAAGAGAGCTAGTTGAAAAAGAAAAAAGACAGAGCAGATCGTGTACTGAAGTCTGACTCACTTTTTTCTGGTAAATAGTTCTTTAAACACTGGAAATTATTCTGTGCTTGAGATGTGCATGAAAATGTTTTATTTGTCTTGGTGATAACGACAGTAGGCACCACCAGGGTTGACAGTTTATGAACACATTTACAAAACAAGCTGACAAAGTCAATGAATTGACTGATGATGGGACTAGTCGCTGAAAGATAACCACTCTACTTTATTTTGATTCATCTCAAATTGGCATTTTTCCATTTTCATGTGAAGACTTTGGGCCTAATTCAGACCTGATCGCAGCAGCAACATTTTTATCTAATGGACAAAACCATGTGCACTGCAGGGGGGACAGATATAAAATGTGCAGAGACAGTTAGATTTGGGTGTGGTGTGTTCATACTGAAATCTAAATTGCAGTGTAAAAATAAAGCAGCCAGTACCCTGCACAGAAACAAAATAACCCACCCAAATCTAACTCTCTCTACCAATGTTATATCTGCCCCCCCTGCAGTGCACATGGGCCCTCATTCCGAGTTGTTCGCTCGCAAGGCGATTTTAGCAGTATTGCACACGCTAAGCCGCCGCCTACTGGGAGTGAATCTTAGCTTCTTAAAATTGCGAACGAAAGATTCGCAATATTGCGATTACACACCTCGTAGCAGTTTCAGAGTAGCTTCGGACTTACTCGGCATCTGTGATCAGTTCAGTGCTTATCGTTCCTGGTTTGACGTCACAAACACACCCAGCGTTCGCCCAGACACTCCTCCGTTTCTCCAGCCACTCCCGCGTTTTTTCCGGAAACGGTAGCGTTTTTTCCCACACGCCCATAAAACGGCCTGTTTCCGCCCAGTAACACCCATTTCCTGTCAATCACACTACGATCGCCTGAGCGAAGAAAAAGCCGTGAGTAAAAATCCAAACTTCATAGCAAATTTACTTGGCGCAGTCGCAGTGCGGACATTGCGCATGCGCACTAAGCGGAAAAACGCTGCGATGCGAAGAAATTTTCCGAGCGAACGACTCGGAATGACCTCCATGGTTTTGCCCAATTGCTAACAAACTTGCTGCTACGATCAACTCAGAATTAGGCCCATGGTTTTGCCCATTAGAGAAAGATTGTGCTGCTGCGATAAAGTCTGAATTAGGCCCCTTGTTGTTGCCATTAATCTAAAACTTGTAGCACATCCTGGTGCTGATCAGAAGCCTTATTAGTATGAATTTATTTATTTGTTTATTTATTTATTAACAGTTACTTATATAGCGCAGCAAATTCCGTTGCACTTTACAATTGGAAACAACAGTGATAAAATAAAACTGGGTAATAATAACAGATAGTCATAGAGGTAGGAAGGCCCTGCTCACAAGCTTAAAATCTATAGGGTAATAGGCACTGATACACAGGTATAGGTGTCAGATTGCAAAGGTTCTTGGTAAGCTACATGCATATGATATGCTCACACAGCACTGATTGACTGGGGTCAGGAGGATGGGAAAGTGAAGAAAGAGAAAATATGTGAGGTATGAGTGGACTGTACAGTGGGGAAGCAATTGGATAGGAAAGTTTATGAAGATTATGTGGGCAGTTCCAGAATTTGATAAGCTTACCTGAAGAGGTGAGTTTTCAGGGAGCTCTTGAAGGTTTGGAGACTAGAGAAAAGTCTTACTGTGCATGGAAAAGCATTCTACAGAGTGGGTGACCCAAAGAAAATCCTGCATGTGCGAATGGGAGCGAATAATGGACCCAATTCAGGTTAAGTAGCAGATTCGGCTAAAAAGCAGAATCTGCTACTCAGTACGATCACATGCTGGGGGCCGCCCAGCATGCCAAGTCCAGCCCAGTGTTGCGATCGCAATCTAACTATGATTGCATCGCTGAACGGATTTACGGGTGTCCCCTGCATACGCAGCATGGATTAATTGCGATTTTTGTACTTTGCATGCCTTAGCGAATAGGGACCAGTGAGTATGTATGCGAGACGTAGATCTTGTGAAGAGCAAAGAGGTCTGGTTGAGAGATATTTTGAAATAACCAAAGAGATGTATGTTGGCGCAGTTTGGTTAATGGCCTTGCATGTGAGCATTTTAGATTGAATATGGTAGAATACTAGTAATGGAGGGACTGACAGACCGGATTAAAATGGATTGCAGTGGTGAGACCAGTAGGAAAACTATTGCAATAATCAATGTGGGAGATAATGAGAGCATGGATTTGAGTTTTTGCAGTGTCTTGTGTAAGGAATGGTTATATTTTGGATATGTTTTTTACATGCATGTAACATGATTTTGAGACAGATTGAACAAATGTGGGGGAACAAAGAACAGTTCAGAGTCAAGGATGATACCGAGGCAGCGAGCTTGTCAGGTAGGTATGATTGCTGAGTTATCAACAGTGATAGAGATATCAGGTTGATAACTACTATTGGTCTGTGGAAATATAATTAATTCTGTTTTGGAAATATTAAGTTTGAGGTGGCGAGATGACATCCAAAAGGAAACAGCAGAAAGGCTTTTAGTGACACAGACCAATACAGCTGGTGACAAATCTGGAGAGAATAGGAATATTTGAGTATCATCCACATACAGAGGATACTGAAATCCAAAAGAGCTAGTTTGCCAAGAGATGTGCTATAGCTTGAGAAAAGCAGAAGACCTAAGATTGGTAGACTGATAGAGGTAGCGAAGAAGAGGTAGATTAAAAAAAACGAACACTGAAAGAGCAATTGGATAGGTAGGATGAGAATCAAGAAAGTGATGTGTCCTGAAGACCTAGGGATTGTAGAGCTTGTGTGAGAAGAGAGTGTTCAGCAGTGTCAAAAGCAGCAGAGAGATCTAGAAGAATAAGATGTGAGAAATGGCCTTTAGACTTACTGTAGCAGTGACCAGATCATTCACTACTTAAGTCAGTGCTGTCTCTGTGGAGTGTTAAGAACAAAAGATATATTTGTATTAATTGCTTAATACAAGTTCTGGCGCTATGACTGTGCTGGTTCTCTAAGCTGCTGTTAGAGTGAGAGACAGTCAATCTCTCATAGACTAGAAATACAACGTGTGAAAAATAAAAACAGCACTAATAATAAATCTAAAAAACAGGTGTTTCCTTAAGATAAATCACATACGTTTAATGTTACTCAACATACGTATAAATAAAAATTCTCTCACAAATGTGAACCATAATAAATAGAGCCTCTATAGCCAGTCTCTGACCACCGACGATTTGATGTAAAAAAGCACACCTATTAGTGTTAGTAATGTCCCTGTGACCGGTCACAATATCAACAGGATCCTTAGTTTTAAATATGCAGGTATGTCCAATATTGTGGTTTAATTACCAAATATTTAGTGGATTGGCCGGGTATCCCACCTAGCGAGGGTCCAGAGGCTGTCTACGATCCGACACAGATGTTTGGTGGTTTTCCCTCTATTCATTTTCCACGTCCATAGATTGAAGAATGTCCAAGATAGTGATGACTGCAATGGTATCCTGAAGGTGGCTTTAAAGTGTCAGGGTCAGGGCTGGTTCTCTTACGCGTTTCGCTAGCGTTTGGCAGCTTTATCAGTGGTCTCCAACCTTAATTGGGGTGTGAGCTACTTTTGGAAAATAAAACCTCTGGAAGAGCTACCCCCTCCCCCCAATGCGTGCATGTTCCAGCTAAAGTGGGTGTGGCCTCACAAAAGCAGGTGTGGTCTCACAAAAGTGGGTGTGGCCTCACAACTACAAGTAATGCCGCCTCGAGTAGTGCATATACACAAGTAATGCCCCCCGTATAGTGCCAGATACACAATTAATGCCCCCCCCGCATAGTGCCAGAAACACAAGCAATGCCCCCCCACATAGTGACAGATACACAAGTAATGCCCTCCAGCATAGTGACAGATACACAAGTAATGCCCCCCCAGCATAGTGCTAGATACACAAGTAATGCCCCCCAGCATAGTGCTAGATACACAAGTAATGCCCCCCAGGATAGTGCCAGATACACAAGTAATGCCCCCCAGCATAGTACCAGACACTCAAGTAATGTGAATGGCCAAATATTCTCTGTAAAGCGCTGTGGAATATGTGAACGCTATATAAAATAACTGGTAATAATGTCCCCCAGCACAGTGCCAGATACACAAGTAATGCCCCCCAGCAGAGTACCAGATACACACATAATGCCCCCCAGCATCAGTGGCGTGCGGTGAGGTCAGTGGCTGGTGAGGCACTACAGCCATAATGTCCGCCGAATCCTGCCGATGACCCCTACCGCCGCCGAGCCAATGCCCGCTACTGCCCCTGCGCCGATGCCTGCTGCCACCGCCAATGACTTACAAACTCGCCCACCATCAACTTACCCAGCCCTCCGCCACTAATTTGCATCTCAGTCCGATTCCACCAATGCCCGCTGCCTGCCTGTTCATCATACTTGTGATATATTGTACATTTTTATAGAAAAAAAAATAGTGTTTGGAACTGGGAAGGGAGTGGGAGGAGGACATGAATGCAATTTTGTTGTCCAGGGCTTCCATTAGTCAAATTACGCCGCATAGTAGCGCCACTTACACAAATTACGCCAGGAAGAGCTCCCTTTTACACATTACGGCAGGTAGAGTTCCCTTTTACACATTACGGAAGGTATAGCCTCCTATTACACATTACGGCAGGTAGAGATCCCTTTTTTCAAATTATGGCAGGTACAGCCCCCTATTACACATTACAGCAGATAGAGCCAGTGGCAGAACTAGCGAGCGGTGGGCCCAGGTGCGACAAAATGCTTTGGACCCCCTTCCCCATCCCATCCAAGTCCACCCCCTCACCCCTGGAGAAGATCTGGTGAGGGGGACCTGCACAGGGCCAGGGAAATGGATACCTAGCAACAGTGCCGTAACTAGACATTTTAGTGCTGTGTGCAAGAAACGGCATCAGAGCCCCCCCCTCCCTTTATGTAAAACAGGAGCAGTGCGCGCTGCAGGTGCGTGCAAAATATATAGGGGCATGGCTGTGTGGGGAAGGGGTGTGGCCACAAAATAATACCAATTCATATAACGATGCATAGTAGTGTCTATTATTCAAATTACGCTGCACAGTAGCACCACTACACCAGGTAGAGCCCCTTTTACACATTACGGCAGACAGCGTCCCCTTTTTACACATTACGGTAGACAACGTCCACCTTTTTACACATTACAGCAGACAGCGTCCCCTTTTTACACATTACGGCAGACAACGTCCACCTTTTTACACATTACGGCGGACAGCGTCCCCTTTTTACATGTTACGGCAGACAACGTCCACCTTTTTACACATTACGGCAGACAACGTCCCCCTTTTTACACATTACGGCAGACAGCGTCCACCTTTTTACACATTACGGCGGACAGCGTCCCCTTTTTACACGTTACGGCAGACAACGTCCACCTTTTTACACATTACGGCAGACAACGTCCATCTTTTTACACATTATGGCAGACAACGTCCCCCTTTTTACACATTACAGCAGACAGCGTTCACCTTTTTACACATTACAGCGGACAGCGTCCCCTTTTTACACGTTACGGCAGACAACGTCCACCTTTTTACACAAAACGGCAGACAACGTCCCCCTTTTTACACATTACGGCAGACAAGTTCACCTTTTTACACATTACGGCGGACAGCGTCCCCTTTTTACATGTTACGGCAGACAACGTCCACCTTTTTACACGTTACGGCAGACAACGTCCACCTTTTTACACGTTACGGCAGACAGCGTCCATCTTTTTACACATTACAGCAGACAGATTGCCCTTTTTTACACATTACGGCAGACAGTGTCCACCTTTTTACACATTACGGCAGACAACGTCCCCCTTTTTACACATTACAGCAGACAGCGTCCCCATTTTTACACATTACGGCAGACAGCGTCCCCTTTTTACACATTATGGCAGACAGTGTCCCCCTTTTACACATTACAGCAGACAGCGTCCCCTTTTTTTACATATTACGGCGGATAGCGTCCCCTTTTTACACATTACGGCAGACAGCGTCCCCTTTTTAGACATTACGGCAGACTGTGTCCCCTTTGTACACATTACGACAGACAGTGTCCCCTTTTTTACACATTACAGCAGACAGCCCCCCTTTTTTGTACACATTATTTATTTATTTATTAACAGTTTCTTATATAGCGCAGCATATTCCGTTGCGCTTTACAATTAGAACAGCAGTAATAGAACAAAACTGGGTAAAAACAGACAGAGGTAGGAAGGCCCTGCTCGCAAGCTTACAATCTATAGGGAAATAGGCATAGATACACAAGGATAGATGCTACCTATTGCATAATGGTCCACCAGATTGCTAGGTTCTTAATGGGTTGTATGATGATACCCCACAAAGTTATCCAAGTGTCAGGAGGGTGTGAGACTAAAGAAATACAAGATATGTACGACAGGTAGAGCACATTACACCCCCCCCCCTCTACCCTTAGGGTGTGGTGTGGTGTGGTGTGGTGTGGTGTGGTGTGGTGTAGTGTAGTGTAGTGTAGTGTAGTGTGGTGTAGTGTGGTGTAGTGTGGTGTGGTGTAGTGTGGTGTAGTGTGGTGTGGTGTGGTGTAGTGTAGTGTAGTGTAGTGTCAGCCACTTACATGATTTCTTCTTCTGGCTGCATGCTCCTGACCCGGCGCTCCCTCGGTCTGTACATTGCACTGCAGGGCAGGCCAAGGGGAGTGGGAGGGGGGGGGCGCGGTAGCTCAGCAGTCAGCACGGGGGTCCAGGAGAGGAGGCAGGCTATTGAGCACAGGGAGGACAGAGCGGGGGGCTGATGCCGCGAAAACACGGGGGCTAAGGGAGCGGGGGGGAGGGGGCGCGGGAGCGCAGCTGTGTTTGCGGGGTTAAGGGAGGGGGGGGCAGAGACAGCGCAGTACTCAGCGGCTTCCACTGGTCCTGCGAGAGCGGATCGGGGACGGGAGGAGCGGCTGAAAGCAGTGTGGATATGCGGCCACTAGGAATGGGGGCATCTGACTCTGCCCATCCGTTCCAGCCCACCCGCTGCTGCTGTCCAATGATTGACAGGGGTGTGCCTTGATGTGAGCTCAAGGCACAGCCCCTGTCAATGAGGCAATTGTGATGGTGCCGCTATTCATTCAATTTTCAATGGGCTTTTCCAGCCCCTGATTTGGCTCCGCACCCTGCCCGCCCCCCTCTTCAGACACTTTATCATTGTCACTGGGAGATAAGCGCTCTCGCTGCCTCCCATAGAGATTTAGCTGCAGTGTCAGGTTAAAAATGATTAAAATAATACAAAGTATAATGTGTTATTATCTTTGTATTATTTTAATCATTATGACAGGGGAGGCACTGCCTCCCCTGACTGCATGTCCCTGCCCAGCATTGCTAGATACACACATAATGCCACCCAGCCGTGCCAGCTACACAAGTAATGCCCCCCAGCAGTGACAGATACACAAATAATGCCCCCCCAGCAGTGCCAGATTCACAAATAATACCCCCCAGCAGTGCCAGATACAAGTAGAGCTCACAGTTTTTGGAGTCTGCCCCCGCTCGCTTGTGTGTGATGAGAGGAGATGAAGGGAGCTGCGTGCACTAGCGCAGCACATGCCTCAGTCTCCTGCTTCAGTCCACTCCTCACTGAAGTCCTGTCGCTGACGTCTCCGGCCGCGCGGCCATTTGAAATATGGTGCGGACCGGCAGCCAATCCATAGCCGGCGCGCGAACTCTGATTGGCTGAAGGCCGGCACCATATTAATATGCACCCACCGTCGTGCAAGGCGAGCTACCTAGGAAGCGGTGACGAGCTACTTGTCGCGTTGGCGACCGCTGGGTTAGGGGCTTGAGCAGAGATGAGAGTTTGGAAATATGTTTGTTTGTCAGTGTCCAGGGAATTATGATAGGAGTATCTCATATGTGAGGAAGTCGCTTGGAGTCTCAGGAGAAGAGAATCCAGAAATAGGTGAGAAGAATCAGGATGTTGTTGTCACATCGGGCAGAACCCGGTGTTCACTTTCCATGTCTGACAGCGCTGGTGTCCTGGTGTTGCAGCGGGTCCGCCACAGGCAGGCTGTCATCGATGCCCGCTGCAGTGAGATGTTCTGGTTGGCTGTGACAAGTATTCCCAGCTCCCATATGCATACGCCACTCTGTCTGTGATTCAAAGGGCCAGGCAAGCCAAAACATATCACATTTAGCATCAGATTTAAATCTCCACCCCACTGTATAAATGGATGTCTGCCTGGTTCCAACCCAGTCTGATGACTATGCTTCCGCATGTCTCACAGTGAATAAATCTGTTTCCAGCTCCACTGTCTACCAGGCCTGTACTTGGAAACCTGGACAGAGGGCCATGAACTGCGTGTCAGACGCAGCGCATGCCAAACCTACTCGCAGAGGTCCCAGGTGAAAAACATTGGCACATTAGACTCCTCACCTCTGTTCTGGGTATCAGACAATCCTACAGTACAGGTCAGCATCCACACTATGGGGGTCATTCTGAGTTTATCGCTCGCTGACGATTTTCGCTGCGCAGCGATCAGGGCAAAAAACGGCATTTCTGCACATGCGTATGCCCCACAATGCGCACGCTTGACGTACGGGTACAATGAAAGATGTGAGTTTGCACAGGCTCTAGCAAAGAATTAAGTCGCACTGACGGCCGCAGAGTGATTGACATGAAGTGGGTGTTTCTGGGAGTCAACTGACCATTTTCAGGGAGTGTTTTGAAAAACGTAGCCGTGCCAGGGAAAATGCAGGCGTGGCTGGGCGGACGCTGGGCGGGTGTGTGACATCAAATCCGGACACGAATAGGCTGAAGTGATCGTAAGTGCTAAGTTCTGAGCTACTCTGAAACTGCACAAACTGTTTTTGCAGAGCGCGGCTGCACATGCGTTTGCACTTCTGCTAAGCTAAAATACACTTCCCAGTGGGTGGCGGCATAGCGTTTGCACGGCTGCTAAAAAGTGCTAGCGAGCGATCAACTCGCAATGACCCCCTATATATCCATGAGTTGCGACAGTTGTCTTGAATTGATATAGAATGACAAAAAGACTGATAAACTTCCAAAATAATAAGATTTTAAACCTACCGGTAAATCTTTTTCTCCTAGTCCGTAGAGGATGCTGGGGACTCCGTAAGGACCATGGGGATAGACGGGCTCCGCAGGAGACATGGGCACTAAAAAAGAACTTTAGATATGGGTGTGCACTGGCTCCTCCCTCTATGCCCCTCTTCCAGACCTCAGTTAGAGAAACTGTGCCCAGAGGAGACGGACAGTACGAGGAAAGGATTTTTGTTAATCCAAGGGCAAGATTCATACCAGACCACACCATTCACACCGTATAACTCAGGTAATATGAACCAGTTAACAGCATGAAACAACACAGCCTCAGTCAGAGACTGAACAAAACTGTAACATAACCCTTATGTAAGCAATAACTATATACAAGTCTTGCAGAGTTTCCGCACTGGCATGGGCGCCCAGCATCCTCTACGGCAGTGATTTTCAACCTTTTTTTACTCGCGGCACACCGAACAATATTTTAAAATTACCAAGGCACACCATCAGTTCCCCATAGAAAAAAAACAAAACACACACATTGGCCCTCACAGTCAAAATTAAATAAAAAAAATCCACACATACATTGGCATACACAGAAAAAACAATCACATTGCTCCCCACATAAATCCTATTGCTCCAAACATAAATCAATCACATTTCTCCCCACATAAATCCTATTGCTCCCCACATGAATTATTCACATTGTTCCCCCAGTAAATCCATAATTTCATATTCTCCCCACATAAATCCTATTGAAATCCTATTACTCCCCACAGGAGAAATAAAATAACAAATATCAGCTGTCCTCCTCCCTGTCCCTCAGTGGCGGGGGTTGTTCATAGTGGAGTTCTGCGAATACTGAGCAGCGGTCGGTTGGGCAGGTGTGGATGTGGGTGGGCAAGGAAAGCTGTGTATGCAGGCGGGAACTGGAAGATGTGTATGCAGGCAGGTGGGCTGGCTGGGTGGTGAGACGCGGCGGCTGTGACCTATGATATCACATCGTTTTCAAGGCATAGGTCATGGCCAGAGCATGACTGATCCTCTAAGAAGAGCCCGGGCCAACAGTTCACTCTGAAGGTGCAGGAAGCTGCTCTGGCTCCACGGCACACCTTGCAACTAGTCGCGGCACACTAGTGTGCCACGGCACACTGGTTGAAAAAGCCTGCTCTACGGACTAGGAGAAAAAGATTTACCGGTAGGATTAAAATCTTATTTTCTCTTACGTCCTAGAGGATGCTGGGGACTCCGTAAGGACCATGGGGACTATACCAAAGCTCCAGACCGGGCGGGAGAGTGCGGATGACTCTGCAGCACCGATTGTGCAAACATGAGGTCCTCCTCAGCCAGGGTATCAAACTTGTAAAACTTTGCAAAGGTGTTTGAACCCGACCAGGTAGCTGCTCGGCACAACTGTAATGCCGAGACGCCTCGGGCAGCCGCCCAAGAAGAGCGCACCTTCCTAGTGGAATGGGCCTTAACCGATTTTGTTAACGGCAATCCAGCCGTAGAATGAGCCTGCTGAATTGTGTTACAGATCCAGCGAGCAATAGTCTGCTTAGAAGCAGGAGCGCCAACCTTGTTGGCTGCATACAGGACAAACAGTGCCTCTGTTTTTCTGACCATAGCCGTTCTGTCCACGTAAATTTTCAAAGCCCTGACTACATCAAGGGACTCGGAATCCTCCAAGTCTCGCATAGCCACAGGCACCACAATAGGTTGGTTCATATGAAAAGATGAAACCACTTTTGGCAAGAATTGAGGACGAGTCCGCAATTCTGCTCTATCCACATGGAAAACCAGATAGGGGCTTTTGTGAGACAAAGCCGCCAACTCCGACTCTCGCCTAGCCGAAGCCAAGGCTAACAACATAACCACTTTCCAAGTGAGATACTTTAATTCCACCGTTTTAAGTGGTTCAAACCAGTGGGAATTAAGGAAACTCAACACCACGTTAAGGTCCCAAGGCGCTACCGGAGGTACAAAAGGAGGCTGAATATGAAGCACACCTTCACAAAAGTCTGTACTTCTGGGAGAGAAGCTAATTCCTTCTGAAAGAAACTGGATAGGGCCGAAATCTGAACCTTAATGAAGGCTAATTTTAGGCCCAAATTCACTCCAGTTTGTAGGAAGTGAAGGAAATGGCCCAGATGGAATTCTTCCGTAGGAGCCTTCCTGGCCTCACACCAATAAACATACTTCCGCCATATACGGTGATAATGTTTAGCTGTCACGTCCTTCCTAGCCTTTATCAGAGTAGGAATGACCTCATCCGGAATACCCTTTTCCGCTAGGATCCGGCGTTCAACCGCCATGCCATCAAACGCAGCCACGGTTCGTCTTGGAACAGACAGGGCCCCTGTTGCAACAGGTCCTGTCTTAGCGGAAGGGGCCACGGATCTTCTGTGAGCATTTCCTGCAGATCCGGATACCAGGCCCTTCGCGGCCAGTCTGGAACAATGAGAATTGTCTGTACTCCTCTTTTTCTTATGATTCTCAACACCTTGTGGATGAGAGGAAGAGGAGGAAACACATAGACCGACTGGAACACTCACGGTGTCACCAGGGCGTCCACTGCCACCGCCTGAGGGTCTCTTGACCTGGCGCAATACCTCTGTAGTTTTTTGTTGAGGCGGGACGCCATCATGTCTATTTGGGGCAGTCCCCACCGACTTGCAATCTGTGCGAAGACTTCCTGATGAAGTCCCCACTCTCCTGGATGTAGATCGTGTCTGCTGAGGAAGTCTGCTTCCCAGTTGTCCACCCTCGGAATGAACACTGCTGACAGTGAGCTGACATGATTTTCCGCTCAGCGAAGAATCCTGGTGGCTTCCGTCATTGCCACTCTGCTCCTTGTGCCGCCTTGACGGTTTACATGATCCACTGCGGTGATGTTGTCTGACTGAACTAGAACCGGTAGATCGCGAAGCAAAGTCTCCGCTTGACGAAGGGCGTTGTATATGGCCCTCAGCTCCAGGACGTTGATGTGAAGACAAGTCTCCTGGCCTGACCAAAGACCTTGGAAGTTTCTTCCCTGTGTGACTGCTCCCCAACCTCAGAGGCTCGCGTCCGTGGTTACCAGAATCCAATCCTGAATGCCGAACCTGCGACCCTCTAGAAGGTGAGCATATTGCAGCCACCACAGGAGAGATACCTTGGCCCTGGGGGACAGGGTGATCAACTGATTAATCTGTAGATGTGACCCAGACCACTTGTCCAGTAGGTCCCATTGGAAAGTCCTCGCATGGAACCTGCCGAAGGGAATGGCCTCGTAAGACGCCACCATCTTTCCCAGGACTCGAGTGCAGTGATGCACTGACACCTGTTTTGGCTTCAATAGGTCCCTGACCAGAGTCATGAGTTCCTGGGCCTTTTCTATTGGAAGATAAACCCTTTTCTGGTCCGTATCCAGAATCATGCCTAAGAAGGTCAAACGAGTCGTAGGAACCAACTGTGACTTTGGGATATTGAGAATTCAGCCGTGTTGCTGCAACACCTTCATTGAAAGTGACACGCTGTTCAACAACTGCTCTCGTGATCTCGCTTTTATGAGGAGATCGTCCAAGTATGGGATAATTGTGACACCCTGCTTGCGCAGGAGCACCATCATCTCCGCCATTACCTTGGTGAAAATCCTCGGGGCCGTGGAAAGCCCAAACGGCAACATCTGAAATTGGTAATGACATTCCTGTACCGCAAATCTCAGGTATGCCTGATGAGGTGGATAAATGGGAACATGCAGGTATGCATCCTTTATGTCCAGTAATACCATAAAATCCCCCCTTCTAGGCTGGCAATGATCGCTCTGAGCGATTTCATCTTGAACTTGAACCTTTTCAAGTATAGGTTCAAGGATTTTAAATTTAGAATGGGTCTGCCCGAACCGTCCGGTTTCGGGACTACAAACAGGGTTGAGTAATACCCCTTCCCTTGTTGAAGCAGGGGAACTTTGACCACCACCTGTTGAAGACACAATTTGTGAATCGCTTTTAAAACTATCTCCCTTTCTGGGGGAGAAGCTGGCATGGCCGATTTGAAAAACCGGCGAGGAGGCACCTCTTCGAATTCCAGCTTGTACCCCTGGGAAACAATTTCTATTGCCCAGGGATCCACCTGTGAGTGAACACAGATGTGACTGAAAAGTCGAAGACGTGCCCCCACTGGGGCGGACTCCCTCAGCGGAGCCCCAGCGTCATGCGGTGGATTTTGTAGAGGCCGGGGAGGACTTCTGCTCCTGGGAACTAGCTGTGGTAGGCAGCTTTTTCCCTCTGCCCTTACCTCTGGCAAGAAAGGACGATCCTCGTACTCTCTTGTTTCTATTTGACCGAAAGGACTGCATCTGATAATGTGGCGCTTTCTTTGGCTGTGAGGGAATATAAGGCAAAAAATTTGATTTACCTGCCGTAGCTGTGGAAACCAGGTCCGAGAGACCCTCCCCAAACAATTCCTCACCCCTGTAAGGTAAAACCTCCATATGCCTCTTTGAGTCGGCATCACCTGTCCATTGCCGGGTCCATAGGACTCGTCTATCAGAAATCGCCATAGCATTGACTCTAGAACCCAGTAGGCCAATGTCTCTTTGAGCATCTCTCATATATAAGACAGCATCTTTAATATGACCCAGGGTCAATAACATGGTATCCTTATCCACGGTATCAATTTCCACCGATAAGGTATCTGTCCACGCTATTACAGTGCTACAAACCCAAGCCAACGCTATCGCCAGTCTGAGTAAGGTAACAGAATGTGTGTAAATGGACTTCAAGGTAGTCTTGTGCTTGCGATCAGTAGGATCCATGAGGGTAGTCGTATCTTGGGATGGCAGCGCTACCTTTTTGGACAAGCGTGTCAACGCTTTGTCCACCCTTGGGACGGATTCCCACCGTATCCTGTCCTTATTCGGGAAAGGATGCGCCATAAGAATCCTTTTGGGAATCTGCAGTTTTTTGTCTGGAGATTCCCAAGCCTTTTCAAATAACTCGTTCAGCTCATGAGACAGGGGAAAGGTTACCTCAGGTTTCTTTTCCTTATACATGTGAACCCTCGATGTCAGGGGGGTCCTCTGTGATATGCAAAACATCTTTTATTGCAATAATCATATATTGAATACTTTTAGCCAATTTTGGCTGTGATTTTGCATCATCGTAGTCGACACTGGAGTCAGAATCCGTGTCGGTATCCGTGTCTACTATTTGGGATAGTGGGCGCTTTTGAGACCCCGAAGGTGCCTGTGACATAGGGGAAGGCAGGGCTTGACACCCTGTACATCCCTTGGACTCAGCTTTGTCCAACCTTTTGTGCAATAAATTCACATTAGCACTGAAAACATTCCACATATCCAACCAGTCAGGTGTCGGTGTTGCCGACGGAGACACCACAGTCATTTGCTCCACCTCCTCCCTAGGAGAGCCTTCTACCTCAGACATGCCGACACACGCGTACCGACACACCACACACTCAGGGAATCCTCTTATCTGAAGACAGTTCCCCCTTAAGGCCCTTTGGAGAGACAGAGAGAGAGTATGCCAGCACACACCCAGCGCTAATGACCCAGGGAAAAGACACAATATGTTTACCCAGATAGCGCTGTTATCATCTATTTTGCGCCAAATTATGTGCGCACCCCTTCTTAAAAACCCTCTTTAACCGTGGTAAGCAGGGGAGAGTCCAGGGAGCTTCCTCTCAGCGGTGTGCTGTGGAGAAAATGGCGCCGGTGAGTGCTGAGGAACAAGCTCCGCCCCCTCAGCGTCGGGCTTCGGTCCTGCTGAAAAATTAAAAAAAACTGGCGGGGGTCTCATATATACAGTGCCTAGCCTGTATATCACTATTTAAGCCAGATTTGGAGGTCCTTATTGCTGCCCAGGGCGCCCCCCCCTGCGCCCTGCACCCTTACAGTGACTGCCGTGTGTGTGCTGTGTGGGAGCAATGGCGCACAGCGTTACCGCTGTGCGTTACCTCTATGAAGATCTGAAGTCTTCTGCCGCCTCTGAAGTCTTCTTTCTTCACATACTCACCCGGCTTCTATCTTCCGGCTCTGCGAGGAGGACGGCGGAGCGGCTCTGGGACGAACGGCGAGGGTGAGACCTGCGTTCCATTCCCTCTGGAGCTAATGGTGTCCAGTAGCCTAAGAAACAGAGCCTAACATTAAAGTAGGTCTGTTTCTCTCCCCTCAGTCCCTCGATGCAGGGAGCCTGTTGCCAGCAGTGCCCCCTGAAAATAAAAAACCTAACAAAATACTTTCTTTTCAGGAAACTCAGGAGAGCTCCCTGTAATGCACCCAGTCTCCTCTGGGCAGAGTAATAAACTGAGGTCTGGAGGAGGGGCATAGAGGGACGAGCCAGTGCACACCCATCTAAAGTCTTTAGAGTGCCCATGTCTCCTGCGGAGCCCGTCTATCCCCATGGTCCTTACGGAGTCCCCAGCATCCTCTAGGACGTAAGAGAAATAGTGTTTATTACATTTTTTATACTCATTATAGTAAAGAACATGGGGGGTGATTCAGACCTGATCGTAAATGTGCTAAATTTAGCACAGCTATGATCAGCTTCCCTGACATGTGGGGGGAGGCCCAGCACAGGGCTAGTCCACACCGCATGTCAGACCCTACCCCGCCGCACAAGTACAAAAGCATCACTCAGCTCCCCACCAGTGCAGCTCCTGCGCGCTGGCAGGAAGCTACTCATTGCTGCCCAGGCCACAGCGGCTGCGCGTGACATCACGCAACCGCAGCTGCCCACCCCCCCCCCAACGGCCCTGGCCCGCCAGCCCGCCCCCTCCCGCCTAGCGAGTGCCTCTGCCTGTCAATCAGGCAGAGGCGATCTCAAGGCTGAGACAGCCGTCGGCTGTCTAGCATGCACCGGCGCACTGTAGTGCTGGCGCATGCGCAGTTCAGACCTGTTCGCTGCTGTACGAAAACGCACAGCACCGATCAGGTCTGAATTAGGCCCATGATTTGTAATGTCATGTCATTCCTAAAGTGGTTTTCCATTCATCGTCTTGCCATATCGTGAGCAGGTTTACAGGATCATACCTCCCAACATTGAGGACTGTCAATTTGGAACTCCTGAACACGGCTGTGCTGCACGCACCTGAAAAGGGGTGTGACCGACCAAAGTGGGTGGGAATGCCATGATAGCGAGCCACACCTTGAGTTTTTGTCACTGTGGGGACATGCCAGCACTCTGGGAGCTGCTGGCTATACCCCCTCTGTCCCTCTCTCCTGTGAATAGATGCTGCGTCCAGCATCTATTCACTGGGGCAGCAACTGACAGGGGTCTCCCAATTCACCCCCCTCACTGCAAGACAGTGCAGCCCACAGGTAGGACAATACACAAAAAAGGGGACTGTCCCGTGAAAAACGGAACAGTTGGGAGGTATTCAGTATGTACCAGATCTAAAAGTTTTATAATTAGAGGCATAGTTACTATACTGTATAGCTCAATAATTCTCACACAGGTGAATAGGTTTCATTCTTAACATAGACAATGGGGGCCCTACAGGGGAGGTAGTGAGTTGAATAAAGCTCTTACTTTATGTTCATTTTTACCACAATATTCTTCAAATGTCACTTGTTCTGGTTCCAATACAGCATAAATATACTGTATCTGAAAAGAACTTAGGGTGGTTTTGCTTTGTAAATGATTGTTGCTTTAAAAATACAGGCATTTAATAGCAAAAATTGCTGCGGCAGGATGGAAGACCATTCTCTCGCAGTGGATATCCTCGGACACTTTGACCCTTACATTATTATTGCCTAGAATCATTAATTTATTCATTATGGATTGGTTGGAAATGTCCGTTAATAGAGAGGCGAGGGCAGACAAGTTTTTTTAAATTTGGTTGCCTTATATAAAAACTTTGCCTTTAGCCCAAAGGGATATATTACATAAAGCAGTATTACTTACCTCCTGTTAAAACTTGGAGATACTGTCCTCGAATAGTCCTCCTTTCTGAGTTCTCTTTGACACAGCTCATAATTATTTGTACTGTTGCATCTTGACTTAATGTGTGTTTGTATTCGATATGCGAGGCGTGTGAACCCCTCATCATTCATTTTTGGATTTCTCTGTTTGATCTGATGTGTTTACTGTATGCACTTATCCATTTCCTGATACAGATTTTTTTTTTTTTTTTTTGTATCTGCATATTTATTTTATATGTTGTGCAGTTCTTCAATAAAATATATATATAAAAAAAAATACAGGCATTCTCACACAAGCTCCCACACCTCCTACTTCTCACACCCTTTCGCATTTACCCTATTGTGGTTGAAAGAGAAGATCTGCTGGGTGTTTTGTTTTTTTTTGTGTCAGACTTTCAGTTTCATTTTATATGTTGTTTGAACGGGCATTTCAGTACAGAGCATACTTGCCTACTCTCCCGGAATGGCCGGGAGGCTCCCGAAAATCGGGTGACCCTCCCGGCCCCACAGAAGAGCAGACAAGTCTCCCGATTCGCGGGGTCCCCCCTGCCCGTCCGCCCACTTAGTGTGTAAAGTGGGCAGTCCGGGCAGTCGATGACGCGATTCTTGCAGAATCGCGTCATCATAGCCACGCCCCCTGCAGTGTAATGCCGGTGGTCGCGGCATTACAGAACGGGGGCGTGGCTTAAATGAGATGTCATTGTGACCCCGCCCTTGCTCTGCCCCGCCCGCCCTTGCTCCGCCCCCATCCTGCCTCCAGCCCACCCCTTCCTCTTCGTCACAGCCTCCCCTGCCTGCCCTCTGAGCCGACCTGGCTGCTCTCTCCCGCAGAGAGCAGCCAGAATGTCGGTAACTATGACCCAAATGTAACTTGCCCATTAGAGAAAAATTTTGCTGTTATGATCAGGTCTGAATTAGGCCCATAGTTAGTACCTCAGTCAATTTTATTTAATTATCTGGACTCAAGCATGGATATCCAGAAAACCTGGACTGTAATGGCGGAGTTTGGGAAACTCTAATGGGACCCACAGTAGCGGTGTCATCAGTTCAAGTTAAAGGTGATGAGAGCAATCATCACTCTTCAAGTTGATAGCGTGCCGCTGTGGCAAAATCTCTAGCTATTTTCTGCTGGCTGTGCACAGCATGCTGGGAGGAGTGACGGGATTATCTGCTAGGGGGCACCAATAAAAATCTTGCCTAGGGCCATCAAATTGTCTAGGGCCGGCTCTGATATATGAGTGACAGCGCTGCTGGGTACGTGAGGAGGTTTAGCTAGTTGTAGCTCGTCTCTGTAAGAGCCGGAGTGATGGAGAGAGGCGGGAGGAGGAGCGATGGGCGGAATGGAAGAGCGGTTCCAAGCTGCTATTGAGAGATAAAGAGGGGAGGCCTTCCCTGTAACGTGTGACAGTGGTCAGAGACAAGACAACCCCTGGGACTCAGGTGTGGGAGCTAATGGTGGAGTGGGTTCTCCTGATCATGTGGTGCTACAGGTACATAGGACCTATGGATCCCATACTGTGTATGCAGTGTGTGCAGGTAAGGTGGTCATATGCTTACCTCTCCATGCCCTGTGTCCCTCTTGCTGCATGCCCAGTGAGACACCTGGCATTTGTGGGCATGCATGTCTGCATTGGTACAAATTGCTGTATTACACTGTCCCGTGGTTTCCTGTGTGTGCTTCTGTCAGCTGCTCTGCATTTGCACATTTTCTGTGTATTATTATTTTTATTATTATTATTCAGGGCAGCTGTGGGTCTGCTGAGAACAGCAGGGTTTGTCTGAGAGCAGTGGTGGATCTTGCCACGGGCAAGCGGTACTTTTGCCCGGGGCGCCGCCTTCCGGAGGGCGCCGGCACCATCCGGAGGGCGCCGCACCAGGGCAAGATCCGCCACTGTGCCCCCCGCTTTGAAGGGAACCAGACGCGTAGCGTCTAGTTTCCCTTCATTGAGAGGACCTTAGTTGTGCGGTGCGCGATGACGTCATCGCGCACCGCACAGCAAAGGTCCTCAACATGAAGGGAAACTAGACGCTACGGTCTAGTTTCCCTTCATGTAGAGGACCTATGCTGTGCGGTGCGCGATGACGTCATCGCGCACCGCACAGCATAGTGGCACAGACACTAGGGGTCATAATTGACCTCTAGTGTCTATGCTGTTCTATGGGAGAGACGTAATAACGTCTCTCCCATAGATCGAGGAGAGGAGAGAAGAAGAGCGGTGCCGGCGGAGGAGGTCTGCAGCGGTCTGGATCAGGAACGGGGATGGTAAGTATACTTTTTTTTATTTTATTTTTTCTTTCAGCGTCGCTACAGGGGGCATAAATGGGGGCGTAACTGACCACGCCCCCATGTGAAGCCACGCCCCTATACTTTGCCTGGGGCGCCACAAGGCCAAGAACCGGCCCTGCCTGAGAGCATACTTGCCTACTCTCTTGTACTCAGGAGGAGGTTCCTGTTTTTTTTATTAACCCTCCCACTGCCCCACAAATCTTCTGAGTCCTCCTGGTTTTTCACATGCCCTCTGTGTTAATGTGGATTGTGCATGCGCCAGTCTGAAAGTGCTGGGGATGGAGCCTGCACAGTTGACATCCTGATGTGTGAGGTTGTGCTATTTAAATAGCGGCCACAGCAGAGTTATAGGTAGTGGTGGGCGCCCAGTAGTGTACAAAGGAGAACAAGGAGGCAGGCTGTGCAAAATAGCAGTGAAAGTAATAAACCAGAGAGCTGATGTATAACTGAAAAATTTATTATACATATATCACTAAAAACATATATATATATATATATATATATACAAACATCTAAAACAATATCTCAAATATAGTTAATACCATGAGTTGAGTCGCTGGAAGAACAAATAATATGTTCAAGATTGATATGGATAAAAGGTATCACTCTATCTGCAGCAATGAAATAAAGTATCCAATGTGTATATTTATGTAGCAGTCTCTATTAGAAAAGTATCCACATGCATATGAGCGGGTTCACTACGGCTGGCCGGCGGTCGGGCTCCCGGCGACCAGCATCCCGGCGCCGGGAGCCCGACCGCCGGCTTACCGACAGCTTGGCGAGCGCAAATGAGCCCCTTGCGGGCTCGCTGCGCTCGCCACGCTACGGGCACGGTGGCGCGCTACGCGCGCCACACTATTTTATTCTCCCTCTATGGGGGTCGTGGACCCCCACGAGGGAAAATAATTGTCGGTATGCCGGCTGTCGGGCTCCCGGCGCCGGTATACTGAGCGCCGGGAGCCCGACCGCCGGCAAACAGAAGACCACCCATATGAGTAGGCACCATTCAGTTATCCACTGATTGTATGGGTGCAGTTTTAACAGTCTCACGTGTCAGCGGCTTCACCGTTTAGTGTGGAAAGTTCAATCACTCAAGTAAATGAGAAATACCTCTCAAAGGGGAGTAGGGGGGCTGGTCCGACCGAGCGTCCTCGGTTTAGGAATCCTGCATTGCCCACGGTTGTGCTGTCCAGAGAGAAGGTATTGTAGTGTCACCCTCTGTACCCTACTCACTATATGCATATTGTATCACCCTCTGTACCCACACTCCTTAGTGGAAATAGATACGCCCATGGGTGGTGCTAGATACACCCCTTTGGCTGGAACTAGACACGCCCCCTCAACGGCACTCCTGCAATCTCCCTGAAACTACTTTTCAAAAGTAGGCAAGTATGTTATAAGTACATTTGCATTTGTGACATATTTGTTTTTGTGCTGTTTAACATTAATTGGAAAATGTATGATATACTTTCCAACATTTTACTAAAACTCTCCGTAGGATGCTAGAGAGCAGATACCAACCAGTGGGAGAGAGTCTTGGTGCTGCAGTGAGAGGTAGGATATCGGCACCACAACTCAATATCGTGATTTGTATCATTATTCAGCAAGGGGCAGTATACCTCCCAACATGACCCTCTCCAGGAGGGACACAACGCTCTGCTTCCGGACTTTTCTCTTAATGTATGATTACCTGCACCTGTATTGAACAGGTTAATGTATAAGAAAGGTGTTTCACCACAGGTGATGGCAATCATAAATTAAGAGAGAAGCCCTGGAGCATAGCATTATGTCCCTCCTGGAGAGGGTCATGTTGGCAGGGGTGTAGAGAGGGTGACTCCGGTGGAGCGCGAGCTCCAGGCACTGGAATAGTTAGAGGGCGCACTGCCGCCTGCCTCCCTCCCTCCGCCCGCTATACCATGGATGGATGGACAGGCAGCCACAGAACAGGAGGAGCAGCAAAGGGGCACACACTGACTCGTACTCGGAAACTAGGTAGGGAACAGGGCAGGCCAGAGGCGACAGCAGGGGACACTGACAGCCAGCACATGCTGGAGCTCTGCCGTCCTCTTTATATGTCTCACTGTCTGCTTGTAGCTGTGCAGTGGGGTTACTCTGTCCTGCTACACCACTCTCTGCCCCTGCTGCTGCAGCACCTCTTCCTGTCCCAGCTGCTGCTGCAGCACGTCTCTCTGTCCCAGCTGTAGCAGCACCTCTCTCTGCATTAGAAGCTGCAGAGTACCATGTATTAGCGGCTCTACTCTGTCATAACGTGTATAAGCGACTCTACTGTGGTGTGACATGTATAAACGGCTCTACTCTGGCATAACGTGTATAAATGTCTCTACTGTGCCATAACATATATTATGTAATGTGTATGAGGGGTACTACTGTGTAGTGTAATATGAATAACGGACAATACTGTGTGGTGTAATCTGAATTGGTACTATTCTGTGGTCACTCCCCTTTCCCATGAAGCCACGCCCCTATATTTTTGTTGTGCGCCTTAGGCATGTAACATGCACCCAATTCAGTACAGGAGAGGAGGCCCCATAACATACCCTTGCTCTGGGCACTATGGAACCTAGCTACACCTCTGCATGTTGGGAGGTATGGGCAGGTCCATGATAATGTAATTCCCCACAAATCAAGTTATTAAACCTTCTGGAAGTTACTTTACCCTCTCAGGAGTCCAGGATAGCTACTGGAAATTCAGGAGTCTGAAAGACATTCTGGGAGAGTGGGCAACTATGGGTTGTAGCACAGGCTCCTCAAGTCCAAAATGACTATATAAATATATACAGTATACTGTATATACAATATATACATATTCTGTAAGAACCAAGGGCCTGATTCAGACATGATCACTGCTGTGTGTTTTCGCACAATGGGTGATTATTGATTGACTGCGCATGCGTATGCACCGCAATGAAGACAAAACAATATGCACCGCAATGCGCACGCGCTTCGCCAAACAACAGGCATTGCGAAACAGCGACAAGCTAGTGTGAAAATTTCAATCGCACAGCCATTCGCAAGCTGACTGACAGGAAGAGGCCGTATGTCGATGGTAACTGTGTCAGGAAAACGCAGGTGTTCCCAAGCGTTTTCAGGGCGGGTGTGTGACATCAGCTCCGGACCTGATCAGCCAGTTTTCATCGCACTGTAGGAGTAAGTCCTGGGCTGCGCACACACTGTGCACAGTGTAAAAAACATTCGATGGAGAGTGTGATGTGAACGTATTTGCAGCTGTCCGCTGACTGAGGGACATTTTTAGCACGGCATACACATGCGATCGCACACTTGCACAGGCAAATTTACACTCCCCTTGGCTGGCAACTATCTGATCGCAGGACAGCAGAATTAGCAATCAGGCAGAGGTGATCGCTACAATACAACGGCCTTCGGCCGCCCAGCATGTGCAGATCCGAACCGAACGCTGCGCTGCAATAAACTGCAGCGAGAGATTGGGTCGGAATAACCCCCCCATATACAGCAGGTTACAATATACATAGCAGCAGCAGGTCACCATTTACAGTACATCAGTGCCATAACTACGTGTGTGCAAGGTGTGCCTGGCACACAGTGCATACGCACTGAGGGCTCAACGGCCCCCATTCCCTAAAGTTAGCGGCTTGTAATGAGTCAAATTGACTCATTACAAGCCGCCTGTGCCGGAGGAGGAGAGGGAGCAGCGGAGAAGGAGGAGGAGGGAGGGGGAGGAGGGAGCCGCAGCAGTGCTATGTAATTGGTGGCGGCGCCGCTGCAGCAGTCCCTCTCCTTCCGCATTGGCTGGCTGGCGCTGCTGTGAATGCTGGGATGTGCGCTACGGAATATGTGTGCACTATATAAATAACTGGTAATAAATAAACATATATAGAGAGAGAGAGATGTTACCTTTTGGAAAAAGTGTATTTTGCCTCTTGCTTACTATTACTCTCCTTAAACCTTGATTATACTATATTGATAAAGCTTAAAAAGGATAAAATCCTACATTTTAATTGATCTGCCCAAGACATAATTACAATGATTTATCTTCTTATTAATGGGGCGATTATGTCCCTGCTTATTTGTTTTGAGGCTTCATTTAGATTTATTGGTAATATTTTGGATCTTCTTGCGATCGTGCTAGCGATCACTTTCTTCTTTATTCTGGTCGCTGCCGGGCAACGACGCGCGGGCGCAATGCGGCCGCCGTAATGCACAGTTCCGACCTGTTCGCATCGCAGCGATGAACCGTTGCATGCGAACGGGTCGGAATGACCCCCAATATTGTTTGTCCGGCAGTTCCAGGGAGTTCAAAGAAAATGTTGTTTAGTATGTAACTATGGGGGTAATTCTGAGTTGATCGCAGCAGGAACTTTGTTAGCAGTTGTGCAAAACCATGTGCACTGCAGGGGAGGCAGATATAACATGTGCAGAGAGAGTTAGATTTGGGTGTGGGGAGTTAAATCTGCAATCTAAATTGCAGTGTAAAAGTAAAGCAGCCAGTATTTACCCTGCACAGAAACAAAATAACTCACCCAAATCTAACTCTCTCTGCAAATGTTATATCTGCCCCCCCCCCCTGCAGTGCACATGGTTTTGCCCAACTGCTAAAAAAATTCCTGCTGCAATCAACTTGGAATTACCCCCCATGTACCCAGCTTAACTCTGCAATGGAAAAAAAGTGTTCCTTCTCAACTGTATCTCAGCTCACTGTCTGTACAAAATTAAGCTTCAGGAAAGAAGAAAACATATTCTTACATTAATGCTGTCTTGCTAGTTTTTTGTTTTTATGAAAAAACTTATAATTTTAGGCTTTGCTCATAGACTGAGACTAGAGAGGACTCTGCAAGGACATTTTAAGTAAATACTTTTTGGTTGACTCATCCCTAAATGCAATACAGTCTGCAAAAATAAACATAGGGAAAAAAACATTCTAGATCATTTGCTCGTTTAAGTCAATAAGGGTAATTAACAAACCACAAACAATTGAGGCCTACATTGCTTTTTATTACATGCAAGTGGTTCCCAAACTCGGAAATCAAGGCACCCTAACAGTGCAGGTTTTAAGTATATTCATGCTTGGCCACAGAGGACTTTATTATTATCTCAATAAATCTGATTTAACCATCTGTGCTGAGCCATAGATATCTTTAAAACCTGCACTGTTAGGGTGCCTTGAGAGCAGAGTTTGGGAACCACTGTTTTATGATGAAATGTTCCAAAATTGCCTTCCAAGTGGATTATAAGGTGCAAACTCTGGGCCTGATTCCTGTTGGATTGCAATTGCAATCAAACGCACAGTTTCCCAGTGGTGGGGAAACTTTGTATGTGCAGTGATGCAAACGTCTCTGCCTGATTGGGGGAGTGGTGGGGGCGGCCGGCGTTGCATATGCTGCTTAAAATGCTGCTTGGTTTAGTTTAATTTTAATGTAAACATAAGAGAGTGAGAAAATGTGAATCTTCTTTGTTAAATGTGTCTCTGAGCATCGTTTTTTTTAAATATTTTTATTGTAGAAGCAAATTTACACAAAGATCACATATGTAAACCACAACATAAAAAAAATTACAGGATAACAAGAACATTCACAATATAAACAAAAAGAATACATTTCTCAAGCAGACATTCAAAGATAAGGGCCGGGATGTAATGAAGTCCGAGTTTGGCATTCCGTGCGGGATGCCAACCGAAGTCGGACTTTTTTAAAGGGGCAATCATCAGCGGCGTTTCTAGAGAGGAGGGGACCCATGTGCAGACTCCGTGTGTGGGTCCCCTCCTCTCCCATAGCCGTCACCGCAGCTGCTAGCGCTCTCAACGCTGAGACTCTGGAACAGTGCCAGAGTCTACAGCGCATGCACAGGACTCCAAAAAACGGCCGCCATGCCATTTTTCCAGAGTTCTGCGCATGTGCTGTAGACTCTGGCACTGTGCCAGAGTCTCTAGCGCTCAGTGTGCTAGCAGCGGCGGTGACGGCTATGGGAGAGGAGGGGGCCCACACACAGTCGCTGATGGATGCCGGAAAGGTAAGTATAGAAGAAATGGGTGCAGTGTGTGCAGTGTGGGCCCCCTCTGGACCCAGGGGCCTGTGTGCACTGCACACACTGCACCCATTATAGATACGCCAGTGGCAATCATGTACAAGGCTAAAGCATGCATTGCACATGCTTGACCCTTTAGAAAAACATCCGAGTTCGGCCGGCATCCCACATGGCCACTGAACTCAGACTCAAAATAAGTAACAAAACTGAGCACAGGTGCGATGCAGGGGACACAGTGCAGGGGCATATGGTCCAAATCACAGGCGCTTTAAGAGAGGAGGGGGCTCGTGTGTAGTCTCCGATAGGACCTCCTTCTCTCCAGCAGTACAGTAGACTCTGGCATCTACTGCACATGCGCAGGTCTCCGGTGCCGCTTCCCCAGGGACATCTCTATTGTGCATGCGCGAATCACAGGAAAATAGCCATGGCGGCCATTTTTAGAGTGATTTTTGCCATTCTGCAGCAAGCGCCAGGCTAACAGAGTGGTTAGTATAGATAAATAGGTGCAGGGTGTGCGGTGTGTGGGCCCCTCCTGGACCCAGAGGCCCATGTGACCAGCACACCTTGCACCCATTATAGATATACCGTAACAGTGGTCCAAATGCAACCCAACACATAGGGAGTAATAGACACCAAGGAGAAGGAAGATAAAGTAGGATCAAATAAATGAAATCCAGGGGGGGGTTCTCCAAAATGATTCTAATTTCACAGAGTACAGTATGATGAAAACAAGTGTAAATCCAGCATCTCAGATGTGCTAAAGAATTACTAAAACTTTCATACACATCAACACAAACTAAAGAGGAAAGTGACTTAAAGGTAGGTAAGGAATGTAACAAAGCAATGAGTAAGGCTAGTCAGATGCTTGTTTACATAGGGAGAGAGAGGAATCAGAAGCAGAAAGAGATACATAATAATGGGGATATGGTCATTAGGTAGATATGTACTAGGTCGACATGGGAAAAGGTCGACATGCGTTTTTCACTTTTTTCTTTTTCTTTTTTTTACTTTTTCATACTTAACGATCCACGTGGACTACAATTGGGAATAGTAACCTGTGCCGAGCGCAGCGGTAGTGGAGCGAGGCACCTTGCCCGAAGCATGGCGAGCCATGCGAGGGGACACAGTGCACTAATTGGGGTTCCCCATCACTTTACGAAGAAAACAACACCAAAAAGAGAAAAAAACTCATGTTGACTTAATGACCATGTCGACCTAATGCATGTCGACCAATAGTGGTCGACCTAATGACCCATACCTGTAATAATGCCACTGTATAAGTTATTGGTACAGCCTCATCTGGAATACTGTGTTCAATTCTGGAGGCCATGGCCTGTATGTAATGGGAGTCAAAAATGCTGCCGGGAAATTATCGCACCACATTGGACATTATAAATGTCTGTCTATTTCCCGAAACACTGCCAATGTATTGGCATGCATCTTTTTGTAATTTTTTTTTGCGTATCGGATCCGAGTTGCCGTGGTATTTAGACTAGAAAATGTCCAATATTTTCGGACAAACCGGAATGTGTCTTAAACATATGTGCGTTATTTTTGGGCCTATCAGAATATGTTTTTTAGTTTAGGTGGTCCACAGTGTGAGAGAAAGTCACTCATGGGCCCCCAAAAGTTGCATAATTGAAGCTTTACACACCCATTATAAATCCCACAACCTCCATTTTGTCATTTGAAAGGTTATAGGCATTTGGTGAGGAACAGATGGTTTAAAGAGTGAGGAGGTAGCAGTCTTTGGTATTTTTTCTTCCGTCCTAGGGGATACTGGGAATCCATTTAGTACCATGGGGAATAGATGGGTCTACTAGGAGCCATGGGCACTTTAAGAAATTGATAGTGTGTGCTGGCCCCTTCCTCTATGCCCCTCCTAGCAGACTCAGTTTAGAAAATGTGCCCGGAGGAGCCGGTCACGTCTCTGGAAGCTCCTGAAGAGTTTTCTGCATTTATTTTCTGTGCCTGCTTCATGGGACTTAGGGGGGGAATGACCCAACCTCTCTCAGGGTTAATGGTCTCGTTCCCCACTGACAGGACACTAGCTCCTGAGGGAACTATTCGCAAGCCCCACCACGGCGAGCGTACATTCCCGCAGTACGCCACCACCCCTAACAGAGGCAGAAGAATGAAGAGTGGTGAGTACTAAGCTGGCATCCTGGTTAGCGGATCGCCGCCCATTATGATGGCATGAGGGTACAGAGAATCACGGCTTCTAAACGGGGCAAACTGCGTCTCCCGCCAGAGCCGGCCCTAACCAATATGATGCCCTAGGCAAGATTTTGGCTGGTGCCCCCTAGCACCACCGCTGGTTCTGCCTCTGACCTTGCACCTCTTTCCCAGCACCATCACCCCTCACCCATAGCAGTCCTTGTTACCCCCTATATTTTAAATAGGAACAGTTCGCACATTTGTCGCACAGCCCAAAAAGGGGCATCTTCTTGCTGGGAAGGGGCATGGCCACACAATAGTAACCCCAATTCCAATTACGCCACACAGTACTGCAACTTTATTCACATTTTATCTTGCGATAGTATCCATTATTCATATTACATCCCACAGTAGTATCGCTTTACCTTATAAATGTTACTCCTCACAGTAGAGCCCCTTATTCACATTACATCACACTGAATTGCTGCTTATTCACATTACACCACACCTTATTGCTTTTTATTCACATTAGACGACACAGTAGTGCCCTTTCTATATGCAACGCCACATAGTAGAGCACCTTATACACATAATGCCACACATTACTAATGCATTTATATACAATTCCACACAGTAATGTCCCTTACACATATGAGACACATTAATGTCCTTATAAACATAATGCACCTTACACATTATGACAACCTTTATTAATGCCCTTTTTACACATAATGTCCCTTACACATATGCCGCACATTATTAATGCCCTTATACACATAATGACACACATAGTGCCCCCTACACATTTGCTGCACATTATTAGTGCCCCTATACACATAATGACACACATACAGTAGTACCCTGTTACACATATGCCGCACATTATTAATACCCTTATACACATAATGACACACATAGTGGCCCTTTACACATATGTTGCACATTATAAATGCATTTTTACATGACACACATAATGCTCCTTACACATATTCCAAACACTACTGCACAACCAACCCACTCACATGCACACAGCACTCACACTTCCACTAACACTGTGACCTCTGCCTCTGCTTGGATACAGATGTGTCCTCACAAATCTTGCATCAATGCTAAAGTCGGGCACCTTTTTTTAATAAAAATGCATCTTATTTGCATTGCTATGTGGCTAGGATGCACAAGCAGCTTCTGCTGATTAAACTGATATGCAGCATGCCTATATACTGTGTAAGATTGTGGCTGTATCTGCATATGAAATGCTACATACAGAATATAGGCATGCTGCATATCATTTTAATCAGCAGAAGCTGATGATGCCCCTAGGCATATCAAATGCCCTAGGCAATTGCCTAGTTTGCCTATGCCTATGGCCGGCTCTGTCTCCCGCTGTGTACGGACACAGAAGCTGAACAGCGGACACAGTACCCAGACTGGCAACATAGCCATAAAAGGAGTCTGTCTCCCTTTTATGCACAAGACACATACCACCAGTATAAAAAAGTGCAGGAAGACCGCACGCCATTGAAGGGGCGGAGCTTCATTATGAGTAGATCCAGCAGTTCACCAGCGCCATTTTCCCTCTGCAGCTGACACAGATGCTGACTGATAGGGACGCTCAGCTCCTCCAGAGAGACTCCAGATTACCTCAGTGGAACCAGGGGGTCATAGCGGGGGGGGGGGGGGGGGGGGGGGAGCGATTGTTAGTGTACTAAGGGGGATATGTACTAAGCAGTGATAAAAGTAGAGAAGTGAGCCAGTGGAGAAGTTGCCCATGGCAACCAATCAGCTGCTCTGTATATTTTTAAAGCATGCAAATTATAAATGTTACGTCAATGCTGATTGGTTGTCATGGGCAACTTATCCACTGGCTCACTTTTCCACTTTTATCACTGCTTAGTACATGTCCCCCTAAGCCCTGATCTAGGTACTTAGTCTGCGACCCGGCTAAGCTTGGCATTAGCGTTAAAGGCGCCGTGTGCTGGTTCCATACTCCCTCTGTGTCTCCCTGGAAGGGCTCTTTGTAGGTTAATTGTGCGTTTAATCTTTTCATGTCAGTGTGTGCTGTCACTATACAGTATGTCAGGCAAAGAGTGTGTTTCATGTAAAGCACAGTGTTCCTCTTCACCAGGGGGTTCACTAGTGTGTACTAAATGTAATGTCTCTTCACAGGCTAGTGCGGCAGAACCAGCATGGCTGAACTCCATTAGGGGAATGATTTTCACAATCTCTACTAAGTTATCTCAGAATGAGAAAGAGACACAATACTTAAGACAATCTATTATTGAGTTTATGAAAAGAAACTCAGTACCCAAACCAACGTCTAAGCCCCCTGCCATTTGTCCGCAAAAACGCACTTTGGCCCATATTCTGCAGTCTGTCTCGGATGATGAAGGGTCAGACATGGAGGAGGGTGAGGTGGACTCAGAGGTAGGGGAGAGTACTCTGTCGCAGTAAATAGAGGCTCTTATAGAAGCTATCAGAGAAGTTCTGAATATCCCTGATAAGGTGACAGAAGAGAGTGAGGAATCTTATTTTAATATAAAGAAGAAATCTTCAGCCACTTTTCCTGTGTCAAGGGAATTAAATACCCTATTTGAACCAGGGTTAATCTTGATAGGAAATTTCAAATCCCTAAACAGTTATTATCATCCTTTCCTTTCCTTTTACTGCATCAGTATCCAGGCTCTCACGGAAAATTGTATTGCCTGTCCCGGGTGCAGCTTCCCCGAAAGACGCGGCTGACCGCAAGATTGAGACTATGCTCAAATCTTTATATACAGCTGCGGGGGTGGTCCAGAGACCCACTATAGCATGTGAGTGGATTATGCGAGCCATTGCTAAATGGTCGGGTAATCTAATTGAGAGGTTAGATACCTTATGTCAAGGGTGTTTTGCTTCTGCAACATATACAAGACTGTGCGAACTTTATGGTGGAAGCCATAAAAGAAATAGGCTTGCTTAATGCACGCAATACAGCTATGGCAGTGTCTGCACGCAGGGGTCTATGGCTACGCCAGTGGACTGCAGATGCGGACTCAAGGAAAGGCGTGGAAGGCCTACCATTCACAGGCGAGGCCTTATTTGGAGATGAACTAGACAAATGGATCTCCAAAGGTACTGCGGGTAAGTCCACATATCTTCCTTCTGCAGCTCCCCCAGCTAGGAAGGCCTACTCAGGACCCAATTTACAGTCCTTTTGGGGGAGTGTATGTTAGCATAGCAGGGATGTGATAGCTTGTGCAGCCCTGCTATGCTAAAAAAGTTCTGTGCAGAAGTAGACTAGCCCTGCAGTTACTTACCCTGTGCGATCGATCTAGCGATGAATATCCCGGATTTGACGTCAGACATCCACCCTCCAAACGCCTGGACACGCCTGCATTCGGATCTCCACGCCCGGAAAACTGTGCTAGAGGTAAACCATGCAAACCAGCAACTGGTTCACAGGAACAGGGCTCAAGCTCTGCTTCCTCAAAACCTTCAGCATGACGGTGGCCCAAGATGCCTGGAAGACTGACAGGTGGGAGCCCAGCTAAAATTCTTCAGTCACATCTGGACAACATCGTGCCAGGATCTCTGGGTCATAGATCTTATTTCCCAGGGCTACAGACTGGAGTTCCAGGGGCTCCCACCTCACAAATTCTTCAAATCAGGCTTACCATTTTCACAAGAGGCAAGTATAACTGTACAGAACGCCATTCAAAAACTGGTACAGACACAGGTCATTGTTCCAGTTCCACCTCATCTGCAAAACAAGGAGTACTATTCCAACCTGTTTGTAGTACCGAAAACGGATGGTTTGGTGAGGCCGATTCTGAACCTCAAGTCATTGAACCCGTATTTACGAGTGTTCAAATTCAAGATGGAGTCTCTGAGAGCAATGATCTAAGGTCTGGAGGAGGTGGAATTTCTAGTGTCCCTGGATATCAAGAATGCGTACCTTCACATTCCGATCTGGCCACCTCATCAGGCTTCTCTACGGTTTGCACTGCAGGACTGTCACTACCAGTTCCAGGCCCTGCCATTTGGTCTCTCCAAGGCACCGAGAGTGTTCACCAAAGTTATGGCAGAGATGATGTTTCTACTCCGCAAACAGGAAGTGAACATAATTTCATACCTGGATGATCATCTGATAAAGGCACCGTCAAAGGGTGTGGCTGTTGGACAGCATTGGCCTCTCAACCAGACTACTCCTGGATCATGGGTGGATTCTGAACCTACTAAAATCTCACCTGAAACCGACACAGAGGCTTCCTTTCCAGGGAATGATACTAGACACAGAGTCTCAGAGAGTGTTCCTTCCCTTGGAAAAGGCTATGGTAATCCTGTCAATGGTTCTGGCTGTCCTGAAGCAAACCCGGATCTCTGTGCATCTGTGCATTCGCCTTCTGGAGAAAATAGTGGCCTCTTACGAGGAGATTCAGTACAGAAGGTTTCATGCGAGGCCCTTCCAGCTGGATCTGTTGGACAAATGGTCCGGATCACATCTTCACATGCACCAGAGGATCCGTCTGTCGCCAAGAGCCAGGATCTCCCTTATGTGGTGGCTACAGACTTCTCACCTCGTCGAGGGTCGGAGGTTCGGGATTCAGAATTGGATTCTGCTAACCACAGACGCAAGCCTCAGAGGTTGGGGAGCAGTCACCCAGGGGGTGCAGTTTCAGGGAAGATGGTCAAGTCAGGATGTCGTCCTTCCAATAAACATCCTGGAACTCAGGGCTATCTACAACGCCCTTCTGCAGGCCTCATCTCTACTTTGGAATCAGGCCATTCAAGTCCAGTCAGACAATGTGATGGCGGTAACGTACATAAACCGACAGGGTGGAACGAAAAGCAGAGCAGCAATGTCAGAGGTGTCAAGAATTCTCCTCTGGGCTGAAAAACACGCTGTGGCATTGTCGGCGATCTTCATTCCGGGATAGACAACTAGGAAGCAGACTTCCTCAGCAGACACGACCTGCACCCGGGGGAGTGGGGCCTTCACCCGGAGGTGTTCCGGTGGTTGACGTGTAAGTGGGGATATCCACAGATTGACATGATGGCCTATCGACTCAAAAATAAGCTCAAGCAGTATTGTTCCAGATCGAGGGACCCACAAGCAGTGGCGGTAGACAACTCCCGGGGGCTACCAGCTGATGTACGTGTTTCCTCCACTTCCTCTGATCCCCAGAATTATATAAAGAATAAAAAAGGAAAAGGTTCAAGCAATCCTCATTGCTTCGGACTGGCCTCGAAGGGCCTGGTAAGCGGATCTTCTTAAGATGCTCATCGAAGATCCGTGGCCTCTACCTCTTCGCAAGGATCTTCTGCAGCAGGGCCCATTCATCTATCAAGACTTACCATGGCTGCGTTTAACGGCATGGGAGTTGAATGGCTGATTCTAGCTAGGAGAGGGATTCCTGACAAGGTCATCCAAACTATGATCCAAGCCAGGAAGGGGGTAACGTCTAAACATTACTACCGTATATGGAAGAAATATGTCTCTTGGTGTGAAAGCAGACAATTTTCTGCTGTGGAATTTCATCTGGGACGTTTCCTGCTTTTTCTGCAGTCGGGAGTGGATGTTGGCCTACGTCTAGGCTCCATTAAAGTCCAGATTTCAGATTTGTCTCTTTACTTTCAGAAACAATTGGCTTCTCACCCTGAGGTACAGACGTTCTTGAAAGGTATTCTGCACATCCAACCTCCCTTTGTGCCTCCCATGGCACCTTGGGATCTAAATTTGGTGCTACACTTCCTCCAATCGGACTGGTTTGAACCGTTACAGGAGGTAGACGTAAAGTACCTTACGTGGAAGACCGTCACACTGCTGGCCTTGGCTTCAGCAAGACGTGTGTCTGAGCTGGGGGCGTTGTCTTACAAGAGCCCCTACTTAATTTTCCATGAGGACAGAGCTGAACTCGGGACTAATCAGCAATTTCTTCCTAAGGTGGTGTCCGCATTTCACATCAACCCTACCTAATGTGGTTCATTCATAAACATTTATTGGTGCACACTGGTGTATGTGCCACCATTACTATAAGAGCAGTGATTCACAGCATTATGTAAATAAATATACATATAAAACCCCCAAAATGTAAAAAAAAACCTGTCACTGAGTTATTAATATAATTGCTATGAGTCGCAGTGTGAAG